>NC_133618.1:35631486-35985084 GCF_048593235.1 Sminthopsis crassicaudata | reverse complement strand
TGGCCAAGAGAGACTTTTTCCTTTCTCTTCCCACATGAACTCTTGTCTCTCCCAAATCACTGCTCTCAGTATACCATTCTCACTATCTACTCAGAGAAATGCTGAGTACTTCCTCTCATGTGGGTAGCATGAGCTATCCCAGGATGTCCACAAGGCTCTTGGTTCTTACCTACATGGAAGCCTCAGTCTTTTTGCTCAGATCCTTCAAGTTCTTGGGAACCAGATCCTGAATCTGAATGAATGGCAATCTCCTGCCCTATCTATTACTTCCTTCCTTTCTAAAGATGTTTGCTTAAAGAAACTAATACCACTTCTTGGAGAAAAGGGACCAGGGCACAATCTACTGATCTGCTCATAATGACTTTAAAGAGCCCCCTTTTTTTAGAGTTATGCTGTCATTTTGGGACCTCGTAATGTCTCATTCCTGGACTTGGGGCTGATATTACTCTCCCCTTTCAGCAAAATGAAATTCTAGGTTGTCACTATGAGTAGAAAATAATTTCCCTTCTCCCTAAATAATAGGAATTACTAATTTTCAAATGTTGTAGGGACAGTGTGACAGTGTTTTCTGGACTGAGTTGTCACACTTCTGTCTTTACTCAGGTTTCACTGAGTAGAGTGAAGACACAGAATCAGATATGGTTAGAATCTCAGTTTTACTATTTATTATTTGTGTGACCTTGGGTTTTAGGTCTTAGTTTTCTCATTTGTAAAAAGAGAGAGTTGGACTAGATAAACTCTACGGTCCCTATGATCTTATTATCTGGGGGGGAGGGGTTCTGGGTTAGAATATGCAAATTGACTCTATCTAGCTCCAGTGCCTACTTAAGCCCTTGGAACAGTTGACTCAAACTTAGGGGCAATCAGATAGTTCATTGCCACCTCTCTGCTGGAAGATCTGGGATATCATGTCCTTTGGAAGCTTTAAGAGGAGCTCTTTGGCTCAGCTCCTCTGGCTCCTGGTGTTTTCCATTCAAGGTAGGAACCCTCTAGTACTAATCTGAGAAACAGAAACAGGGCAAGAATTATAGCAACTAATTAATAGATGGGAAACTGGGGCACAGATGTCTAATCTGCATGATTGGAAGCAGAGTCAGGATTTAGACAGAGGTGATCTTTATCTCTTACTGCCCCATAGAGTATCATCCAGGGCTTTCTCTTCAATAGTTAGATGATACTCACCATCAATAATACCTCTGTCAAAAAATTTCTTGATTGATCAGCCCTCCAGAGTGGTATTATCCTGTTATCTTACATTTTTCCATGTGTCCTAATAGCTGGGATACAGTGAGGGTCCCAGACATTATCTCTGTGTCCTGATGCTGAAGTACTTCTTATATGCACGATCTATCAATATTTATGCCAAGGCTAAACATGTAATAAATTGTTCCTAGATCTGTTTATTTTCCAGCATTATATAAAAGGAATATTCTGAGCTAGCTTAATGGAATATCTTATCCAGATTCCAGGGGACAGTTTATAGTGACTCAATCTCTAGAGACTATGGCAGTGCCACCAGGAGACTATGTCACTCTCCACTGCAGAACCAACTTTGGAGTGGGCACCTCCATGGCCTGGTACCAGCAGAAGCCTGGACAATCCCCAAAGCTCCTTATCTTTGGTGCTTCTGCATTGGCTTCTGGGGCTCCAACTCGATTCCAAGGAGGTGGCTCCAGGCTGTATTTCTCCTTGACCATCCGAGGAGTAGAAGCTGAAGATGCTGGTGTTTATTACTGTCAGCAGCACTATAGCCGCCCTCCCACAGTGATACAGTCCCAAACAGGAACCTCCTTGTCAGCTCAGATCCTCTTGCTCTTAGGGCATGACACCTGGTTTTTTTTTCCTTTTTCATTTGGTTATGTCCTATAGGGAGAAGAAGTAGAATGCCCACACTTTGGAAACTATATTACTGGTTCTTTTTTATTTTTATAAAGTTAAGGTCACATAGAAAATTCTTCTTGAATTATTCAGGAACCAGGGAAATTTTCCTAGTCAATTGCCCAATAAGTCAAAAAAAATTTGATGAAGATTTATTGATTATGGCAGGGAGCTTTTAAGGAACAAAGAAATATGAGGAACAGTTTCTGATATTGTTACCACTCAATTTGGAAGGATAACACTGAACATCCCAGTCAGTTTATAATTATGTTCCAGCCTATACAAATCAAGCTGATTAAAAATCAAATGAGCTAGAGATTCTGTTTCCTTAAATAAGAAGAAACAGACTCAGATCACTCTGAATATTGATTGCAAAAGAAAAATGTACCTTTAACAGAATAAGAGGATTTCCTAGCATTCCTGATGAAAACACCATAATTGTGGAGAAACCTTACAAAGCAGATACAGGAATCAAGAAAACCATAAAGAGGTAAATACAAATGAACAATAATAAGAGATTAAAAAGAATAAAATTTTAATTTAGGAAGAGCTAATTTTGGGAGCTTCCTCTGATCCCTATTATTATTAGAGATCATAGAAGGACGGACAGAAACAAAACTCATTGTCTTTCCACTCCAAATCACCCCTCTTCCTATTTCTTTCTTCTTTTCTTTTTTCTTTTTCTTTTTTGCTGAGACAGTTGCAGTTAAGTGACATGCCTAGGGTCACACAGCTAGGAAGTGTTAAGTGTTTGAGACCAGATTTGGACTTAGGTCCTGATTCCTGTTAGGGTTCTAGAGGTAACAAGATTTTGTGGGAAATTTTGTTAATGTCACTGTGCTTACCACCCATTCTAATATTCTTAATTGTCAGTGACTAGACCCAACATAACGTAACCTACTGATAGTTTCTAAATATTACTCATAAACAAAGACCATTTGTTTTCTATAATAGAGTAAATTCGAAGAAAATGTATAGCAAAAACTAAATGATAACCAAATATGAAACTCAGTGGTTTTATGAGAAAATAAACTCAAACTTATAGGGGTGGCTATAAAATATTTCTATTTCTACCTCTGAGTTAATTTCCAAGTGCGACATTAGATAATGGATGAAATACAACCTTGCTTGCAAAATATGATGACAAGGCTACCAGGTCAATTAACTACTGGGTTGAGTCAAGAAGATTACTTCTTAGGCCTAGCTAATTCCTATGGCCTCTTTTAATATTCTAAAGTTCATACACTTTCATTTGAGTTCTTTCCAGTACTTGTCACAGTGTCTTGCACAGTGAAACCCTAAGAAATGCTAGTTAACTGATTGACTTTCCATCTCTCATATTCATTACTCTTTTGACCTACTTAACAATAAGAATTTACATAACAGAAGAGAAGAAACCCTTGTGTCCAAGGGCACATATTGGACTGGTTATTGGTCTTACTTCTCTCCCAACCTCCTGTTTTGTAGAAGTTCTTGCCTCACTGACCATCAGAAAGGAGAGGGCTCAAGCTCTTTTGGTATACAAACAAAAGGAAACTATGTCTTTTCTACAGGAGCTTACATAATGGTAGTGTGCAGTGTGTATGTAGAATAATGTATATGTTTGTGTGGATACATTTTCCTTTCTATATTTGTTCTTGTTTCAATTGTTTTTTAGCCATTTCCTCTTTGTGACACCATTTGCAAAGATACTGGAATGATTTGCCATTTCTTTCTCTAGCTCATATTACAGGTGAGGAAACTGATGTAAATGGGATTAGTGACTTGCCCAGAGTCATACAACTAAGTAAGAAACTAAGGCCAGAACTGAACTCAGACTGACACTCTTATCTACCATACAACCTAATTGCCTCTTTCTGTGTTTAGTTGCTTAATAAAATGCCCTCCTTTGACTTCCACTGAAAATGTCACCAATGTCTTTATTCATCAGCTCCTCAGCTGATATAATTTGTTTCACATTTGATATAATTTCCTGATCATTAGGACACAGTGAAAATCATTCAGGATTGCTTCTGAATCCTAACTACAAAGCTATAAATTTTTCCTCATCTGCAATTAACTTTATGACAAAGTTAAAAGCTTAGTGATCATATTTCTAGATTTAGAGTTCCTTCTTAACTTTTGGCAATATGATAAATGATATAGTATATAATGGTGTGCTAGATTTTGTGGACTGTTAATTTATCAATTCTGTTTAAGTGGAGTTGTTGAGGATCAATTTACAAAAAAATTGAATAAGATTTAGCAATTCCCTACTACATAGGACACTAGGTTACTTAGTGGATAATGTGTTAGACTTGGGGTGAGAAAAGCCTTAGCTCAAATACTTCCTCAAGCACTTGTTAGCCATGTGATCCTGGTTAAGTTACTAAGCTTCTTAGACTACTTCCTCATCTGTAAAATTAGTATAGCATCTACTTCACAATATCATTGTGAAGATCAAATAGGATTATATATATTTAATATATATTGCCTTGCAAACCTTAGATTGTCATACAAATGCTAGTTATCATCCATTATCATCATTATTATTTGTCATGCATTATATTATAAGAGATGCCATGTTAATCTGGTCAACCTGTATAAGATGTATGGAGCTTTAAGTTATTAGGGTCAAAAATAAAAAAGAGTCAACAGTCAAGAAAAATATACATATGACTATACATCTTTTGCTTCTTTAAAAGTTTTACTAATGAAACATTATAATTAATTTTGGTTTTTATCATTAAACTATTTAATTTTATGTGGATCTATGGTTTTATTTTTGGAAAAGTTTGAAAACTGGGTAAACTCAAGAGAGTACAAAACAAACAGACCTTTCAATATCCCCATTTAGAAGCTTGAGACTTTTTCATGGTGACTATATACTATCACTTGCTGGACTGAGGAAAGAAAATTTTACTTGTTAAGTTTGTGCAATTTACAAGAATTTCATGAGATCAAAACTCGGCATGAGACAGTAAAAGACAAAAAAAAAATCACTGTTCTTTGTCTTTTATATGCTGTAATAGAAACATGATAAACATTTGTTGACTTGAATTTAAATAAGATAAGTTGTGTTTCAATGCCAAACAATTTGAAATTATCAATTCCACAGGACAAACACTCCTTCTATTTTATTTCTAAGCATGTGTTGAAGAAAACAATTGGGAAGAAAATATTAGAATTGTAGTCAGCTAGACTTGTGTTAGAATCTCATCTCTGCTACTTAATAGCTATATGACTAGAGACAAGTTAATTTATCTATATAAATTCCAGTTTCCTTATCTGAGAGAGCGAAGAGAGAGACAGAAAGAAGGGACGGGGGGTGTGTGGAGAGAGAGAGAGAGAGAGAGAGAGAGAGAGAGAGAGAGAGAGAGAGAGAGAGAGAGAGAGGAGAGAAAGAAAGAGAAGGAGAAGGAGAGATAGGGAGAGGGAGAGAGATTTTATTTCTAAATATGTGTTGGAGAAACCAATTGGGGAGAAAATGGTAGAATTGCAGTCAGCTATAGAATCCCATCTCTTATACTTAATAGCTATATGACTAGAGACAAGCTAATTTATCTATATGAATTCCAGTTTCCCTATCTATAGATAGATAGAGAGAGACAGAGAGACAGAGAGACAGAGAAACAGAGACAGAGACAGAGAGAAATAGAGAGAAAGAGAGACAAGGACATAGAGAAACAGAGACATACACAGAGGAAGGGAACAAAAGGGTATATTTCCCATCTATATTTCAAAGTCATTCAAATAACAGAAATAACTTCCAATACATTGGGTACACATGGATAAGAATACTAAAAGTTGGGCAGGAATGGTTGGGCTATCCAAATTGAGAGTAATCACTGGAATATTATCATTGTTTTTGATCTTTGGCACATCTCATCATTGTCCTCCAAGAGAGGAATGGCAGTAAAATCCCAGGTAATAGACAAAAGTAGTTTAATCTTCACCATAGCAAAGTTAATATATCTGAAGATGAAGGAGACAATCTGACGGCCTGGCTAGGTGAGTTACTAGTACAGAACCTGGCTCATAGTAGGGACCTATATATTTGACTGACTTAATTGCAGGCTGCTGCTGTCCAAGGTTCTGAAGTGAGTGTGAGAGAGTCAGATAATGCAGAGGTAAGTGGGGTACTGATAAAAATTAGAGAGTCAGATTGCTGAGTCTGCCACAGGATTGGCAGTTTGTCAAATTTAAGAAGTTTGTCTTTTTTTTTTTTTTAATTCTGAAAATCCAGAAGAGGCAGCATAATGCAATGGGAAGCTTTAGAATCAGAAGATGGTTTCTATGTATTCACTGGGTCACTTGCTAAGTAGAAGGGGTTAGACTCATTCACCTCTAAGATCCTTCAGAGTCTAGATCTATGGGTCTATGAATTTGCATGCTGTACCTCTTATTGATGCTAATACCTTGAATAGGCAGTTGCATTGTCTGACCTCTCTCTTTTTCCCTCTTGCCTCCAATTTATTTCATCCCAATCCACAAGGAACTCTGTGTAAGTAAAGGCTGCTTCATAACTCCTTCAAATGCTATGATTCACAGCTGCCGAGGCTCTCGGAGAATTGACGGGCCTCTTCACTTAGGCATCATCCTTAACAGGTTTCACCAAGACTACCCTAGAGATCCATGACCCCCCCAAAAGTTAAGACCCCTTAACTTAACCTAAGTTTTTGTGGAGAGGATACTTATTCAGGCATGGATTGGGCTAGAAGTCCATGAAAGATTTATCCATACATGTTGTAGGACCTACCACACAGAACTATTATGAGACTTAAATAGGATAATTCATTAAAGTGCTTCAGAAACCTTAAAAATATATACAAATATCTGGACTTGATATGTTCCATTTTCAGAAAAGGGACTGAGATCAGTCAGTTAGTAAACAAACATTTATTAAGCTCTTACTATGTGCTATGCATTTGTTAATGCCAGGGACCTAAAATTGATAAATTGGCAGGAAGCCCTGGAATCATATTCGTTGTCAATCAAAATTGATTTCTTGACGTTGCCTGGCTAAAGTGCTCATTTAATTAATGAGTATCTAGGAGCAAGGAAGTGGTGAACAGTATCAGATGAGAGTTTGGATTGAAATGGCTTCTGAGCTGCTTTCTAGCTCTAAAATACAATGATAATTTATGAAATGAAGATATTGCTACATGCAGTACTAAAGCATGTACTAGGTAACATTCCTTCCCATATTCTCTACTGGTTTTAGAGAATAGCTGATTATCATGACTCTATCAACTGTTAATCATTTGAGAGGGAATAGTATGTGATTTGGCCACCAGATGGTGCTCCAGATACACATTAATAGTCTACTCCAGTGTTTCCCAAACTTCTGACATATGTGTACCCCTTCTATAATTTTTGTAACGCTGAGTACCCCTCATCAAAAAACATGGATGTATTTTAATAACAATCAAAATATATATATATTTAATTTTTTGGTACATACACAAAATAATGATAAATGAAAAATAAAATTATTCATAATAAAATATAAATCCATGCCAGAAGGTTTGTCACATGCAGAAGAAGAACAGTTGTTGGAATTGGCTTCAGATGGATTCTTGAAAAATAAACATAAGGAGCATACTTTAACATCATTCTGGTTACAAATGCAACATGTGTATCCTGTTTTAACAGAAAAAGTTCTGAAATACATTTTGCCTTTTCCAACTTCATATTTATGTGAAGTTGCTTTTTCAGCATTTGTAGACATTAAGTCAAAGAAAAGGAACTTGGATGTGGAGCCACATCTCAGATTAAAATCAACAACCGGGAAACCAAATAATGACGATCTGTTATCTCAGCACAAACAATTCCATCCTTCTATATAAAAATAATCAAAATCATTGGGACTTACTAAAGCACATAATAAACCTTTCCTATAAGAAAAATCACACAAAAGCTAAAAATACACAGGGACCTGGAGAAGCCACTAACTATTAACAAAATAAATTGTCTCTGTACCGAAGTGTGGTATATTCATGCCATGTCACGCGGAACCATTTCATGCCTCACAAGATTGTCTTGAGTTGACTCATGAGAACGTAGAATTAGGCGCAGCTAAGCATGGTGCAGTGCATATCCCCACCAAACTCCGGTGCAATGTGTATCCCCACCAAACTCTTCCTGTACCCCTGGGCGTATGTGTACCACACTTTGGGAAACACTGGTCTACTCCATTCATTTCTCAACACAGACTTTTCCTCAGGACCTTCAGTTTTAACTTAAGTCTACCAGTATTACATGAACATAACCCCAAATTACGATACAAAATGAACATAACACCAAATTACAGATACAAAATCTTCTCTCAATTGCTCAGGCCACCATTTGATGGGCTCATGTCAATCCTTTCTTCACTAACCCTTCAAGTTCAGAGAATTGAAAAATTATTAATATAGTCAGAGTACAGGAAATCCAAGTAAGCCATTAAACAATACATTATCTTTAAAGGTCAGGTTGATATTCTTTTCTCATTCCTGCCCCTCCAACCTTTCTCCCACTGATCTGAATGGAAAAGAAGCAAACAGGATTGAGTAATTAAATTAGTGGGAGCTTCCATAAAAAAGAAATAGAGGGCAAGTTGTGCACATATTCAGTTGTTGAGACTGAAGAAGTTAAGCTGGGTTGTCAAGTTATAAAGAGGAGATTATTAGTTATAAATATTTTAAATAAAAATTGAGCTATTGATAATCTTTATTAGGAGAGTAGGGAAAGTTGTTCTGTGACTTAGATGGGATGAAATTTGTATTTCTACCACAGCTTAGTGACTGTTTTCTCTTTTCCAAATATAAGCTTGTCATTCTCCTTAGAGAAGAAGATGAAGGGATTTGAAGAAAACCTTGCCACACTCCTAGTTAGTAGGAAGAATGAAATGTTTTCAAAAATAACGGACTAAGGGCTTAGTAGAGAACAAGGTGTGTGTGTGTGTGTGTGTGTGTGTGTGTGTGTGTGTGTGTGTGTGTGTGTGTTTATGTGTGTAATCTTTGATAGAAGATACAAGCACGGACCCTTGTTAGGATGTTGGAGAGTGAAAGGAAAGGAGAAGTGGAAGGAGAGATATAGAAGAAGAAAAGACATAGAAGGAAAAGCAGTCAATAGAGTACATATATACATGAGCCAAGGGTAGTGACATTTATTCCTAAATGCATCCTTTAATATTGCATCAAAAACATTATCTTCATTATGTAAATCAGAATCATAATGAGAAATAGACAGACATACACAGATCTTCTGAAGAGGAAGAAAATGTCCTCTAAAAATGATTCATATATATAGCAAAATCACAGACATCATAGGAAGAAAAAAATAATACTTTTAAACATTTTCTACCCTAGGGTATCCAGTTAGATACATATCAGAAAGATAACAATAATAGAGAAGCCTATTGTCTTTCTGAGTTATATTTCCAAAGCTTGATAGAAACCAGCTCAACTCTAATCAAACAACACAACAATGACCCACTTGTAGAGATTTATGGAGGCACCAATGTCACTACCAGATGTAACAAGGAGGCATTTCAGGAGCATGGAGTTTTGGATAAGAAAATGAAAGTCATAGGGGTTACAGTAGCTTTTCCTTCACCATTAGTCCATCAAAGGCAAAGGATGCAGAAGAGAAAAATTAATTATGGGAGTAAGCAACTGACTAAAACATATTGCCTAAGAATATTGGGACTTCTTGACCAACACTTAGAATATAAAGACAACAAATTCTTAGCCAGAGATGGAATATATTTGATGGGAGAGGATTCTGGGAAGATAGTTGATTAGCTTAGTAAATTTCTAGGTTTCCAGATCTCCTCCACAAATAGAACAAAATTACTCCTCAGGGCAAACATGGACTAGTGAAAAATCAAGATTTAGGCCATAATAAGGGTCCTAAAAGATCTGAAGAAAGACTCTCTGGCTGGAGATTATCTCATGTAAAGGGCAAACACCTCCTTACATTAAGCTGTACAGAAACATTAAGTAGGGAGCCATAGGATGAGCTGGGTGTGGCTGCAGACTTTTGAGAAACCATAGAACCTTTCACTTCCTAGATTATTTTTGGAATCAGGGTCTGAGTCTGGGAAGATTGAGTGAATCTAAGCTGATTAAGAACATCAGGCCCTATTGTGCTGTGGAAATGGGGTTCTGAGGAAGAAGGAATCAGCATTCTGGAGTGCAGAAGTAATAGGACAGAGAAGCTCCTGGCTGCAGGGGAGAGCTCTTGGTTTGGGGTTCCAGGTCAGAAGGGAGAGCTGAAATAAGGCCAGAGGTATCATCCATCCATCCCATAATTAAATACTTACTATTTTAAAAAAATGAACTGGCAAAGAAAAAAGAATCCCATCATAGAAACTTAATATGTGAACAGGGAAGCCCTGGGTTCATCTTCAAAGCAGGACATTAAAGTAAAAAAAAAAAAGCTTCTACCATAAAGAGTAACATGCCTAGAGAGAATTTATAGAAGAACTCAAAAAAATTTAAAAATCAAATGAGAGATATTAAGGAACAAACTAAAAAAAAATCCAAGAAAAACAAGAAGATTATGGGAAAAAGATTAACCTACTAGAAAAGGAGATGCAGGGTCTCAAAAATAAAAATAACTCTTTGAAAATTAGAATTGGGCAAGGAGAAGCCAGTGAACTTCTGAGGCCAAGGAATAACAAAACAGAATATAAAGAATGAAAAAAATAGAACAGAATGTGAAAAATCTTAAAAGAAAGACAATAGATCTGTAGAACAGATCAAAAAAAGAAAGTCTAAGAATAATTGAATTACTTTAAAGTTGTGACCAAAAAGAATCTTGACACAATAATGCAACAAATAATCCAAGAAAATTGTCCTGGAGTGATAGAACATTAGGGGAAGTAGAAATACCAAAACAACAACAACAACAACAACAACAACAACAACAACAAACCTATTGATCACTACCTCAGTCTCAGTGATCCTTTGTGGAAAACACATCAAAATATTATTGTCAAATTTTGAAATCCCTAGATCAGAGAGAAAATTTTGCAAGAAACAAGAAAAAACTAATTCAAATACACTGGAGCTACAATTAAAATTGTCTAGAATTTATTAGCAGCCACAATAATGACATCAACCTCATCTAAATGGCAAATATCTTCAGCAGTGACTGATGACAGTTTGTTGAAAATACTATGGAAGCATTTAGCTTATTTCTCTAAGTCCATGTTCTTATCACCAATCAATGTGATTCGGTGAGCACAGAGTATTTGGGATGGATTATAGCTTTTTGCCTCATAAATGGCCTTCAGGGAACCATAAAACCTCTTTGGATTGTTACTATCAGTGTAAAACTGAATCTTATTTACTTCCTCCTGGCTGCGTTGATTTGCATGTTTCCCCAGGGACAGCTCCAGATGCTTAGACCTAGATAAATGCCAAACCATGGTCAGCATCTCTGTTCAGCAGAATCCAAGGCCAGGGGAGGAGATGGGGTCCCAGGCTCAGCTCCTCTGCTCTCTGTTGCTCTGGATCTCAGGTGAAGGATCCTGCACATGTTATGTGTCTATTTGGCCATTTCTAGAATGTGTCTAGGGGAAGTTGGGAGAGAGGAAGAAAATTTGAACTATTCACTTTTCCTTGTTCATTCTGAATTGAAAGTCTAGGACAATAAAATATGGATCATGTTCTGTTTTTTTCCTTTTTATTCCAGGTTCTAGAGGGGCCATTGTGGTGACTCAGTCTCCCAACTTTTTGTCAGTGTCTCCAGGAGAGAGGGTCACCATGAATTGTAAGACAAGTTCAAATGCTGGTACAGAATTCGATTGGTATCAACAGAAGCCAGGAGAGGCCCCCAAGCTCCTAATTTATGCAGCAACCAGGCTGCATACTGGGGTTCCTGCCCGGTTCAGTGGCAGTGGCTCTGGGACAGATTTCTCCCTCACAATCAGCAAAGTGGAGGCTGAGGACGCTGCAGTCTATTACTGTCAGCAGGACTATAGCTGGCCTCCCACAGTGATACAAGGCACAACAAAAACCTCCATGAAGCTTAGCTTTTTCACCTTGGGCTTGTTCCCTAGCAGCTGTGACCAAAGCAGGCTTCCTGTCCATGCTTGAAAGAAGATGGACTGGGGAAATGCAGTCGCTGGAAACTGTCTTGTTTCACCTCAGCAATTTCACACTGACTCTTTCTTGTTTCCCACATAAATTTTCACATTATTCCTATGAGCTTTTCTTTCAGCAGAATCTGAGCACCAGTCCTTGTAAGTATACTGTCATGAAGTTTAAAGACTCTCTAGCCTGGACTGCAAATGTTCTCTCCCATGGCCCAGAAACCTCTTCATCCTCAAAGATCCCTCCAGCCCTGAAATTTTGATATTGGAACTAGCTACTGCCCCAGAGGGCCTCTTCCTGGGATTGGATGGCACCTCTCAGAACATTCAGTTAAGGAAAGCACCTAGCTCTACCAGGTCTTTATTCCTCTCTAAACTGCAATCTGGACTTTTAAAAATTTTCATCTCCTCCTCCCACCTCTTTTCCTCTTTTCAGCTTTCTTTTATATTTTGTCCTCCCTCCTTTAGAAATGGGCTTTTGGTGACAAGCAGTTTCTACTTGTTTTTATATCCCCAGAGTTTAGCACAGTGCCTGGCACATAGCACATAGCTTGTTGTTGACTTGCCATTAAGTATGCTCTGAGAATGATGGGCAGAGACTCAGAGAATATTAGGATCTAGGAGCTTAAGAATTGTAGCCAGAACTTTCTCAAAAAATCATTCCGATGGTGGACTCATACCTACCAGCATGTGATGAGCATGAAGAAGAAAGCAGATCAGAAAGCTTTGATTTGAAAATTTCCACAAATGACTTTTCTCAAAATCTTCCATACCCCTACTTAGGGGGACTTTTTATTCTTCCTATATATTCATGAACCCATAGTACTAGAGAGGATATCATTATGATTGTGTCTCTTTCTACAGCTGAATCCATAAAATGAGCTGGTCCATAAATGACTGAGAGATTCTGGGGTCCCATGGATTTATTCTGCCTCCATCTCCCTGTTTGCTGTTCTGTAGATACTTTCCACCTTTGCCTGTCCATATTCTCGTGCTCACCTTCATGTTCAGATGGGCATTTGTGATTATTTATGCTTGCTACTATCCTGGCACTGGGGAAATCAAATTGTATTGATAGGATAAGAATTCTTTTTGTACTTGTTGACAATTTCTGGATTCTCAAACACCACTTCTACATTTAGTTTAACTTTTCTTTGTAAAGGCTAGAACTGAGTGGATGTACTTGATCTAGATGCAAGGTAATCTAGTACTTAGGACTAATTACCAATTGGACAATTCTCTATTAACATGTTTGGAGGATGACCCTACTCAACTCGATGCTGGCTGGATCTGTGGTTGTGGAGAGAGAAGGGAGGAGAGATCAGCGGGTGGAGTAGGAGAAGGAGGATTCATTCTTTGGCTGTAGAGAGAGAGAGAGAGAGGAAGGAGGTATGGAGATTGTGAGATCTAACCCCCTGAGAGCAACCCCAAAAGACCAAGAATAAAGACTTTTGCTTATCCTGACTCGGGCTGATTCTACGATATCCAAGGTCTTAACATTTCATTATGAGGCAAATCGGCAAAAAATTGTAATTGCTAAAGAATGAATGGCTTGGACAATAATAATAGTTCCCACGGAATATGCTTCTCTTCTCCTTCTAAGCCTTCTACCCATAAAACAAAGGCACCATCTTCAAATATTATTCCATCTTATATCAAACACAGCCCTTAAGCCTCTCAAAGATTCACAGTAGCTGTTTTAGACTCTCTTGCTTCATTGCCTTCATCTCTCTCCTTTTTATCCCCTTTTTATCTCCTTTTTCAGGATCCTCATCTCTCCTTATTCCTTACATGAACTACTGGATTGAATTCACATTGAGTTTCTTCTGGGATGTTAGTTCTTTCCTTCCTCTGTTAAGTCAGTATAAGTTCCTAAGTGACAACCATTTTTTTCTGGAAAGTATTTTGAAAGAGAACTCAGTGGACTGGATCTCCTGGTAGACTGATTACTGCCTTTTAGACAAATGAAATGGTTTCAATGTAGCTCTCTTGTCTTTATGATCATAAACAGGATTCTTAATATCTCTAAATTAATAATAAAAACAACTAAAGTTGATATAGTCCTTTGAAATTTGCAAACTACATTTCATATGTTTATTTAATTTCTACTCAATCTATATCCACTCACATGAAAGTGTTCCAAATCACTACTGATCAGAGAAATGCAAATTAAGACAACTCTGAGATACCACTACACACCTGTCAGATTGGCTAAGATGACAGGAACAAATAATGATGAATGTTGGAGGGGATGTGGGAAAACTGGGACACTGATACATTGTTGGTGGAGTTGTGAAAGAATCCAGCCATTCTGGAGAGCAATCTGGAACTATGCCCAAAAAGTTATCAAACTGTGCATACCCTTTGACCCAGCAGTGCTGCTATTGGGCTTATATCCCAAAGAAATACTAAGGAGGGGAAAGGGACCTGTATGTGCCAAATGTTTGTGGCAGCCCTTTTTGTAGTGGCCAGAAACTGGAAGATGAATGGATGTCCATCAATTGGAGAATGGTTGGGTAAATTATGGTATATGAAGGTTATGGAATATTATTGCTCTGTAAGAAATGACCAGCAGGATGAATTCAGAAAGGCTTGGAGAGACTTACATCAACTGATGCTGAGTGAAATGAATAGAACCAGAAGATCGCTGTACACTTCAATGCTGTATGAAGATGTATTCCAATGGAAGTGGATATCTTCAACATAAAGAAGATCCAACTCACTTCCAGCTGATCAATGATGGACAGAAACAACTACACCCAGAGAAGGAACACTGGGAATTGAATGTAAAATATTAACACTACTGTCTATCTCCCCAGGTTACTTATACCTTCGGAATCCAATACTTAATGTGCAACAAGAAAATTGGATTTACACACATATATTATATCTAGGTTATACTGTAACACATGTAAAATGTATGGGATTGCCTGTCATCGGGGGGAGGGAGTAGAGGGAGAGGGGGATAATTTGGAAAAATGAATACAAGGGATAATATTATAAAAAAATTACTCATGCATATATACTGTGGAAAAAATTCTAAATAAAAAATATTTCTACTCAATTATGTCCTGTATATAGCTTGCTTTTTAATATATTTATTTGTATGCTGTCTTCTCCAGTACATTGTAAGCATCTTGAAGGCATGGGGTCTTTCACCTCATTTTGAATCTTTAGTGTTTAACACAGTGCCTAACATATATGAGATGGTTACTATATGTTAATGGATTCAGAACTTTATTGATCCTATACTGCTCATCTTGTCAATAAAGATGAATATATATTTTTAAAAATTCTCCATTCTCTTTCCCCTCCTTTTCCCTCCATACCTATCCCCATACTCCCCACCAAGAGAACTCATTTATTTGGATTTT
The DNA here is from genome assembly GCF_048593235.1 of Sminthopsis crassicaudata. Classification (NCBI taxonomy): domain Eukaryota; kingdom Metazoa; phylum Chordata; class Mammalia; order Dasyuromorphia; family Dasyuridae; genus Sminthopsis; species Sminthopsis crassicaudata. The sequence continues at coordinate 35,969,766 of NC_133618.1, read as the reverse complement.
TACAATCTCATTCTGACATATTAATCAGGGATTATTACACATAATTTTCCTTTATGAACTCTAAATCCTTGTTCATGAGAAAGTGATGAAAAAAGTATTGACTGAAGATTAAATGTGAAAATGTGTTCTTTTTTTTTTAATCTACATTTTAAACATTTATCAGCACAAGATTGATTACATTTATCATCAAGCTTTCTATTTCTCAAGCTTTGGGGAACAATGATATTTTTTGTGCCTTATATTACATATGATGTCAGAACTGTGCACTTTTTGGTTTTACTGAAGTGATTTTTTTTTCAATTTTTAAAAATATCTTTGTGATAAGGGAAGTCTTGTGGACTTGAGGAGGTGACAATATATATTTGTAAGTAAATATGAATAAAACAAAAGAAATGATGAAATGATCAGAAGTAAAATGAATAAAATACTTATTATATGGAGTTTGACTTTTTACTTGCTTGGAAAAATAATAACAAGAACACCAACAATAATGGAATTTAAACTGTGCTTTAAAGTTTGCAATGCATTTTTAAAAAAAAATTAACTTTTTTTTAACCACTCAAGCACTGTGGGGAGGTAGGTGACATTTTTATGCCTAATTTAGAAATGAGGGAGCCAAAATAGACACACTATTAATGACTTCTCTAGGGTTTCACAACTAGTAAATATTGGAGGCTGTATCTGAATTCAGAGCTTCCTGATTCCAGTCCAACTCCAACCTCTCTGTTCTTCCCAGTATTCAACAGTGCAATAGAATTGATCCTGGGAGAGGAGAAAAATGGCACCCGCAGGCTGCAAAGGGCAGAAGGGCTAGAGCCAGGGACAAGTGTTCGCCTGTGACTCTCATTGCCTGTGAGCTGAGGACAGAGACAGGACACGGTGATGATGAGGAGCAATGGGGGACAGCGGTTGAGCACAGCCATAACCCCAACCCAGTGACCTCTGAAGGCCTGGGAAAGGAGCAGGGATGGAGAGAAACTATACTAGCCTGGTGGGAGAGGAAGGGCAGGCAAGGATGCATGCTATAGATGTCCCTGGGGAGGGGCCAGCCAATTGATGGGGAAGAGTATGTTCTATGGGAGAGAAGCTTCCTTTTGCTTCTCTATCAAATTATGTTATAAACCATGTAACCTTAGGTACTTTTTTCTAAGAATTTTTTTGGAATCACTCAAGTTAAGTGATTTGTCCAGGGTCACACAGCTAGTAAATGGTTGAGGTCCCATTTGAACTCAGGTCCTCCTGACTCCACACCTTATGATGGATCCACAAAAATCACCTATGGACCAATCCATGTGTTTCTGAAAGATCCTATGGCTATTCCATTTGCATAGGAATTCATATCCTAACATTCTCAGATCATCCCTATGAAGTAAATGAGGGAGATAAAGTAGTTTTCCCTACTGTTTAGGGGCTCCTTCAAAGTTTGGTTTCTTTTATTTACTTTTTATAAAAAGCTTTTTATTTTCAAAACACATACATAGATAGTTTTCAACATTCATCCTTGTGAAACCTTGTATTCCAATTTTTTCTCCCTCCCTTTCCCCCACCCTATAATGAATGAATAAATTAATGAATTACAAAATACTGATTAGGCACTTATTGTGGGCCAAACTCTGTGCTAAGAGCTGGATTCATTAGGGGAACAATAAAATGCTCTCTCTTTTCCAGGAGCTCACAGAGTAATGGGGGAAGAAGTCGCTTATTTGAGATTTCAGCTGCAGGTTGAAGAGAAAAGGCTTTGGGGTTTTCCAAGTACAGCAGTAAAATGATTGCACTTCCTTTTCATTAAAGTAATTTCTTCTAATCAAACCAGATCAATTCCTGATGTTGAACCATTTGTCATTTCAAGAAGTTTGGTAGCAGGAACTTTCTCCTGTAGCCATGATAATTGTGCATTTTGGGGAAAACAATCCAGCAGTATTGATTATCAGCACTAGGAAATGACTCCCTTTTATCATACATATCCCTCCCTGATGGTCAGAAAGTCATTAGCAATCTCTGTGAACAAGTGAGGAGAAAGATAAGAATCTGGAGTGATGGACAGGTGCTTCAGACTGGGATGGAGGATGACCCCCTTGAAGTCACTGACCACATATATGAATCTCTTCCAGGCTGGTCCCACTCAGGTCCTGACTTTATTGGCTTCTCTGAGGTTTTCAGGGGAACAGAGTGAGGTATTGGAAGCTAAGGGAACTGCATTTGAATCAGTAGCATAGACACTCCCTGAACAGGAAAAAATTGTCCATCATGTCAGTTTACCTTTTCTTCTAAAATGAGGAAGCTGAAATTTAACTCTGCCTCCCTCTCCTCCTTCTTCTCTTCGTTTATTTTCCTTCCTTAATATAGTATCTTGAGGTGTTTTTTCCCCTTAATTTGCTTCTGTCTCTGTCTTTGTTTCTGTGTCTTTGCCTGTCTCTCTCTTTTCTCTCTCTCTGTCTCCTAAATAAATGTATACAAATTAAAATATACATGTTACATATATGTATATAGATATGTGTATATATGTATAAATATAAATGTATATATGTATATATATGTATAAATATATACATATGTACATATCATAATGAGCACATTAAACATTCCACTTTTAACTATTTTTAAGAAAATTCTGCAAATGTAATTGTATTTCAAACTTAGTATTTCCCTTGCATTTGAGGCTCTTTTGGTCTCCTTCATATGACAAAAGAGTTTCATTGGTTAAACTTTCTTATTAAGTCATTCTAATTCATTCCTCTGCCACTTTCTGCCATCCTATTTTAAAGTATCATGATGTTTTTAAACATATCAAGGTGGAATTATTTTAAAACGCATGTCTCACTTTTCATTGTTGCTCAAACAAATCAATAGTCTGACTATATAAAGATCTTACAGAGGAACGCGGCTTACATCAGTAATGAATAATTTCCCATCCTGGACAATATGATCACTCTCTTATTTGGGACTTACCATGTTCACCTCCTACAAAGTATTTTCTGAAGATAATATGAACGTTCTAGTGCTTTTGAGGACTATGGTCTACAATCCTGTTTTATTTTCATTCTTTCTTCTTGAGCCACATATTTGTCACCATTTTAAGTGATTTTCAATTTTGAATTGAAGTCAATGAATACCTAATAATATTGATTTACTTTAGAGAGACTTCTCAGATTTGCTAGAATTGCTCTACATTTCTTCTGCACAACAATACTTAGTTTGCATGAGTTTGTGTTACACTTTGTAAATTAAATGTGAAAGTGTATCCTACTACTTTCTCTTAAAGCCAGTTAGTAAAAGCATTTTTCAGCATCACATTGATTATATTTATCATCAACCCTTCAATTTCTCTAATTATAAGAAACGATGTTTCTTTAGAGTGTTATAATATATTACTTATAATGTGATATGTGTACACCGTTTGGTTTTGTTGAGCTGTTTTTTCTCCCTTTTAAAAAATCTTTGTGACAAGGGATAGCTTACTGACCTGAAGAGGTGAGACATAAATAGTGGTAAATAAATCAGATTAAAAATGAAATAAAACAGTAAAATTATCAGAAGTCAAAATAAAGAAAATAACCATGATATGGATTTTTATACTTTTATGTGCATTTGTTTGGAAATAACAACAGTTACATCAATGAAATTTATATAGTGCTTTAAAGTTTGGAAAGTCTTTTAAAAGTATTAACTTTTTAAAGGCAACAATCACACTAGTGGGTAGGGGCAATGAAAAAGGTGAAATAGACAGATGATTTATGACTTGTGCAGGGATTCACAGCTATTAAATGTTAGAGGCTGGATTTGATTTCAGGGCTTCCTGATCCCAGGTCCAGTGCATTATCCAGTACCCCAGCTGATCATTCCTAGTCAGGCTTAATTGACAAGGGAAGATTTCAAAGTAATGGAAACACTCTTTTCTGGGGACACATTTTTGATCTGTAAATGCAGCTTCCCTGCTCTTTCCAATAAGCCAGCTATATCATAGATTTGATCCTGAAGCAAGGAAAAAATACCATTTGGAGGCTGCTAAGGGTAGGAGGGCTGAAGTCTGTCTTTGGGACATCGATGCTCGTTGTCTGTGAGCTGAGGGCAAGGATTGGCCCTTGTGTGCAAGGGTGGTTCAGAGACAGGAAACAGTGATGGGGAGGAGCAATAGGGGACAATTTCTGAGCACAGCCATGACTTTGTCCCAGTGACCCTGAGAGGTTAGGAGAGGAACAAGGATAGAGTGAATCTGGGGTGGCATTAGAAGGCTGGGCAAAAGCTGGGCAAAGGCAGAGCCTGTAGGCATCTTTAGGAAGGGGGCTGTTGACTGATGGGGAACAATCTGGTCTATGGGAAAGAAGTTTTCTTTCACTTCTATATCCAATTCTAGGCTGCAAATCATGTGACATTATAAAAATAAAAAGCCCCTAAAAACCTTTTTATTTTTAATTTTATTATTAATTTTTGGAGGTTTAAGTGACTTGCCCAGAATAACACAGATAATAAGTGGCTGAGATCACATTTAAACTCAGATCCTCTTGACTCCAGGTACTCTGTCCAGTACTCACCATCCATCCCAAGTGCTTTCTAAAGGATCCTATGGCTATTCCATTTGCATAGGAATTCATATCTCAAGGTTCCCAGATCATCTCCGTGAAATAAATGATGAAGAAAAGAGGTGTTTTTTTTCTTACTGTTTAAGGGTTAATCCAAAGCTTGGTTTCTTATGCTGCCATTTTAATGAATAAATAAATTAATTACTTAAAAATAGAGATTCAGCATTTATTATGGGCCAAAACCTGTGCTAAGAGCTGGAAGTGCTAGGGGAACAGTAAGGTGGTCCCTGCTTCCTAGGAGCTCACAGAGGAGTGGGGAAAGGAGATTTCAGCTGCAAGTTGGAGGGAATGGCCTTGGAATTCTCCAAGTACATCAGTAAAGTAATGTGGATTCTTCATTGATGTAATTTCTTTGAATCAAACCATATCTATTCCTGATGCTGAATCATTTGTGATTTCCAAAGACTTTGGTAGCAGGAACTTTCTCCTCTATCTGAAGTAATTGTGCAGTGGAGGAAAAAGTACAATGGTACAGGAAATGACTTCCTTGTGTTTTAGTGAGTTGAATGTTATAAATTCTTCCCTGATGATCAGACAGTTATAGCAATCTCTGTGAACTAGTGGGGAGGAAGATGAGAATCATGACTGGTGGGTGGATGCTTCAGGCTGGAATGGAGGGTGATCCTTGAAGTCACTGACCACATATGTGAATCTCTTCTGGGCTGATCCTCCCATGATCCTGACTCATGGAGACAGAGTAGGTTCTAACCCCACTGGACTATTCCCATCCCAGGATCACAGAAAGGGACTGCTGCAGTGATACAGTTCAGGGTTCTGGACTAGCCAGGAGGGGAGATCCCTGGACCCTGCCTCTGAGCAGAAGCCTCCCTCCCTGGGCTGTTTTGCATGACTCACTCCCAGCACAGGAAGCTCCCTGCTGAGAGCAGCTATAAAAGGAAGCTGGAGAGGAAGGTGCTGGGCAGCTCAGAGCTCAGGCACATGGAGATGGGGTTCCAGGCTCAGATGTTCCTTGTCCTGTTGCTCTGGATCCCAGGTGAGTGAGGAAGATCAGAGAACCATATCTTTAGTCAGACTGGACAGGTTTGGGAAGGGGTAGGATTGGAGGGTCAGGGGGAAAATGTGGTTCTGCACTGGTGATCATGGGGTAGGACCCAGCCCTGAAGCTTTAATTCACCACAGACAGAGATTTCTCCTGCTATAAAAATGAACTAGCTTTCTCACTATTTCTCATGTTGGTGATTCCAGATGCCCGAGGAGCCATTGTGCTGACCCAGTCTCCAGCCTCTCTGAGTGGGACTCCAGGAGAGAAAGTCACCATGTCCTGCAGTGCAGCTATTACCTGAATTGGTACCAACAGAAACCAGGGCAGCCTCCCAAGCTCCTAATTTATTATGCAACCAGCCGGTACCCAGGAGTCCCTTCTCGGTTCAGTGGCAGTGGCTCTGGGACAGCTTTCTCCCTCACAATCAGCAATCTGGAAGCTGAAGATGCTGGAGCTTACTACTGTCATCAAAGTAATAGTGATCCTTCCACAGTGCTACAGCTCTGAACAAAAACCTGCTCAACACTGCTCAACAGCTGCTGGGGATACATCATTACCCTGGGGGTTGTCTCTTCCTCAGCTGGGATATGGACAGCTGATCTGGGCTACCTCAGGGGAGAGGTTTCTAGGTTTCAGAGTAAAATGCTGGAGCTATGAGGAGTTCTGGCCTTGACTTTTATCCCAACCAACAATCATGGAGTGACATAAGACCTAAGGGTGGACTTCTCTAACCCAGACCTGACCAAGAGTCCCTTTACTAATCCTCACCAAGTGTTCTTATGGCCTTTACTTGAAGGCTTCCAGTACAAAGGGACTACCTATCCAGATAGTTAAGTGGTAAAATGGATAGATATATGTGGTGAGGAAGAACTGAGTTCAAATCCATTCTCAGACATTTCCTTGCTATGTGATGTTGGGCAAGTCACTTAATCTTTGATCCAATTTTATTATCGGCAAAATGAAAATCATAAGATCTATCTCCTAGGGTTCTTATGTAGATTAAGTGAGATAATAATTATAAAGTGCTTTGCAGTGTGTGTGGCACTTAGTATTAGAGAAATGTTAATTATTATCATTCTAATTACCTCCAGTACTAGATTATCAGCTATCTTTCTCCATAGTTCTCATTGTCAGGGAGACTGTTTTTAGGTTAAGCCTAAAGTCTGCCTCTCTACTTCTCCCCACATTGCTCATATTTCTGTGCTTTGGTACCAGGTAGAATAAATCTCTTTCCCATCCTTGTCACAATCCCTCGAATGCTTGCAGGCAGGTACTACATGCCCCATGTTGGTCCTCCCTTAAGCTCAGCCTCCTTGACTCCTTCAGGCAACCTTCCTTTCTCTGGATCTCTGACCCTTTCCCCATCCTGGCTGCCTCTCTCTGCCTGGACACTGGCTTGTCTCATGTCATTTTCCAATGGAGCACTGTTAGGGGAGCTACCTGCTAGTGGCTGTTGGGGATCTAATTTTGTCCAGCAGAATAGATCCCTTCATGTGAGAGGATGATAATATAAGGAAACTGAGAGGCAGGTTCTGTTCTCTGATCTCTCTCTTTTTCCCTCTTGCCTCTGATTTATTTCATTCCTGATTCACAAGCAATATCTACTTCAGTAAAGGCTGATTTGCAATTCCTTCAACTGTGTTATAATTCACGGCTATGGGGGCTTTTGGAGAATTGACCTGTCCCTTACTTAGGTGCGGTCCTTAACAGAGCACCGAGGAGGGAAAGTAGGTTCCAGAGGAGCTCTGACCAGGGCAAGCCTAGAACAGCTTTGGATCTAAAGGAAGTGAGTTATCTATCTCCTGACAGAGAAAGGATGGGTACAAAGGATGGAGATCTACATGTCAAGCACAACTTCTTTGCAGATTCAGTTTATTTGTCTTTATTTGTGGTTTCACTAAGACAGAGCTACAGGAGAGCATTGCAGTCTGTCATACAGTGACTGGAGTTTGGGCCTTCCAACTCTCCATTTACACCCATGCTGTAAGAACCCTTTTGTCACGTCTTTCCTAAGTTCACTGCAGGGACTCTACTCAAGACAACAAGGCTCTTCTCCAATGTTGTGGACATCATCGGGACACAATGGAACATATGGATCATCCAACAATTTCACTTTCTCTCGCCACCTGCCATGTTTGTGAGCTTACATTTTGGATGATGTACTTTATTCCATTTCTTCTTATGCATTCTACCTCTTCATTTGTTCTTCACTGCTATATAATTCTCCATTCACTGCTCTAAGAATTCTAGTAAAATGAGACATAAAAGGACTGCAATGATGTAAATGAAAATAAAAACATTACCAAAAACTGAATGCATCATCCCTTCAATGATTAAGCTTGACCTGGGGAAAGAATTGAGAATTTGAACTTTCCCTTCTCTGTGATACATTGTGTTGAGTTACTGGTTGATTTTACCGAACTGTTCCCTCTTGTAATTTATTTTATACTAATTGTTACACTTCTTTGAGTATAGTAGCTGACAGAGATATATTGATTAATTAATGTAAAAATATATTAAAATATCTCAAAATAAACTAGTCATAGAAAGGAATTTATGCATGAGTCTACTTTCTTGTTGGAAAAAAGAACCTACCACATTGCCCCCTCTTTCTTTTCTTAGTTTGTGTTTTAAAGCGAGGTATAATACTGAGTAGAAGAACTTGCTGAGATTTTTTTTACAAATAAATATACAAAACTTAATTTAAAAAATAAATAATGATAGGGAAGAAAGAATTAAATGGGACTGTCAGGTTAACTCTACATGGAGTTTGGAAGAGAAATGTGATTTAAAGGTAAATGTGTTCATGATTCCAACAGCACATGAGTGACCCTTTTTGTATGTGAAGCCTGCTTGACAAAGAAAGTTTTCCAAATAATGGAAGCTCTCTGTCTCCATATAATTAGGGCCATGCTTTTAAAAAGAATTCCTAATTTGAAAATAAGAAAGAACTTCAAAAGAACCCACTAAAATATATTCTACATGAAACTCTGAATCTCCATTTCAGTACCTTGGCTGGGAAAAATGGTACTTAATAAAGGTTTGTTTTCTTTCATAGATACCTTGACTTTACTTAAAATATTAAATATGCCCCTCCTTAGCTTCTTCCCATTGTATGAGTTTCTGCCACTGAGGTTTGTCAGAACAAACCATATACCTCTCTCATGGGATAAACCTTGGAATATTTAAAATTTTCCCTTCAAGGGAGAATTCTGGGAAGATAATGGAGTTGGTTGGTAAATTTATTTATTTATTTATTTATTTTTATTAAAGCTTTTTGTTTTCAAAACATATGCAAAGATAATTTCCCACCATTGACCTTTGCAAAACCTTGTGTTTCAATTCTTCCCCTCCCCCTCTCCTTTAGATGGCAAGTAATCCAATATATGTTAAACATGGTAAAAATATATGTAAATCCAGTATAGGTATAGACATTTATATTTTGCTGCACAAGAAAAATCAAATCAAAAAGGAAGAAAAATCAGAAAGAAAATAAAATCCAAGCATAGGTTGATAAATTTCAAGCTCTCCAGAATTTCCCTACAACCTTAACAAATTTACCCCTCAGGGGAACATAGACTGGTGACAAATCCAGAAGACTCAAGGGGGTTGAGGTCTTCTTGGCACCAACCAAAAAGACTCAAAGAAAACCCCAGGCCAGGGATTAACTCATGTGAAATGCAAAACTCTGCACAAATAACAAGTGGGGACCCTGGGACTTGGTTGGAACCTCATCAGAAACCACAGAAACTTTCACCGCCCAGATGGAATGTGGAGTTGGGGATGTGAGTTGAGGCAGACTGAGGGAACTTTAGACTGATTGGGAACACCAGGCCCCGCTGTGCTACAGAGTCTTGACTGTGGATAAGAAGAAGCCAGCACACAGGGAGTGCAGAGGTAGTGGGGCTGGGAACTGCTAGTTGTGAGCACTTGCAGGAGGAGAGAGTTTGGGATTTTTGGTCAGAAGGAAGAACACAAATGAAGCTAAAGGCTCCATCCTCTGTACTCATGAGTAAAGGTACTTACACTAATACTTATAATTTAAAAAAATGAACTAGCAAAGAAAAAAGACCCCAACCATAAAAAAGTTACTATGGGAACAGGGAAGATAAGGGTTCATCTTCACAGAAGGATAATAAAATAAAAAAAAGCTTCTTCTACCCCAAAGAGCATGTGAAATGGTTCCCTATCCAGAGAGAATTTATAGAATTTGGTACCACATGAGAGACATCGAGGAAAAAAAAACCAAAAAAAAAATAAAAACCATTCAAGAAAAATAAGAAGATTATGGGAAGAAAGTTATACAACTAGAAAAGGAGGTACAGAATCTACAAATGAAAAAACTTTGAAAATTAGAATTGGGTAAGGGGATGCCATATAAGAGATCAAGAGATAACAAAACAGATTAGAAAGAATGAAAAAGAGGAATAGAATATGAAAATCTTTTTTTTTCTGATTAATGATTTTTTTTATTTGGAATTTTTTTTCACAGTATATATGCATGAGTAATTTTTTTTATAATATTATCCCTTGTATTCATTTTTTCCAAATTATCCCCCCCTCCCTCCATTCCCTCCCCTAGATGACAGGCAATCCCATACATTTTACATGTGTTACAGTAAAACCTAGATACAATATATGTGTGTAAATACCATTTTCTTGTTGCACATTAAGTATTAGATTCCGAAGGTATAAGTAAGCTGGGTAGATAGAGAGTAGTGCTAACAATTTACATTCCCCAGTGTTCCATCTCTGGGTGTAGTTATTTCTGTCCATCATTGATCAACTGGAAGTGAGTTGATCTTCTTTATGTTGAAGATATCAACTTCCATCAGAATATATCTTCATACAGCATTGAAGTGTACAGCGATCTTCTGGTTCTATTCATTTCACTCAGTTGATGCAAGTCTCTCCAAGCCTCTCTGTATTCCTCCTGCTGGTCATTTCTTACAGAACAATAGTATTCCATAACCTTCATATACCATAAGAATATGAAAATCTTATGAGAAAAACAACAGGTCTGGAAAACATATAAAAAAGAGAAAAATATAAGAACTGCATTATCTGAAAGCTACCAAAAAAAAGAACCTTGTTATAATAATGCAAGAAACAAATCAAGAAAATTATCCTGGAATGATAGAACAGGAGGGAAAGTAAAAATAGAAAAAAAAAAATCAACTGATCACCACTTCTAAAAGATCCTTTGTGAAAAACACATAGAAATATTATTGCCAAATTTTGAAACTCATAGATCAAAGATAAAATTTTGCAAGAAATAAAACTAACAAAAAAACAATTCAAAGATGCTGAAGCTACATTTAGAATTATACAGAATTTAGTAGTAGCAACATTAAAGATTGCAATTCCTGGAGTCATATCCACCAGAAATCAAAAGAATTAAATCTTAAGCCAAATAAATCACATTCAACAAAATTATTCATAATATTGAATGAGAAAAATGGACATTCAACAAATCTGCAAAATTTCAGGACTTTCTATCAACCAAACTCGAACTCAATAAAAAATTTAACATAGCAGAGTCAATATCAAAGATCAATTTCAAGGCACATAACATTAAATTGTTTATATTTTTTACCTGGAAATTTATCAGCACTAGGGTAGCTCAAAAGAAAGATTGGGACAGAGTTAAAATAAAAATAGTAATTATATTATACAAATGAGGTGCAGAGGAAGAACATACACAGAGATGCTAAAGAGGGGTAGAGAGATCATAGTTCTGAAAACCTACTCACATCAGGAATGGGTTTAATAGGTAATAATATATAGCTATAGATATAGATGTATGAAGGATATAGCACTCTCCAAAATCTGTAAAGAAAGAAGGGGGAAGGGATGGGCAGATGGGGAAGCAAAGGGAGAGGTAAGAAGACAAATGAGGGATCCATAGTGGGGTGAGATTAAGTAATAGCAAGACAAGTTAAGGAGCAGAATTAAAGTAAAGAGTTAGTAGGTAAAGGAAAGATATGTATGTATGTATGTAAATATCCATATATTTATTTCTACATATACATAAATATAACCTTGCTTAACGCTAGACTACTTGCAGGAGGTGGAGGGATGAAAGGAGAAAAAAAAGTAAAGTAAAAAAGGTGCACAGCAGAAGACAAAAGAACAACCTATAAAGAAAAAAGAAAAGATAGACCCTCATTAATATAATTTCTTCTACTATTATATAAATATTTTCTTGCACTGGTAATTTATTATATATTTTGAATCCTCCCTGATGTTCTGCTGGGCACACAACAATGTTTTTTTTTTTTCTGTTTTATTTTATTTTATTTTGTTTATTTATTATTCCCTTAATGTTTTTCTAATGAAATAAATGAAAATTAAAAATCCAAAAAATAGAGAAAAATTTCCCTTCATTCTATTTTGTTACCCTATGAATGTGCTGCAGGCCAAGATTCCTTCGTTATTTCTAGTGCTCTTCACCAAACATGGACTCCAATCCTTTCCCCATCCTGACTATTTCTCAGGCTGTTTTCCAGATTTTCTTGATTCTTTCTACAATGGGGCACCAACCTGGAAAAAACAAACAAATTATTCCAGAAATGACCTGCTTACAGAATACAATGAACTGAGATTGAATAAAGCAAGGTATAAGAAGACATTTCCATTTTTGTTTTTGGGCAGAGTTGAATATACAATGGAATCTGTTCCCTTTACTTCTGTAGATGACAACTCAACCATGTCTATCTGCCATTCAGACACTAAAGTGATTATTATAAAATACAGGACTGATCTTATCACCTCATGCCCCAACCAAATAAACTCTGATGGCTCCTCACTGCCTTCAGGAGAAAGTATGAAATGTTCTGTTTGGCATTCAAAGCCCTTCCTAGCACAGTCTACTCCTATCTTTCCAAGCTTCTAACATCTTACTCCCCAAGACACACTTTTCTTTCTAGTGACATCCCTGACAATGATATCTTTGTGATTGTTCCATGAACTCTCTAGTTCTTAATGCTGGGCATTTTTTCTGAGTGTCCTCCATACCTGGAACTTTCTCTCTCTTTCATGCTGGCAACTAATCTTCCTGACTTCCTTCCAGTCCTTAGCAAAATCCCATCTTCTACAGGAAGCCTTCTTTAAAACCTTTTAATTTTAGGGCTCCCCTCTTTCAATCATTTCCAATTTATTTTGTATATAGCTTTCTTTGAATACATTTGTTTACCTATTTTCTCACACAATAGACTATAAGCTCCTTGAGGAGAGGGGGTCTTTTTTACTCACTTTCAATCTCCAGTGCTCAGCACAACATACTTATAAGGCAATTAGGAGGCACTTACTACATGTAACTGATTTATGAATTGATTGATCCCATGCTACCCTTCTTGTCATGTCCTCACATAAGTTCATTTCATGGAGTTAATCTAATGTGCTAGGGACTTACTCACTTGGCATCATAATCACCCCAGTGTAATCAAAAGGTTATCCAAGAACTTAAGTGGGAAAGAAACAAAAGATGTCAATAAAGATCTATACTTTCCCAACTTTCCCCCTTTTCCTTTTCTCCACACCTATTCCCCACTCCTCACCAAGAGAATTAAATAATTAAATAATGTGGTTTTTTCATAATCTGGTTATAATCTATTAATCAATTGCACATTACTTTCCTTTATGAATTCTAAGACCTTGTCTAGTTGGTTTTTGTGCAATTTCCCATACATGGCATTCCATCTCCAGTGTGGGGCAGAGGGAAAAGTGGGGGATTAGAAGTTAAAGAAACTGGATTGGAACTACTAGCACAGCCCTTCACTAAACCCAGGACAGATTTCTTCATCATGTCACTTTCTTCGTTTCTATAATGAGGGGACTAAAATATAATTCTTCCTCTTCCTTCTTTCCAACTATTTTTTATCCCTTAATATAATGTCTTGAGGTCTGCAAATGAAAATATATTCAGCTTTTTCTACTTGAAGAGTAAATACTTGCCCACTTTTAAGAACTTTTTAGGATATTTTTTCCTTTGTATGACAAAAAGTTTCATTGGTTGAACTTTCATATAACATCATATAACAATTCATTCCTCTGCCACTTTCTGCCATCATATTTTTTTATATCAATCACATGTTTAAATATGTCAAGAAGGAATTATTGTAAATTTCATATTGCAACTTTCATTGTTCTCAAACAAATCAGTAGTCTGACAGCATAGAGATCTGATACAGAAATGAGTTATATTGGTAATAACTAATTTCCCATCCAGGACAATATGATCCCTCTCTTATTGGGGGAACTTTATTTGGGGCTTACCATGTTCACCTGCTATTAAATTTCAAGCTCTAGAGGCATGAAAATTCTACATAGTCTACAATTCTGTTCCATTTTATTTCTTCTTTCTGATCCACATATTTTTTTTAACATTTTAAGTGATTTTCAATTTTGAATTGAAGACAATGAATACCTTAATAAATATTGATTTACTTTAGAGAGGTTTCTCAGGTTTGCTACAATTGCTCTATATTTCTTCTCTACAACAACAGTTAGTAGATAAACTGCAGTAGTTTGTGACATCCTTTGTACATACCTCTCTATAAACTCCATGACACTTCCATGGAAAGATATGATCCAATGACCAGTTCCTTCTTATGAAATAGAAGTGCAGAGTTATCTCTGGGGCACCAACAGCTGAGGGAGAGCATCAGGAAGCAGGGCAGAATCTAGAACAAAAGGAGGATGGGCACTCTATCCTAATATCAAAAGGAATATAGAGTGAAAAATTATAGTCAGGACTGCATGGAAGCCAGTTTTAACTGGGTCTCATAAATTGGTTGTTAAATATTCAGTGTGAAGATTTCCAGCTCAGATACCAGTAAATTCTATAAACTGATTCTTGTTTATTGTACATTGACTGTCTAGACCTAAGAAAAGTGATCATAATGAAGATTAAATGTGAAGGTCTATCCTACAACTTTTTCTTAATGCTAGTTAGTAAGCTTTTTTCATCATATACTGATTATATTTATCATCATTCTTCCAATTTCTTCAGTCCTAGAAATGATGTTTCTTTACTAATTTAATATATTACATATGAAGTGTGCATTGTTTGGTTTTAGTGAATTGTTTTTTCTCCTTTCTTTTTAAAATCTTTATGACAAGGAAGATCTTGGTGACCTGAGGAGGTGAGAGAGAGATATTTGTAAGTAAATATGATTGAAAAAAAAAAGAAAAGAAAACAAAATTATCAGAAGTCAAAATAAATAATATATTCATGATATGGAACTTGTTACTTTGTGTGCACTTCTTTGTAAATAACAAAAGCAATAACATTAATGAAGTGCTTTAAAGTTTGTAAAGTGCTTTTAAAATATTAACTTTTCAGGCATACAACCACACTTGGGGGTGAGGGGTATTTTATGTTGAATTAAGAGATGAAGAAACTGAAATAAACACAGGACCAGTGACTTCTTCACAGTTACTAAGTGTTAGAGACTAGATTTGAATTCAGACCCTTCTGATATCAGGTTCAGTACGTTATCTACTGCACTAGCTGGTCATCCCTAGTCAGGCTTAACTGACAAGGGAAGATTTCAAAATGATGGAAACACACTTATCTAGGGGGCATATGTTTCATCTGTAATTGCAGCCTCTCTGTTCTTTGCAATATCCAGTAGTGCAATAGATCTGATCCTGCAGCAGGACAGAAAATACCATTTGGAGGTTGTGGACAGTGGGTCTGGAGCCAGGGGCCAGGGTCTCTCTTGTGGGATAGTGACTCATTTCCTGGGAACTGAGGACAGAGACTGGCTGTGTGCAGGGTACAGGGGAGACAGGGAGAGGACACGGTCATGGAGAGGAGCAACGGGGAGCTGAGCACTGCCATGATCCTGCCCCAGTGACCCCTGAGAGGCCCAGGAAGGACCAGGGATGGAGGGCAAGGTCAGAACCTGTAGGTGTCTCTGGGGAGGAGGCTGCCAACTGATGGGAAATGTCATGATCTATAGGAGAGAAGTTTCCTTATACTTCTATATCCAGTTCTAGCTTGGGAATAGTGTGACTTCAGAGGCTTTTTTAATTTTAATTTTTGGAGTCAGTCAGGGTTATAGTATATGCCCACAGTTAGATAATACTAAATAGCTGAGGTCACATTTGAATTCAAGTCCACCAGACTTCACAGCCTGTTTTCTATCCACAGTGTCACCCACCGACCTCCCCAGTCCTTTCTCAAGGAGCCTGTGGCTATTCTGTTTCCCAGATCATCTCTAAAAGTAAAGTAAAAAGGAAAAGGAGATTTTCCTTATGCATTAGGGGTCATCCAAAGCTTAATTTCATATTGTGCCATTTTAGTGAATTTAGTGAAAGCTATTTAATTAATTAAACAAGTAAAAAAAAGAATTAAGCAATACTAATTAGGGCTAAACCCTGAACTAAACCCTGGAGACACCAGGGGAGTAGCAATAGT
This sequence comes from Sminthopsis crassicaudata, assembly GCF_048593235.1. Classification (NCBI taxonomy): domain Eukaryota; kingdom Metazoa; phylum Chordata; class Mammalia; order Dasyuromorphia; family Dasyuridae; genus Sminthopsis; species Sminthopsis crassicaudata. The sequence continues at coordinate 35,953,757 of NC_133618.1, read as the reverse complement.
CTTGATGCTTGATAAGAAACTTCTTAAGATCATTCTGCCTTTTTACTTCCTCTTGCCCCCATCTGTTGATTTGCATGTTTCCCCAGGGACAGCCCCAGATGCTTAGACCCAGATAAATGTCAGACCATGGTCAGAGTCTCTGTTCAGCAGCATCCAAGGCCAGGAGAGGAGATGGGGTCCCAGGCTCAGCTCCTCTGCTCTCTGCTGCTCTGGATCTCAGGTGAAAGATCTTGCATGTGCCACAATGCTATCTGGCCATCTCTGATCCATCCCTCTATGGGAGGCTAGGAGAGAGGAAAAAAGTGTGGTATAGTGCCCTGTGCTTGATCATTCTGAATTGAAATCCAGGACAATGAAGTCATATGGATCATGTTCTTTCTTTTCTTTTTGATTCCAGGTTCCAGAGGGGCCATTGTGGTGACTCAGTCTCCAGAATTTTTGTCAGTGTCTCCAGGAGAGAGGGTCACCATTAACTGCAAGACCAGCTCGAGTGTTAATTATTACTTAAATTGGTACCAACAGAAGCCAGGTGAGGCTCCCAAGCTCCTAATTTACTATACAGACACCCTGCACTCCCGGGTCCCTGCCCGGTTCAGTGGCAGTGGCTCTGGGACAGATAACTCCCTCACAATCAGCAACATGGAGGCTGAGGACGCTGCAGTCTATTACTGTGGGCAGTATGAGAGCAGGCCTCCCACAATGATACAGCTCCTAACAAAAACCTGCCCAGTGGCTGCTGGGGGAAGCATCAATGCCCTAGGGCCTTCTCTTTCCCCAGAGCAGGGATGGGGGCAGCTTGTTTGGGCTGCCTGGGACGGGGGGGGGGGGGGGGGGGAGCTTTCCATGTCTCAGAGAAAGATGCTGGGGCTGTGACAAGTTCTGACCTGGATTTCTTTCCCACTCACTACTAAAGAAGTGATACAATTGAAATAATTAGTTCACACCCCTAAAATGGATTTCTCTACCTCATCCAAACACCCCCTTTCCAGATCCTTAGAAATGCTTTTATAACTTTTGCTGGGAGATCTCCAGTGCGGGGGTAGAGATTTAAAGAATACCATGCCATTCCCCAAGTAAATAGTATGTGTGTGTATATGTGTGTATACAATCTGTGATAGAAAATGGATACATCAATCCTTGTTAGGATATTAGGAAAAAAGGAAGAGGAAAAATGAAAAGAGAGACATAGAGGAAGAAGTGATGAAAAGAACCAAAATTGAGAGATTGCATATATGTCTGAGCCAGGTGTACTTCAATCTTTAGTAATACATCAACAATAATATCTTCCTTGCATAAATTAGTATCATAATTACAGAGATAGAAGACAGACAGACAGAGAGAAGCAGAGGAGGGAGAAAGAGGGAGAGGGAGAGGGGGAGGAGGAAAGGGAGAGAGGGGGGGAGGGAATGAACATTCATAGGAAGATAATGGAGCTAAAAACATTCCTTTTCAAAAAAAAGTGCCAAATTGTCCCCAGTACAAATAGCGTTCCTAGAAAAGCTCAAAAAGGACTTTAAAAATCAGGTAAGATAGATGCAGAAAAATTAGGAAAAATACATACGGTCCAAGAAAATAAAGAAAAGTATGAAAGAAAGTCAACCAACTTGAAGCAGGTAATCAAAAACTTAAGGAAGAAAATAAATTCTTGAAAACCATAATTGAGTAAAGGAAAACTGATGATCATCTATGACACCAAGAAATCATAAAACAAAATCAAAATAATATTAAAATACAGAAGAAAAGTGAAACATCTCCTCTGAAAAACAACTAAAAAGGCTACTCAGGGAGGACAGATATTGCTAGAATCTTGATCTCATTAGGAATGGGTCAAAGGGGTAAATATGGATGTATATATGTGTGGGGTATGTGCATGTGTGTATATATGTATATGTGTATTTATATACATATATACATAAATATGTATATTTATATAAGTGTACACACATATAATACACAAATACAAATATGTGTATAGACATACACATATGTGTCTATAAACATGAGTGTACATACACATACATAGATGGATATGAATGTAAAAGTCTTTGACATTCAGGAAGAAACAAGAAGTCTGGGAGATGGGGGCAGGGGGATAAGGGAGAGACTTTTAGAGGAGTGATCAGGTTAAGAAATAGGAGGGCAAGGTAGTAGGTAAGTAAAAGAGAGGAGTGAGGAGAGATAGAGTAAATAGAGGGAGAAATATAGATCCTAAGGAAGACCAAGAAAGAGGAAAATATACCAGTAATTATAGATTAGAATATGAATGGGACATACCATTTAATTTACCATAAATTCATCATAAAAAAGAAATGGATAGCAGTTTCAAAATTTAAATTTAATGATAAATCCCTTTCAGGAACATTATGAAAAAATATTTAAAAATAATTACTAATTTAAAAGTTATTTTACTACCAAGAAAAAAATTATTTGAAAGAGCACAAGGTCATGAACCACAAAGAAGCTAGGAATAAAGATATAAAGGAAGCAGATTCAGCACTATAAGACCATAATCTATATTATAAGGGAGATCATTGTTAAAGTATAAAAACGATAATTTCAACTGTTTTGAACTAAAATTTTGTAGTATAAATAAAATAGAATAGAAGGACTGAAGAAAATTGAGAGGAAAATGTTCATGGTTATTCTCTCAGATCAAATCAGATTGATCTGTGGTGGAGGAAATGATGAGCAGGTTGATTTAGAAACATGGAAAGACTTGAACCTCTGAAGGGAGATGCTACCCAGCTTCTGAGAAACAGATGACAAGTAGAAATATGCATAGTATAGTCTTCTTATATGTGTATCTATGTATGTATATATATATATATGTATGTGTGTGTTTATAAAAATCTATATGTATCTGTAGCCTTCTTTAGGGGAGAAGATGAAAAGAAGAGGAAAAAATAAAATAAAAATTGCACTGTAGAGAGCAAAAAAAATCTACAAGGAAGCAAATAAAACATGAGTTACTTTGAAAAATATTTTGTAGTATTTATTATATAGATTTTCTTGTCATGAAAATTTATTATTTTATACTGAATGGACTACAGTATACATGGCAAGGCTCTTTTTTCTTTCTCATTTTGTATTTAAGTTTAAAATTTAAAAAATTGTTTAAAAAGACTCTAGGGATAATCTAATTTCATACTTTCATTTTGTAGATAAGTAAATTGAGTTTCACTCTATAATTCTATCCAATAAATAATATTAATAATTTAAAAAGACAAACTTAGAAGAGTATATTTAGTTCCCCAAATGATAAGCTGTCAAAGATATGAAGAGGCATTTTTCAATAAAGCTATAAAATATGCATAATCATATGACAAAAGTGCTTTAATTCACTACTGATTAAGAGAAATACAAATTAAAATAACTTTGAGATATCAGCAAATACCTTTCAGATTGGCATGATAAAAACATGATAAAAAGGGAAATGACAAATGTTGGAGGGTAAGGAACGGGAATAATTGGGACGTTGATTTACTACTTATGGAACAATAAACTAATCCAATCATTTTGGACAGCAATATGGAAGGGTGCCCAAGAAATGATAAAACTGTGATGACACTTTGAGCTAACAAAGCCTCTTTTACATCTGTTTACCAAGATAATAATGGGAAAAGGGAGAGAACTTTACAATATTAAACTATAGTAGCAGCTGTCTTTGTGGTGACAAAGAATTGGAAGTGAGGAGATGCCCAATGACTGGATCAAGTAAAAAAAAAGAAATTGGACCTTTCCTATTTTGTGTTATAGACCATTAATTTACTGATTGGTTTCACTTAACTGTTCTTTCTTTTTATTTTATAGTATTTGTTATACTCCTGTATGGAGAGATATATCTATAAATAAAAGTAAAAAGATATAAATAAATTTAATTAAAAATAAAATTAGTCATAATTTTTCTCCTTTCTTTCCTTTTGTTTTCTTTTAAGAATGATATAGCTGAGTAGGAGAATGGGCTGGGATTTGTTTGTGAATCAATATTAAATGTTTAATAGAAAAATTAATTTAAAAATAAAAATTTTTTAAAAATCAAAATGAGGAAAGTATAAATACCTGTATACCTCTTTTAGAAAAATAATAACTTCCCCACATTCCCTGTTCAACACACAGACAGTCTATATGAAAGACCCAAATGGGAAGTCAGAATAAGTCTATAATGAATTTGTAAAAGAAATATATTGTCAAGATATAAGTGTTCATGATTCTAACAGCACCTGGACGACCCATTTTACATAGGAGATCTGTTTGACAGATTTCAAAGTAATGAAATCTCTCTGGCTCCATATGCAAAGAGCTGTGTTTTTAAAATGAATTCAAAAATTGAACAGAAGATCTATTTTTTAAATAATAAGTACTCTCCTTACCTTCTCTCTCCTTCGTTTCTCCAAACATCTCACAACCCTCACCCAGAAAAACTCATTTATTTGGTTTTTCACCATCTGGTTCAAACCTATACATTAAGGATAATTTGCACATTGCTCTTATTAGCCAAACATGTACAATTTTCTGAATATGGTATTCTGTCTTCAGTATGCAGAAAAAAAGGAAAAATGGGAGATTGTAAATTAAAAAAAAAAAAGAACTGGATTGGAACTAGTATCACAGCCTCTTATTAGACTAGGACAAATTTTTTTCATCTTGACAATTTCCTCACTTATAAAATGAGGAAACTGAAATTTACCTCCTGCTCTTCCTTCTCCTTCTCTCCTGTTCTTATCCCTTAAAATAGTGTCTTGATGTGTTTTTTCTATGATCTGCTTCTCTCTTTCTGCCTCCTTCCCTCCCTCCTTTCCCTTCTTCCTTCCCTCCCTCCTTTCCCTCCCTCCTTTCTTCCTTCCTTCCTTCCTTCCTTCCTTCCTTCCTTCCTTCCTTCCTTCCTTCCTTCCTTCCTTCCTTCCTTCCTTCCTTCCTTCCTTCCTTCCTTCCTTCCTTCCTTCCTTCCTTCTTTTCTTGCTCCCTTTCTTCTTTTCCCAAGAAAAACACAAAATTTTCAGAAGTGAAAAATAAAGAATATATTCAAGATATAGACTTTATTGTCTTATGTGTCCCCCCTTTTTTAGAAATAATAATAATGAGAACAACAACAATAATAATGGCATTTATAAAGTGCTTTGAAGTTTGGAAAGTTTTAAAACAATTTAATTTTCTCCTTGACACAATCACAGTAGGAGGAAGGTGCTGTTGTTATACCCAATTTATAGATGAGGAAGCTGAAGTAAACACAGTATAAGTGACTTTTCCAGGTTTTCACAACTACTAAGTGTTAGAAGCTGGATTTGAATTCAGATGCTCCTGTGTGGAGGTTTAGCATATTATCCACTGCACTCCTGGCCATCTCTAGTCAGGATTGGTTGACAAGGGAAGGTTCAAATAATGGTAACACTCTTGTCTGGAGGCACATGTCATCTAAATGCAGCCCCCTTATTCTTCCCAATACCTTGCAGTGCAATAGATCTGATCCTGAAACAGGAGAGAAAATACTACCTGGAGGCTGTGGAGCCAGGAGGCAGGATCCAGGGGCCATCTGTGGGACAGTGATACTCATTGTCTATGAACTGAGGATAGGGACTGACCTTGTGCAGGGGGGCGGACAGAGATGGGGCCCTGGAATGGTGAGGTGCAATGGGGGACAGCTGCCGAGCACATCCATGACCATGCCTCAGTGACCCCTGAAGGTTCCGGGGAAGAACCAGGGATGGAGAGAAGCTGGGCTAACCCTTGAGGGGCCAGGAAAGGGCAAATCCTGTAGGTGTCTCTGTGGGGAGGGGCCTGTGGACTAATGGAAAGCATCATGGTCTGGGGAAGAGAAGTTTCCTTTCACTTCTATAAATCATAGAAAGAGGTCACATGACTCATAAGCTGTTTGATCATTTGTTTCTTTTTTTTGGTGGGGGGGGGAAGAAGAAGGCAGTCAGGGTTAAGAGACTTGGTCAGGGTCACAGTAATTAGCTACTGGCACATTTGAATTCCCCTCCTGACAGCAGGGCAATGCTCAGCCCACTGGTTCACCTGGCGGCAGCCACAGGTACTTTTTTTTTTAAAGGATCCTGTGATTACTCAGTTTGCAATAGAATTCATATCCCAAAGTTCCCAGATCATCTGTGCGGAGTCAGTGAGGAGGAAAAAGGAGTTTACCTTAGTGCATAGGGCCTATCTAAAACTTGGGCTCTTATAGTTCCATTTTAATAAATTAATAAATTCATGAATTAAAAAAAGGTTAGATATTTATCATGGGCCAAACCCTGAAGACACAAGGGAACAATAAGGTGGTCTCTGCTCGCCAGGATCTCATAAAGCAATGGAGGAAGATGTCACATATTGGAAATTTCTTTTGCAGGTTGAAGGGAAATGACTTGGAGTTCTCCAACAATAAAGTGAGGAGAATTCCTTTTCAGAAATATAATTTCTAATGAAACCACATCAATTTCTGATGTTGAACTATTTGCCATTTACAAGGACTTTGATATCAGGGACTTTTTAAGGAAAAAATTGAACAGTATTTATAAATAACACTAGGAAATGAATAGGTTCTCTAAAACTGACTTGAATGACTACAAGGTCTTCCCTTATGATCAGACAGCCATAACCATCACTCTGAACTAGTGAGGAGTGGAATAAGCATCATGAGTGATGCTGTGTGATGCTGGACAACTTAATCTGTTTGCTTTGCTTTTCTCATTTCTAAAATGGGGATCATAATTGCACCAACTCCTAGGGTTATTATCGGGATCAAGTGATTTAATAATGGAAAAGTGCTGAGAATTGCACCTGGAACTCATTAAGCACTAGAGAAATGTTAACTATCATTATTGTTACTACCTCCAGGACTGGATCATCAATTGTCCTGCTACATAGTTCTCGTTGCCAGGGAGTCTAGTCTTAGGTTAAGCCTAAAGTTGGCCTTCTGCATCTTCCCCACTTTGTTCACATTTTGGGGCTTTGGTACCAGACAGAACAAGTCCCACCCCCAACCTTGACACATCCCTTTGAATGCTTGCAGGTAGTTACCACAAGCCCCATATTGGGCCTCCTCCAAGCTCAGTCTTCCAGGTTCCTTCAGACAACTGCCCTGTTTCTGGATGTCTGGCCCTTGCCCCATCCTGGCTGCCTCTCTCTATCTGGACACCAGCCTGCCTCAGGTCATTTTCCAATGGGGCATCCAGGAGGGAAAGCAGGATTTTAGAGGAGCTCCCACTAGGACAAGCCTAGAACAGCTTGGGACCTAGGAGGAAGTTACCCACCTCCTGATAGAGAAGGGATGGAGACAAAGGACAGAGACACACACATGTCAGGCACGACTACTCTGAAGATTCAGTTTGTTGGATGGTGTTTATTTGTGGATTCACTGAGGCAGAACAGCAGGAGAGCATCACTGTCAGACACTCCCTGGAGTCTGGGCCTTCGGTTCTGCAGATGCCATCTCAGCCATGCATGCTCATGCTGTGAGATCCCTTTAGTCATATTCTTCCTAAGTTCACTTTGAGGGCTCCACCCAATCCATTGGGGCCCTTATCATTTTTTCTGGACATTATCAGTCACAATGGAACATATGGATCGTCTAACAGTTGTCCTCTTCTCTTGCCACCTGCCATATTTGTGAGCTCACATTTTGAGTAACAATTTATTCTCCCCCTTCTTAAAAGAATTCTTTTGTTTCCATTTGTTTTTCTCTGTCACGTGTGTCTTCTTTGACTTCTCTAAGCACCACAGGAAAATACAAAATATGAGGACTTCTGTGATGTAAATGGGAACAAAAACAGCTCGGCAAAACTTAATACTTCATACCTGCAATGACTAAGATTAACCCGGGATAGGAGTTGAGAAATTGGTTCTTTCCTACTTTGTATTATTTGTTGAGTTGCTTGTTGATTTTTATTAAGCTATATCCCTCTACTTTTTATTTTTAAATATTTGTTATATTCATATGTATATAGGAACACCCAGAGATACATGTGTAAATGAATGTAAAAAGAAAAGATATAAATATATTTAAGTCAAAATAAAGTACTTATAATGTAAAATTTATAGGAGTCTTAGAAGAACTAGATAGGAATTGCTATTTAATTAGTATAAAAAGTTTAGTTTAAAAATCAATGTAAAAATAATTTTTAAAACTCAAAATAAGCAAAATTACCATATAGTAAAATTTATAAGTAATTATAATACCATCTTTGGAAAAAATCCTGTATTTATCCTGCTCCCGCACATAGACATTGCCTAAATGCTATGGGAAAAAAGAAACAAATGAGAATGTCAGGGTAAGTTTATAGAGCGTTTAAAAAATAAATGTGATTTAAAGATGCTTTCATGATTCTAATAGTATTTAAGTGATATCATACATATCCTATATATATATGTATATATATATATATATATATAAAACATATATGCACACACACACACACACACACACACACACACACACATATATATATATATATAATATAACATGAGGCCTGGTTCAAAGTAAGGGAAACTCTCTGCATATACACAGAGATATCCTTATTGTGTGTGTCAATTTAATAATTTAATATTTCCATACTTGTTTTTAAAACTTTGAGTTCCAAATTCTCTCCCATCCTCCCTCCTCATCCCCACCCCTCTTATTGAGAGGGCACGTATGAAGTTAATGCAAAACATTTCCATAAAAGTCATGTTGTGAAAGAAAACATATAATCCCCACCCCCAAAAAGAAGTGAAGAAGAATAAAATTTAATAAGTTTGTTTCTATCTATATTCAGACACAATAAGTTCTTTCTCTAAATACGGATATCATTTTTCATTATAAATCCTTCAGAGCTATCTTGGATCTTTGTATTTTTGAGAATGACAAAGTCATTCACAACTGATAATTTTATATTATTGCTGTTACTTTATACATAGTACATTTTACTTTGCATGAGCTCATAGAAGTTTTTCCAGGTTTTTCTATAAATATCCTGCTTATCATTTCATATAGTACAATAGTATTCCATCTTAATCACTTACCAGCATCTATTCAGCCATTCTCCAGTTGATGGGCATTCCCTCAATTTCCAAATTTTTGCCTTGGAAAAAAGATCTATTCTAAATATGTTTATTCATATATTTCATATATCATTCATTCAATATTTATAGGTCTTTTTCTTTTCCTGCTTTTAAAATTTTCTCTTTTGGAATACCTAGTAGTGTTATGTTAATTAAAGGGTATGCATGGTTTTATAGCCCTTTGGATGTAGTTCCAAATCGTTCTATAGACTGGATGAATCAGATCACAATTCCACCAATAATACATTAATGTATCATTTCCCAATATTCTCTCCAATTTATGTCATTTTCCTTTTCCATCTTATTAGGAGGGTTGTGCTTTAAAAAAAGGAAATATAAACTTTGAATATAAGAAAAATGATTTCTATCACCCCAACAAAACACACTAATGTAATCTACATGGAACTCTGAATTTTCCTTTCATACTCTTTGGATTGAAAAAAGTATATGATAATTCATACACTTAACTTTCTATGTGTCTTGTTTTTATGTACTTCCTTCTAAAGTGCCTTCTGATTTCTTTAGGGCATTTAAAAATGTTATTTCCCCCTTTTTTATCCCTATTGCTAACTTTGCTTACCAATGACCTCTCTCCCCATTTCCCACCCATTAAAACTGATGGAATGAAAGAGAAAAAACAACAACCTTGTAAGAAATCAACAGAATTAATTCACAAAATAGTTGTGCCTTGAAATTTACATCTGGGTACCTTGTATCCATCACTTTTCAGCCAGGAACATTTCCTCATTTTCTGGAGACCTGATTGCCTTGATTATCATTTTTATGGATCCTTACACAGATGTCCCTCAGGGTTCTATCTTAAATTATGAAGAGTGAAATGACCAGAAGTAAGAGAATATGGTCCGTTGTAAAAGCAATAATGCTCTAAGAACAACTAAGACATTTTGAGTATTATACTCATGCCAAATATAAAAGACCTTTAAAGGAAGATGTTATCCACATCCAAAGAAAGAATTGATAAACAGAAATATATATATATAGTTTGACAAATTTAAATATACTCTTACATACACATAATTATGTTTAATAATAATGTTATTTAAGCAGAGCAGGGAAAGAATGATAAAAAAGATGCAAAAGTAGAAAAAAACTTAGAAAAAATGCAGAAAAAACAAGGTGGCTTTGAAGACAATGTGTAATACTTATTACATAGTCCAAAACAAGGAAACAGTAAAATTAAAATAAAAATTCATGGTTTTTATATTGAATCTTATTTTTATGTTGTACTTTGTACATGAAAATGTCCTTTTTTGGTGTCTCTATATTAAAGTTCAAAATGAAAAAAAAAAGCTTAAAAATGTGATGAACAAAAATTATAACAAAACATTGATAACATTACATTTCAAATCTAAGTCAATACACATCCCACAGGGAACTTTGGTCTAGCATCACTCTTTTGTGAAATGGACAGAAATAAAATTTCTTTTGTGAGTTAAACTTACTGATATTTCTGAGGCTTGGAAGGAAAGCTCATTTATTGTCTTTCTATGCTCTCCCCACTACCCTAACTGGTGATTTGCATGTTTCTCCAGGGACAGCTGTAACTGCTTAGACCCAGATAAATGCCAGATCATGGGTGAAGTCTCTGTTCAGCAGAATCCAAGGTCAGGGGAGGAGATGGGGTTCCAGGCTCAGTTCCTCTGCTCTCTGTTGCTCTGGATCTCAGGTGAGGGATTCTGCACATGCTACATAGCTATTTGGCCATCTCTGGGATGTGTCTGGGGGAGGTTAGGGGAGAAGAAGAAAACATGGTCTATCTCCCCGTGCTTGATGATTCTGAATTGAAAGTCCAAGACAATGAAATCATATGAATCATGTTCTGTCTTTTTTTTTATTCCAGGTTCCAGGGGGGCCATTGTGGTGACTCAGTCCCCAGAATTTTTGTCAGTGTCTCCAGGAGAGAAAGTCACCATTAATTGTAAGACCAGTTCAAATGTTGGTAAGGAACTCAATTGGTACCAACAGAAGCCAGGGGAGGCTCCCAAGCTCCTAATTTATTATATAACCAACCTACATACTGGGGTCCCTGCCAGGTTCAGTGGCAGTGGCTCTGGGACAGATTTCACCTTCACAATCAGCAACGTGGAGGCTGAGGATGCTGCAGTCTATTACTGTCAGCATGATTATAGCTGGCCTCTCACAGTGATACAGCCCCAAACAAAAACCTGCCAGTAGCTGTTTAGAGGGCATCAGTGTCCCAGGGGGCTGTCTCCTTCCTGTCAGTTGGCATAGGGGCAGCTTGTCTGGGCTGCCTAGTGGAAGGAGGGGTTTCTAGGTCTCAGAGGAAGAAGCTGTGGCTGTGAGGATTCTTACCTTGATTAAAAAAGTGTTGTTAATTAAATAATGAGGTCATACCCCAAAAGTGGGCTTTTCTACCCCATGCCTGAACAAACATCCCCTTTCCAAATGCTTAGAAATGCTCTTTGCTAGGAGATCTCCGTTGCAGGGGTCTAACTATCACAGCAGTAGTGGACAGAGCAAAGCATAGAGTCAGGAAGGCTTGAGTTGAAATCATTCATTTCTTAACTGTATTTGTATGATGTTGGACAAGTCACTTAACCTTTGTTTCAGTTTTCTTAAAGACAAAAAATGGAGATCATTATAGCAGCTGCCTCCTAGGATGGTTGTGAGGATCAAGTGAGAAAGTGATTGTGACGTGCTCAGCAGTGTGGCCTGCACTAAATAAGAGATGTAGGAATGGTAGTTGTTGTTATTACTCTTGTACATTGTTCTCACAGCCAGGGAGTCTGGTCTTAGTTTAAGTCTAAACTGGGCCTCTCTGCACCTTCCCTGCTTTGCTCACATTTCTGGGCTTTGATACTAGACAGAAAAAGTCACACCCGTTCCTTGTCACAGTCCTTTAAATGCTTGCAGGCAGTTACTACAATCTCCATGTTGGTCCTCTCCCAGGTTAACACCCTCCCCCCCTGCTTCTTTCAACCTTCCTGTCTCTTGGTCTCTGGCCCTTTCCCCATCCTGGCTGCCTCCCTCTGCCTACACACAAACCAGCTTTAGGCAATTCTCCAATGGAGCACCCTGGAGGAAAAAAGAAGGATTCCAGAGGAGCTCTAACCAGAGCAAGCCTAGAGCAGCTTGGGAGCTAGGAGGGAGTTGCCCACCTCCTGACAGAGAAGGGATAGATACAAGCATGGCTACTCTGCAGATTCAGTTTGTTGGATTCTGTTTATTTGTGGTATCACTGAGGCAGAATACCAGGAGAGTGAAACAGTCTATCAGACACTCACTGGAGTCTGGGTCTTTCAGCTCTGCAAATGCCAACTCAGCTATGGATGCCCACGATGAGATCCCTTTTTTTTGTCCTTGCTAAGTTCTCTAGGAGGCTCCACCCAAACCAAAGGGGCCATTCTCAGTTATTCTGGACATCATCATAACAGCGAGAAGCATGGGATCATCCAATAGTTGTCCTATTCTCTTGCCATCTGCCATACTTCTGAGTTTACATTTTTGATGATATAACTTATTCTACCCCTTGCTAAGAATTCTTTGTTCCACTTATTCTTTTCTGCCATTTATTATTTCCTCTTCAATGTCCCTTTGGAAAATGGTTTCAGACAGGCTGATGTCCAGAAAACAAAGGCATCTGGGTGGGGAGGAGAAGGACCAGAGACCCAGAGACGGGAAGGTGACTGGAGAAAAGAGACATGTTTAGCTTGGGGAAGGACCAACATGGGGCATGTAGTAACTATATGCAAGTATCAAAAGACCTGTTACAAGGGTAAGGGTGTGACTTGTTCTGGCCAATAACAAGGCACAGAAATGTTAGCAGAGAGGTGGAATTTAGGACAGACTCCCTGGCAATGAGAACTATATAGAATGATAATAACATGCCTTTCCATTGACTTCTGTGAGCACCATTAGGAAAACAAGAAATATAAGGATTGTGATAGATGTAAATGAAAATAGAAGCATCAGAATAAAATGAAACGCTTTATCCCTGAAATGGCCAAGGTTGATCTTTGAGAGAAGTTGGATCTTCCCTACTTTATTTTATTGTTGATTTACTTGTTCCTTTCACTGAACTCTTCCCCCTACTACTTTTTTATTTATTTATTTATCTATTTATCTATTTATTTATTTTATTTTATTTTTATTTTTTATTTTATATTTTTTTTACCTTTTTTTTTTTTTTTTTTTTTTTTTTTGGCTGGGGTTAAGTGACTTGCCCAGGGTCACACAGCTAGGAAGTGTTAAGTGTCCAAGACCAGATTTGAATTTGGGTCCTCCTGAATTCAGGGCTGGCGCTCTATCCACTACGCCACCTAGATGCCCCTCCTACTACTTTTTAAAATCAAAACTAGTCACATAGAATTTATAAATACTTGTATGCTTTTTTTTTTTTTTTGAAAAAAAAAATCTTCTCTCAGCCAAAGGAGTTTTTAGAGGAAATTTTCTATCTCTTAGATGTTTACGTGAATAAAATAGAAAATGACAAGATCAATGAATTGAGCATGAAACTAAAAAAGATAGAAAAAAGACAAATTATAAGCCCCCAATTAAATACCAAATTAGAAATTATGACAACAAAAGACAAGATTAATAAAACGGAAAGTAAGAAAACTATTGAACTAATAAATAATTACTATTACTAAACATTTAAATAACAATTCCAATACTATGCAAACTATTCGGAAAAAATAAGTAAATAAGGAGTCCTGCCAAATTCCTTCTATGACATAAATATGGTGTTAGGTATGGTACCTACACCAATAGAAAAAAATTACAGATCAATCTCCCTAATGAATATTGATGCAAAATTTTAAAATAAAATATTAGCAAAGAGATTACAGCAACTTATTAGCATGATAATACACTGTGACCAAGTAGGATTTATACTAGGAATGCAGGGCTGGTTAAATATCAGGAAAACTACTGCCATAATCGACTATATAAATAACAAAACATAGATGCAGAGAAAGTATTTGACAAAATGCAGCCCTCATTCCTATTAAAAACACAAGAGAACATAGGAATACATGGAGTTTTCCTTAAATATATGTAAATCTATTAAATATAAATATAAAACAATAAATGACATATATAAAAAACCACCAACAATCAATATATGTAATGGGAATAAGCAAGATCAGGGGTTAAACAAGGATGCCCATTATGACTACTACTATTCAATATTGTACTAGAAATATTAGCTTTAAAAATAAAAGAAGAAAAAGGAATTGAAGGAATTAGAATAGGTATTAAGGAAATTTATGACTCTACAGATGAGATGATGGTATACTTAAAGAATCCTAGAGAATCAACTAAAAAACTATTAGAAAAAATTTACAACTTTAGCAAAATTGCAGGATATAAAATAAACTTACATAAATCAGTGGCATCTCTATATGTTACCAACAAAGCCAAGCTGCAAGAGATAGAAAGAGAAATCCCATTAAAATAATTATAGACAATATAAAATATTTGAGAGTTTACCTGCCAAAATAAAGCCAGGAACTATATTGAATACAATCATAAAATCACATTTTAAACAAAATTAGCTTTAAACAATTGGAAAAATACCAATTGCTTATGCATAGATCAAGCTAATATAATAAAATGACTATTCCACTTGAATAAATATATCTATTCATTATAATACTAATCAAACTGTCAAAAAAGTTACTTTATAGAGTTACATAAAATAATAAAGTTCATCTGGAAGGACAAATGGTCAAGAATATCAAGGGAATTAATGAAAACAAATGCCAAAGAAGGTAGCCTAGTCACACCAAACTTAAAATTGTAATATAAAGAAGCAATCATCAAAACCATTTGGTACTGGCTAATAAATAGAGTAATAGATTAAAAATACAACACACAACAGTCAGTGACTATAGTAACTTAGTGTTTGACAAGCCCAAAGACATCATCTTCTGGGATAAGAACTCACTATTTGATAAAGTTACTGGGAAAATTGGAAAATAGTAAGGCAGAAACTAGTAAATTATCACCATCTAACACCCTATATCAAAATAAGGTTGAAATGGGTTAATGATTTAGACATATCAGAAGCTAATTAGTAGAGCAAGGGATGGTGTACTTGCCAGATTTGTGGAAATGGGAGGAATTTGTAGCCAGCAAAAACTTAGAGAACATTGTGAAATGCAAGATAGATAATTTCGATTACATTGAATTAAAAGGGTTTTGCACAAAAAAGACCAGTACAATCAAGATTGGGCAAAAGCTGGGAATTATTTTTTTTTTACATCCATTGTTTCTGAAAAAGGCCTTATGTCTAAAAGTATAGAGAACTAACTCAAATTTATAACCCTATGAATGCATCAATAGTCAAAAGAGAGAAATGATTTTCAGATGAAGAAATTAGAGCCATTTCTAGTCTAGACAAAAAATCCTCTAAATCACTATTGATGAGAGAAGTACAAAGTGAGGTAACTTTAAGGTACTACCTCACAATTCTCAGATTGGTTAAGATGACAGGAAAAAAATAATGATGAATGTTGGAGGTGGGAAAATTGGAACATTAATACATAGTTGGTGGAGTTGTGAAATGATTCAACCCTTCTGGAGAGTAATACTCTAGAGAACTATATCCCAAGAGTTATAAAGCAATGCATACCATTTTTTTTTTTTATAGTAGAAATGAGCATTCATTTTAATATTATATAGCTAACAAATAAGCAAAACAATATTATAAGCACAAAATAAGTAACATTAGATATTAGAGGATAAATAGATGAACAGAAAACTAAAAACAAAAAACCCAAAATTACAAACATAATGAAACATCTGGTTCTTTGAACAGAGAATACTAAAATTTATTAAACTTAACTAATTTGATTAATAAAGTGAAGCAACAAATAGCAAATAAAATGTCAACATGATAAAACAATAAGAAACACAATTATCAAAATTAACATTATCAGCCACATGCTAACAAAATAAGAATATGAAAGAAATAAAGATATATCTTTAAAATAGGTAATATCCAAATTAAGTGATGGCCAAATAGTGTTTAAATAATAAAATCTTAGAAAAAGAAATAGAATTTGCTATAAAGCTATTGAGACAAAATATTTCCTGATCCTGATGGTTTAATAGAAGAACTAAATAAGCTTTTAAATATCAATTTACAACAATATTAAAATAATTATTCTTAAATACTGATGAAAAATTCTTGATTCATTTTTTTTTTAATTTTATTTTTTTTTATTTTTAATTTTTTTTTATTATATATATATATATATATATATATATTTTATAATATTATCCCTTGTATTCATTTTTCCAATTTACCCCCCCTCCCTCTATTCCCTCCCCCCGACGACAGGCAATACCATACATTTTACATGTGTTACAATATAGTCTAGGTACAATACATGTGTGCGAATATCATTTTCTTGTTGCACAATAAACATTAGAATCCGAAGGTACATGCAACCTGGGCAGACAGATATTAGTGCTAACAATTTTCATTCCCCTCCCAGTGTTTCTTCTCTGGGTGTAGCTACCTCTGTCCATCATTGATCAACTGGAAGTGAGTTGGATCTTCTTTATGTTGAAGATTTCCACTTCCATCAGAATACATCCTCATACAGTATTGTTGTTGAAGTGTACAGTGATCTTCTGGTTCTGCTCATTTCACTCAGCATCAGTTGATTTAAGTCTCTCCAGGCCTCTCTATATTCCTCCTGCTGGTCATTTCTTACCGAGCAATAATATTCCATAACCTTCATATACCACAATTTACCCAACCATTCTCCAACTGATGGACATCCATTCATCCTCCAGTTTCTAGCTACAACAAAAAGAGCTGCCACAAACATTTTGGCACATATATGTCTCTTTCCGCTCTTTAGTATTTCTTTGGGATATAATCCCAGTAGTAGCGCTGCTGGGTCAAAGGGTATGCACAGTTTGATAACTTTTTGGGCATAATTCCAGATTGCTCTCCAGAATGGCTGGATTCTTTCACAACTCCACCAGCAATGTATTAGTGTCCCAGTTTCCCCACATCCCCTCCAACATTTGTCATTATTTGTTCCTGTCATCTTAGCCAATCTGACAGGTGTGTAGTGGTATCTCAGAGTGGTCTTAATTTGCATTTCTTTGATCAGTAGTGATTTGGAACACTCTTTCATGTGAGTGGATATAGTTTCAATTTCTTCCTCTGAGAATTGTCTGTTCATATCCTTTGACCATTTATCAATTGGAGAATGGTTCGGTTTCTTATAAATTAGGGTCAGTTCTCTATATATTTTGGAAATGAGACCTTTGTCAGAACCTTTGTTTTTAAAAATATTTTCCCAATTTGTTACTTCCCTTCTAATCTTGTTTGCATTAGTATTATTTGTACAGAAACTTTTTAGTTTGATGTAATCAAAATCTTCTATTTTGTGATCAATAATGATCTCTAGTTCTCCTCTGGTCATAAATTCCTTCCTCCTCCACAAGTCTGAGAGGTAGATTATCCTCTGTTCCTCTAATCTATTTATTATCTCCCTCTTTATGCCTAAATCATGGACCCATTTTGATCTTATCTTGGTATATGGTGTTAAGTGTGGATCCATATCTAATTTCTGCCATACTAATTTCCAGTTTTCCCAACAGTTTTTTCCGAATAATGAATTTTTATCCCTAATGTTGGAATCTTTGGGTTTGTCAAAGATTAGATTGCTATAGATGTACCCTTTTTTGTCTTTTGTATCTAATCTGTTCCACTGATCTACGGGTCTATTTCGTAGCCAATACCAAATGGTTTTGGTGACTGCTGCTATATAATATAGCTTTAGATCAGGTACACTTAGACCACCTTCCTCTGAGTTTTTTTTCATTAGTTCCCTTGCAATTCTTGACCTTTTATTCTTCCATATGAATTTTGTTGTTATTTTTTCTAGGTCATTAAAATAGTTTCTTGGGAGTCTGATTGGTATAGCACTAAATAAATAGATTAGTTTGGGGAGTATTGTCATCTTTATTATATTCGCTCGGCCTATCCAAGAGCACTGAATGTCTTTCCAATTATTTAAATCTGATTTTATTTTTGTGGCAAGTGTTTTGTAATTTTTCTCATATAATTCCTGACTTTTCTTTGGTAGATGGATTCCCAAATATTTTATACTCTCAACATTTGTTTGGAATGGAATTTCTCTTTGTATCTCTTGCTGTTGCATTTTGTTAGTGATATATAAAAATGCCGAGGATTTATGTGGATTTATTTTGTATCCTGCCACTTTGCTGAAATTTTGAATTATTTCTAGTAGCTTTTTAGCAGAGTCTTTGGGGTTCTCTAAGTATACCATCATGTCATCTGCAAAAAGTGATAGTTTGATTTCCTCATTTCCTACTCTAATTCCTTGAATCTCTTTCTCGGCTCTTATTGCCGAGGCTAGCGTTTCTAGTACTATATTGAATAGTAATGGTGATAGTGGGCAACCTTGTTTCACTCCTGATCTTACTGGGAAAGGTTGCAGTTTATTTCTATTGCATATTATGCTTACTGACGGTCTTAAATATATACTCCTGATTATTCTAAGGAATAATCCATTTATTCCTATACTCTCAAGAGTTTTTAGTAGGAATGGATGTTGGATTTTGTCAAATGCTTTTTCTGCATCTATTGAGATGATCATATGGTTCTTATTAATTTGATTATTAATATGGTCAATTATATTAATAGTTTTCCTAATATTAAACCAGCCCTGCCTTCCTGGAATAAATCCTACTTGATCATAGTGTATTATCTTGGAGATGATTTTCTGAAGTCTTTTTGCTAATATCTTATTTAAAATTTTAGCATCAATATTCATTAAGGAGATTGGTCTATAATTTTCTTTCTCAGTTTTCGATCTACCAGGTTTAGGTATCAGTACCATGTCTGTGTCATAAAAGGAGTTTGGTAGGACTCCTTCATCCCCTATTTTTTCAAATAATTTATATAACATTGGGGCTAATTGTTCTTTAAATGTTTGGTAGAATTCACATGTGAATCCATCTGGCCCTGGGGATTTTTTCCTGGGGAGTTGATTAATAGCTTGTTCTATTTCTTTTTCTGAAATGGGACTATTTAAGCAATTTATCTCCTCCTCTGTTAATCTAGGGAGCCTATTTTTTTGGAGAAAGTCATCCATTTCACTTAAGTTATCAAATTTATTGGCATAAAGTTGGGCAAAGTAACTCCTTATTATTTCTCTAATTTCCTCTTCATTGGTGGAAAGATCCCCCTTTTCATTTGTAAGACTATCAATTTGATTTTCCTCTTTCTTTTTTTTGATCAAATTTACCAAAGGTTTATCTATTTTATTGGCTTTTTCATAAAACCAACTCTTGGTTTTATTTATTAATTCAATAGTTTTTTTACTTTCAATTTTATTGATTTCTCCTTTTAATTTTTGTATTTCGAGTTTAATTTTTGGTTGGGGGTTTATAATTTGGTCTTTTTCTAGCCTTTTAAGTTGTAAGCCCAATTCGTTAATCTTCTCTTTCTCAATTTTCTTCAAATAAGCCTCTAAAGATATAAAATTTCCCCTTATTACTGCTTTAGCTGCATCCCAAAGATTTTGATATGATGTCTCATCATTATCATTATCTTGGGTGAAATTGTTAATTGTTTCTATAATTTGCTCTTTCACCCAGTCATTCTTTAAGATGAGATTATTCAGTTTCCAATTACTTTTTGGTCTATTTACCCCTAACTTTTTACTGAATGTAGCTTTTATTGCATTGTGATCTGAGAAGAAGGCATTTATTATTTCTGCCTTCCTACATTTAATTTTGAGATCTTTATGTCCTAATATATGGTCAATTTTTGTATAGGATCCATGAACTGCTGAGAAGAAAGTATATTCCTTCCTATTGCCATTCAGTTTTCTCCAAAGGTCTATCATACCTAGTTTTTCTAATGTTCTATTTACTTTTTTAATTTCTTTCTTGTTTGTTTTGTGGTTTGATTTGTCTAAATCTGAGAGTGCAAGGTTGAGATCTCCCACTATTATAGTTTTACTATCTATTTCTTCTTGCAGTTCTCTTAACTTTTCCTTTAGAAAGTTAGATGCTATACCACTTGGTGCATATATGTTTAGTATTGATATGGCTTCATTATTTATGCTACCTTTCAGCAGGATATAGTTTCCTTCCTTATCTTTTTTAACGAGATCTACTTCTGCTTTTGCTTGATCTGAGATAAGGATAGCTACCCCTGCTTTTTTGGCTTTACCTGAAGCATAATAAGCTCTGTTCCAACCTTTTACCTTTACTCTGTATGTATCTCCCTGCTTTAAGTGTGTTTCCTGTAGACAACATATTGTAGGGTTCTGCTTTTTGATCCAATCTGCTATCCGTCTCCGTTTGATGGGATCGTTCATCCCATTTACATTTACAGTTAAAATTACTAATTCTGTATTTCCTGCCATCGTATTATCCCCAGATTATACTTTTTTCCCTTGACCCCCCTGATCCCCCTCCCCGATATTTAATTTACAGACCCCCCTTGTGACGCGCAACCCTCCCTCTTTTTTTTTTTTTTTTTTAGGATCCCTCCCCCCTCCCTCCAAGTCCCTTCACTTATTCTCCTTTTCCTTTCCCCTTTTCCTCTCCCCCCTTTTAATGAGGTGAGAGAAAATTCTCTGAAAAACAAATATGTTAATTATTTACTCTTTGAGCCTCTTCTGATGAGAGTAAGATTCACACAATGATTCTCCCCCTCACTAAGTTCCCTCAGATATGGTATATTTTCTATGTCTCTTCCTGGGATGTAGTTTCCCTCTTTTTATCACTCCTTCCCCTTTTTCTGAACCGACCTCCTTCCCTTTACCACACCCCCCTTTTTTTCTTTTATATCAGTAAAATCAAATTATCCTTGAGTATTTTTTATATACCCACAACAAAGTTACAGTTCTCAAGGGTTCTGTGTACCTTTTTCTGTTTCTCTTCAGTCTTGTGGATGTAGATCAAATTTTTTGTTTAAGTCTGGTTTTTTTCTTAGAAACATATAGAATTCCTCTGTTTCATTGAATGACCATCTTCTTCCATGGAAAAAGATGCTAAACTTAGCTGGGTAGTTCATTCTTGGTTGCAGTCCTTGATCTTTTGCCTTTCGGAATATCAGGTTCCAGGCCCTTCTATCTTTTAATGTGGAGGCAGCCAGATCTTGGGTGACCCTTATTGTGGCACCTTGGTATTTAAATTGTTTTTTTCTAGCTGCTTGCAGGATTTTCTCCTTTGTGTGGTAATTCTGCAGCTTAGCCACAATATTCCGTGGTGTTCTTTTTTTAGGGTCTATTTCAGAAGGAGTTCGATGAATTCTTTCCACATCTACTTTCCCTTCTGTTTCTATTATCTCTGGACAGTTCTCTTTGATAATTTCCTGTAAAATAGAATCTAGGCTCTTTTTTTGGTCATAGTTTTCTGGAAGTCCAATAATCCGCAGATTATCTCTCCTAGATCTATTTTCCAGGTCTATAGATTTTCCCAGTAAATATTTGACGTTGTTCTCCAGCTTCTCATTTTTTTTGTTTTGTTTGACTGATTCTTGGGTTCTCTGTGAATCATTCATTTCTATTTGTTCCATCCTGACTTTTAAGGAGTTATTTTCTTCTTTCACAGTTTTTAGTTCTTTTTGTAAATGCCCAATTTCGTTTTTAAATGAATTATTTTGCTCTATTGAGTTTTTTTCCATTTCCCTAATTTTTTTTTTTTGAGAATTATTTTCTTTTTCCAATTCAGAAATTCTATTTTCTTGAGACTTTTTTATCTTTTCCAATTCAGAAATCCTACTTTCCTGTGTTTTTTTAACCTTTTCTAATTCACTAATTTTGTTTCCCTGCATCTCCTGTGAATTCTTTATTTTTTCCAACTCCAATTTCAGGACATTGTTATTCTCTATCATAACTTCTCTTTCTTTTCCCCATTTTTCTTCGATCTCCCTCAATTTCTTAAGAGCTTCTTCTAGGAGAGAGTTATGTGATGGGGGGCAGGAATCGTTCCCCTTTAGGTTGTTATCTGATTCTCTGCTGTCAACTTCCTCGGGGTTGGACACCCGCTCTTTCTCTGTATAGAAGGAATCTATGGTTTTTCTAGCTTTTTTGCTCATACTTAAAAAAAATCTTTTGGGGTCTGTCTCTGGGGTAGGAAATTATTTACTTCTTTACCAGCTTCCTCCCAGACCGGATGGATGCAGCGGCTCCTGAGCCTGAGCTAAGAGAGAGCTCTGGGAGAGAGTTCCCCACCCCCTCCCTGGAAGTGCCTCAGAGGTGATTAGCACTACTGTGCTTCGAGGGCGTAGAATAGTGAAGACAGCAAGAAGCCCAGCCTATGTGTCCGGGTGGGGAGTGGGTGTCTGCAGCAGGTGACGTAAGAAGCCCCTGCGCTCAAACTGGAAGTGTCTGCCAGAAACCGCGGTCCCTAGTTCAAAGGTTCCGCTTCTCTGGGACTTCCTGGAGCTGAGTTCCACTCCCTCCAGCTAAGCTAGGCAGTGTGTGTTGCCTTGGGCCGTATCCACCCACTTGTCAGTCTCTTAACTATTCTCAGGAGGTAGCTGAGGCCACACCCCCTGGTGCCGAGATCTGTGCCTGAGTCACCCCCAGGATTGGGGAAAATCTAATCTGAGTTTTAAAATATTTTGGCTTTCTCTTCTGAACTGCTAAATAATTAGCAGAGAAGAGCTAACAGCCTGTGCCAGATTCCTTTACCTCAGTGGCTTCTCTGATCCCAGAGCCCCTCCCAGCGCAATGGGCGCAGTGTGCCCCTACCCCACCGTCTGTGCTGGTCTTTCTTATTCCTCCCCTGAGAACTGACCTTTCCTGTTGAAACTCCAGATTCTCTTCAGCTGGTAAGTCGTGCTTCCAGTCCTTGTGGTATCTATCAGTCCTGAGCCAATTCTGAGACTTAATTTATCTAATTGGTTGTGAGGGAGTGAGGACGTTCACTGAGTCGTGTGTTTCCTCTCCGCCATCTTGGCTCCGCCCCCTCAATGCATACCATTTGATGTAGCAGTCTCACTATTGGGTCAATATCCCAAAGAGATAATAAAAAAGAGGAGAGGATCCATATGTGCAAAAATATTTGTGGCAGCCCTTTTTATAGTGCTAAGGAACTGGAAATTGAGTGGATTCCCATTAATTGATAAATGGGTTGCTAAATTTCCCTTGTGAACATTTAAAATTCAGATATCAGCAAATACTCAAAATCAGTGCTTGATTTAATGTTTTGTTGATTGACTAGACTTGAGAAAGTGATGAAGAAACTAACACTAATGATTAAATGTAAACATGTGTCCTACTACTTTTTTCTTAAAGCTAGTTAGTGAATATTTTTCAGCATAAGACTTATTATATTTATCATCAACCTTCAATTTATCTTGTCTTAGGAAATGATGTTTCTTTAGTGTCTTACAATGTATTACATATGACGCAAGAAATGCACACTGGTTTTGTTGAACTGTTTTTTTCTCCTTTCTTTTATAAATCTTTGTAGCAAGGGAGGTATTGCTGACCTGTAGAAGTGAAAGAAATATAGTTGTAAGTAAGTATAAAAATAAAAGAAAATAATAAAATGATCAAAAATCTAAATAAAATATTAATGATAGGAAGTTTGTTCCTTTACGTGAACTTCTTAGTAAATAACAAAATTAATGATATAAATGAAGTGCTTTAAAGTTTGGAAAATATTTTTAAAGTAACAGCCTTTTCAGATAAACAACTATACTAGGGGGTGGGGAATATTTTTATATTGAATTTAGAGATGAGGAAACTGAAGTTGATTCTTCCAGAGTTTCACAAGTAGTAACTGTTAGAGGCTGGATTTGAAGTCAAACTTTCCTGATTCTAGGGACCTGCCTGACCATTCTTTGGTTGACAAGGGAAAGTTCAAACAATGGAAAAACTCCTGTATAGCACATATTTCACATGTTAATGCAGCCCCCTTGTTTTTCCAATATCCAACAGTGCAAAGGATTTGATTCTGGAGCAGGAGAGAAAATAACACCAGAAGGCTGCTGAGAGCAGAAGGCCTGGAGCCAGGGGCCAGGGTCTGTCTCTGGGACAGTGACTCTCATTGCCTGTAAACTGAGGACAGAAACTGACTGTGTACAAGTTTGAGGAGGAACAGGGAGGGGACACAGTGATGGGGAGGTGTAACAGGGACAACTGCTGAGCACAGTCATGACCCTGCCCCAGTGACCCCTGAGGGGTTAGAAAAGGAGCAAGGATGGAAAGAAGCTGGGCTGGCCTTGGGAAGCCAGGCAAGAGCTGAGTCTGTAGGTTTCTCTGGGAACTGATGGGGAAAGTCATGGTCTATGGGAAAGAAACTTCCTTTCAATTCTATAACAAATTCTAGGTTATGCATCATGTAATCTGAGGGGGTTCTCCCCTTCCCCAAATTTTTGGAATCAGTTGGGGTAAAGTGATTTGCCCAGAATCCTATATCTAAAAAAATTATTGACATTTTATTTGAATTCAGGTTTTGATTCCAGGGCTGGTGATCCATACACAGTGCCACATACCACCCCACCCTCCCTCGCCCCCAACCAGGTGCGTTCTAAAGGATTCTATGACTTTTCTGTTTGCATGGGTATTCATATCCCTAAGTTCCCAGATCATCTGTGTAGAGTCAACAGGAAGGAAAATGAGTTTCCTTTAGTGCATAGAGCCATCTCTTGTCATCTTGATGTATCTTGACCCAGATAGCTCTGGAGTGGAAAGTGAGGTAGGTGACCTTGCACAGACCTTCCTCACTCAAATCCAATTCAATTGTGTGTCACAGCATCATCTCGCCGATGTCATGGTCCTCTTCAAGAACAAAGGACAAAAAATAGCAGGGGCCCATCCAAAGCTTTTCTTATTGTGCCATTTTAATGAATGAATAAATTAATGAATTAAATTATATCCATTAGGTATTTATCATCAGTCATCTCTCTGCTAAAAGCTGGAGATGCTAGGGGAGCAGTAAGGTGCTCCCTTCTCAGGAACTCATAGAGCAATGGGGGAGATTTCACATATTGAAGATTTCAGCTGCAGATTGAAGGGAAAAGTCTTCTATTATATAGCTATAAAAGCAAAGGGATTGTAATTCCTCTTCATTGATGTCATTTCTTCTCTTAAACCAGATCACTTTCTGATGCTGAACCGTTTGCAATTTCCAAGTCCTTTGATAGCAGGAGCATTCTTCAGTAGTCCTCTTAATTATGCAGATGGGAAAGCAATCCAGCAGCATTGATATCAAGACTAGGAATGACTCCCTTTTGTTGTACTGATATGAATGTTATAAAGCTCTCCCTAAAGATCATATATGCAAAGTGATCTCTGTGAACTAGTGGGGAGTGTAATAAGAATCATGAGTGATGGGCAGGTGCTTCAGGCTAGAATGGAGGGGGATCCTATTGAAGCCACTGACCACACATGTGAATTTCTTCTGGGCTGGACAATCTGGTCCTGAGCCTCATCGGCATCTCTCAGGTTTTCAGGACTCATAAAGATAGGGTAAGATCTAACCCCATCCCAAGGTCTCAGAAAGGACCTGCTGCAGTGATATAGCTCAGGGTTCTAGACTAGCCAGGAGAGGAGATCACTGGGCCCTGCCTCTGAGCAGAAGCTTCCCTCTCTGGTTTGTTTTGCATGGCTCACTCTCAGCACAGGAAGCTCCCTGCTGAGAGCAGCTATTTAAAGGCAGCTAGGGAGGAAGATGCTGGACAGCTCAGAGTTCAGCCACATGGAGATGGGGAACCAGGCACAGTTGCTTCTTTTCCTGTTGCTCTGGATCCCAGGTGAGTGAGGAAGAGGAGAGAGAAGCTTGTCTTTTGTCTCTCTAGGCAGAACTGGGAAGGTGTATGATTCTGAGGGTCAGAGAGAAAATGTGGCTCTGCACTGGTGATCATGGGGGCAGGATCCAGCCCTGAAGTTTAATTCACCACAGGGTCAGGGAGATTTCTTCTGCTGGGAATATGGTCTGGTGTTGTTCTCACTATTTCTCTCATGTTTGTGATCCCAGATGCCCAAGGGGCCATTGTGCTGACCCAGTCTCCAGCCTCCCTGTCTGGGACTCAAGGAGAGGGAATCACCATGCCCTGCCGGACCAGTCAGAACATTGGTACCATCCTACACTGGTACCAACAGAAACCAGGCCAGGCCCCTTGGCTCATGATTTGACATGTATCCACCCTGCTATCTGGGGTCCCTGCCTGGTTCAGTGACTGTGAGTCTGGGACCGATTTCTTAATCACAATCAGCAAAGTGGATACTGAGGATGCTGCAGCTTAGTACTGTCAGCAGAGTCATAGCTTTCCTCTCACCATGCTACAACTCTGAACATAAACCTGCCCAGCAGCTGCTGAGGGGGTATCAGTGTCTGAGGGGCATCAGTATCTCAGGAACATCTCCTTCCCCTCAGATGGGTCGGGGGCAGCTTGTTTGGGCTGCCTTAGGGAGAAAGTTTCTTGGTTTCAGAGGAAGATGCTGGAACTATGACAAGTTCAGCCAAGAATCATGGAGTGACACAATCTAAATAACTGGATGACATCCAAGGGTCATGTGTCTATGTGTATATAGATAGTTTGGCTCTACTGTTCTCCCATTTGATTGTAAGTTCTTTGAATTCTGGCACTATCTTTTGAACTACCCATCGAATAAAGATAACATCTTCAACTATCATTCCATCCCATATAAAAATATTGAAAAATCCATTATTAAAGGCCATGTCATTTATGTGAATTAGAGAGCACAGGATGTACAAGCAGGTCATAAAAATTATTATTACAGATTTGGTTGATTTCCCTTTCTCACTTTTTGGCCTTCAGCCATTCTTCCACTGATCTGAGGGGAATAGAAGAAAACAGGATTGAGTAATTTCAAAATTGATGTCAACTTGCAAAAAAAAGAAAGAGGAAGAGGTGAGTGGACATGCAGTTGCTGAGAAAAAGGGCGAGTTGGTTGTCAAGTTATAAAGAAGAATTAATTGGTTATAAATATTATAAGTTAGGGTTGAGCTACCAATACTCCATATTAGGAAAGAAGGGACAGTTGTGCATTGAAATGCAAGAAATGGGTGGATTTTCTGTTTCTACCACAGTTTAGGGACTGTTTTCTCTCTTTTACATATAGGCTGATCTTTCTCCTTGGAGGAGGTGAAGGGATTGGAATAACAACATGCTTCCATAGTGTTCTCAGCAAACTCTTCTCAAATAATGTAGAAGCCATCCACTGGTGACCTCAGGTTGAAGTCAATCTCTTTTCCAACTGAACTTTCAACTGACAACAAGGGACCTCATTAGGGTCCTCTTCTGTGGCAAAGCAGCTGGTTCTGATTCTGTTCCAGGTGAGCAATTACAAAAGCTGACTGCAATCTGCTAGGTTACATTTGACAAGAGGAGGTCACCCACCAGAAATTCAAATATGCCTTGATTGTCTATTTTTAAAGAAAAAAATAAATAGGTTTCCCATTCATGAGGGTAAAGGCCGGAGGATCCTCCCTCTTAATCACTGCCAACAAGATTCCCTCCAGAGTCTTTCTTAATTCTTCACCTGAAAGTTGGTCATCTATGGGAAAGCAAATAAACCTAGTTTCTAGCAGAATGATTTAAGAGAGGCCTGGAGAGACTTACATGAACTTATGCTAAGTGAAATGAGAAGAATCAGGAGCTCACTATATATAGCTACAGCAAGATTACATGATGATCAATTCTCATGAACTTGGTTCTCTTTAACAGTGAGGTGATTCAGGCCAGTTCCAATGGTCTTGTGATTGAGAAAGCCATCTACACCCAGAGAGAGGACAGTGGGAACCGATTGGACCCCAACATTTTTTTGTTGTTTTTTGTTTGCAATTTGTTTTGTCTCATTTTCCCCCTTTTGATCTGATGTGTGTGTGTGTGTTGTGTGTGCGTGTGTGTGTGTGTGTGTGTGTGTGTGGCATGAAATTTGTGGAAATATGTGTAGGGGAATTGCACTTTTTTTTTTTTTAACACATATTAGATCACTTGCCAACTGGGGAAGGGAGGGAAAAAATTAGAACAGAGTTATATAGGGATGAATATCAAAAATTATCCATGTATACATTTGAAAATAAAAAAGCTATAATACAAAAAGAATTTAGGGAATAGCTTATGAAGAGGAAAACCAATCAGTGGGTAGAGACAGTTTCTTTTGCTCAGCTTGCTGGTGATGACTGAATCTTATGATTAGGTCCCATTCTCTGCAGGAGGAGCTGAAAACTTTTTGGTCACTTTATATATTAATATATCCATCCTGTCATTAATTGTTAACACATCATAGTTGATTTCCACCTTCAAGTATATCTCCTTTTCCAAAGGCTTTATAAGAATTCAATGTCCTCCAACGTGTCTGATTCCTGAAAGTGCCACTGACCCTTTTTCTTATTTGCTAGTCATAAATGCTAGTCAATAATAAAATCATTGTTAATTTCCCAGAAAAAAGAAGTCTATATAAATATGACAATATAAAATTTAAAAGTTCTAGATGTATGAGAATTCTTTGTGGTCTATATACCTGTTATATTTCTCTCTCTCTCTCTCTTTCTCTCTCTCTTTTTTTTTTTTTTTTTTTTTTTTTTTGCTGAGGCAATTGCAATTAAGTGACTTGCTCAGGGGTCATACAGCTAGGAAGTATTAAGTGCTTTCTTTCTTATTTATCCAAATATTTTTCACCATTTTAAGTGATTTCCAATTTTGAATTGAAGTCAATGAATGCCTTTTGATATATTGATTTACTTTAGAGAGACTTCTTATATTTGCTAGAATTGTTCTATATATTTTTTCACAACAAAAGTTAGTAGATAAATTACAGTAGTTTGTGATTCTCTTTGCAAATTAAATGGAAAAGTATAACCTATTACTTTTTCTTAAAGCTAGTTAATAAACATTTTCAGTATAACCCTGATTGTAGCTATCATCAACCTGCCAATTTTTCTAGTAATAAAACAATATTTCTTTAGGTATTTTATAATATATTACATATGGTGAGATAAGTGTATACCATTTGGTTTTGGTCTTTTTCTCCTTTCTTTTTAAAATCTTTGTGATAGGGGCAGCTAAGTGGCGCAATAGATAGAGTACCAGCCCTGAAGTCAGGAGAACTTGAGTTCAAATTTGACCTCAGACACAACACTGCCTAGTTGTGTGACCTTAGGCAAATCACTTAACTCCAATTGCCTTAGCAAAATAAATAAATAAAAATTAAAATCTTTGTGACAAGGGAGATCTTGCTGACCTGAGTTAAGAGGGATATAGCTGTAAATAAATCTGGTTAACAACAAAAGAAAAAAATAAAAATTTTCAGAAATCAAAATAAATAAAATATCCCTGATATGGAGTTTGTTCTTTTATGTGCAATTGTTTGGAAATAACAACAACTATATCAGTGAAATTTGTAAAGCACTTTAATGTTTGGAAAATGCTCATTTTATTAACTCTTTTCAGGCATACAACCACACTAGTGGTGAGGGGTATTTTTGTGCCCAATTTAGAAATGAGGGACTTCTCCAGGCTTTCACATCTAAGTGTTGGAGGCTGAATTAAAATTCAGACCCTCCTGATTCCACTATCCACTGTACTCCCTGGTTATCTATAGTGAGACTTGGTTAACAAGGGAAGGTTCAAATAACGACCTCTCTGTTCTTCCCATTACCCAACAGTGCAATAGATCTGATCCTGGAGCAGAAGAGAAAACACCACCCGGAGGCTGCAGAGGGCAGAAGGGCTGGAGACAGGCACCAGTGTCCATCTGTTGGACAGTGACTTTCATTGACTGTGAGCTGTGGGCAAGGACTGGCTGTGTGCAGGGGGGTGGGGGTGATACAGAGAGTAAATAGTTATGGGCAGCAGAAATGAGGGACAGCTGCTGAGCACTCTCATGACTCTGGCTTAGTGACCCCTAAGGAGTCTGGGAAGGAGCAGGGATGGAGAGAATATGGGCTGGTCTTGCAGTTCCAGTCAGTGACTGAGCCTGTGGATGTCTCTGGGAATGGGTTATGGATTGATGAGGAATGTTATTGTCTATGGGAGAGAATTTTCCTTACACTTTTATATCCAGTTCTTGGTTGGGAATCATGTGACCTTAGGAGTTAAAAAAATAATTTTTTAAATCAGTTAGGATTAAGTGACTTGCCCAGGGTTACACAGCTAGTAAATGTCTGAGGTCACATTTGAACTCCTAACTGGGGGACTGGTGAGCTGTCCACTGTGCCACCTACTAAACCTCCTTCACCAAGTACTTTCCAATGGATTCTATAGCTATTCTATTTGCATGGAAATTCATATCCCAAAGTTCCCCCATCATCTTGTAAGGTAAATGAGGAGGGAAACCAATTTTCCTTATTGTTTAGGGGTCCATTCAAAATTTGTTTTCTTAAATTTTTTTGAATATAATATATGCCATTTAATTAGACAATTTAAAAGGAATTAAACCAAATCACTGATCACATATGTGAATCTCTTCTAGTTTGGTCCTACTCCAGGCCTAAATTTTCTTGGCATCTTTGAGAATTTCAGAGCCATGAGGACAGAGTAAGATTTAACCCATGGGAACATCCCCATCTCAGAATCCTAGAAGAGGACTTCTGCACTAATAAAGCTCAGGGTTCTAGGCTAGCCAGGAGGGGAGATCCCTGGACCCTGCCTCTGAGCAGAAGCCTCCCTCCCTGGGCTGTTTTGCATGGCTCCCTCCCAGCACAGGAAGCTCCCTGCTGAGAGCAGCTATTTAAAGGCAGCTGGGGAGGAAGGTGCTGGGCAGCTCAGAGTTCAGGCACATGGACATGGGGTCCCAGGCTCAGATGCTCTTTTTCCTGTTGTTCTGGATCTCATGTGAGTGAAGAAGAACAGAAATAAGTCTGTCTTTTGTCCCTTTGAACAGGATTGGAAAGGGATGGGATTTTGAGGGTCAGAGAGAAAATGTGGCTCTGCACTAGGATCATTGGGGTAGGACCAGATCCTGAAGGTTTAATTCACCACAGTGTCAGAGAATTTCTCCTGCTGGGTATCTGACCTGGTGTTGTTCTCACTGTTTGTCTTGTGTTTCTGATTTCAGATGCCTGAGGGGCCACGGTAATGACCCAGTCTCCAGCCTCCCTGGCTGTGTCTCCAGGAGAGAGAGTCACCATGTCTTGCAGGGCCAGTGAAGATATTAGCAATTACTTGCACTGGTACCTACAGAAACCAGGCCAGGCTCCTCGGCTCCTCATTAGTTATGAGGACCCTGCAGTCTGGGGTCCCTGCCCGGTTCAGTGGCAGTGGCTCAGGGACTGGTTTCTCCCTCACAATCAGCAACATGGAGGCTGAGGATGCTGCATCTTACTACTGTCAGCAAGGTAATAGTTATCCTCTCACAGTGCTACAGCTTCGAACAAAAACCTGCCCAGCAGCTGCTCAAGGTGGTATTAGTGTCCCAGGAGCTTCTTCTCCTCAGCTGGGCCTGGGGCAGCTTATATGGGCTACCTTGTGGGGGAGTTTCTAGATCTCACAGGAAGATTCTGGAGCTGTTACAATTTCTGACTTTGATTTTCTTTCCCAGCCAAGGATCATGGAGTGACACAATCCAAAATTAGAAGTAAGCCCAAGGGTGGGCTTTTCTATCCCACACCTAACCAAGAGTCCCTTTTCTCAATCCTCACCAAGTGTTTTTATAGCCTTTGCTTGAAATCTTCCAGTGCAGTAGAACTAGCTATCCAGAGACTTAGGTGCTGCAGTGGATAGAGCCAAGAAAGTTGTTAAGACTGAGTTCAAATCCAGTTTCAGATACTTTCTAATTGTGTGATGCTGGGTGTTACACTTAAACTCTGACTCAATTTTATATTCTGAATAAGGATAAATGTTGCTGAAGATGTGGGAAAACTGGGACACTAATGCATTCTTGGCATTCTGAAATGATCCAATTCTGGGTTGCATTCTGAGAGAGCAATTTGAAACTTGGCCAAAGAACTATAAAACTATGCATACCTTTTGATCCACTAATATCACTACTGGATCTTTATCCCAAAAAAAGCGTAAAAGAAAGGATAATGTTATGCCAATTAAATTATTCAAAAAGTTATTTTAATGATTTACATAAAATAACAACAAAGTTCATTTGGAAAGCAAAAGGTCAGGATTTTTTTTTCCCTGAGGCAATTGGGGTTAAGTGACTTACCTAGGGTCACACAGGTAGGAAGTGTCAAGCATCTGAGTTTAGGTTTGAACTCAGATCCTACTGACTTCAGGGCTGGTGTGCCACCTAGCTGCCTCCTAGGTCAGGAACTTCTAAAAAGGAGGGGGGGAGGGGGGAAAAGATGTAAAGAAAGCAAATTCACCAGTATAATATCATATATTATGAGGGAGATCATTTTTAAGTATAAAAAGGATAATTTAAATCATTTTAAGTTACAATTTTCTCATGTAAATAAAACCTAAGTAATGAAGAGCAGAAGGATTGCAGAAAATTGAGGGAAAACTTTCGCAGTCAATCTCTCAGTTAGGATATGATTGGGTTGGAATATTGTATACGAAATGATGAGTTGGTTGATTCAGAAAAGCATGAAAAGACTTGAACCTATGAAACAGGATGATACCCACCCTCCAAGAAACCGAGGACAAATGGAAATAAACAAAATAAGAGCTCACTTATATGTCCAAGAATATATCTATTTAAAAATGTCTATGTGTAATTGTAGCCTTCTTTAGGGAAGAGGGCAAAGGAATGGAAAACTGAAATAAAAAGTGTACAGCAGAGAACAAAAAAATCAATAAAGATGCAAAGAAAATGTGGGCTGCTTTGGAAAAAATGTAGCATTTATTATTTAGTTTTATTATATAGTTTTGTGATATAGAAATTTATTTTTGTATTGAATCATCTATATTCTACTCTGTATCTGACAGTGTTTTCTATTTTCTTTTTTTTTCAATTTGTGTTTAAGTTTAGAATTTTAAAAAATATCTTTAAAAGACAACACAGGATTTGGTTCTTCTCAATAATGTGGTTATTCAGTACAGTTCCAATAAATTTGGAATGGAAAATACCATCCTCATTTAAAGAAAAAACTATGGAAATTAAATGTGGAATTGTTAAGGGCATAGCCCCTTAAAGATTCCTTGTCTGATCTACCTTTGGCACAAGATATTCTTAGGGGAAAAGATCCGTATCTGAGCCCGTTTGGGCTGTACCCAGCCCCCAGCTGGTTTGGGTTTTCAGCCCCCTTGATACAAGATCTGGTCAAACTAGTTTGGGCTTGTACCCATCCCCCCCTCCCCCCCTCCCCCGCACTGGATCTGAGCTGGCTTGGATAAAGCCCACCAAAAATCTGGCCTTCAAGGAATTAACCTGAGCTCCGCCAATGTTTTCTTGAAGCAGATAAAAGAGCCAAGGTGGAATCCTCTTTGGTCAGAGATTTGAAAGATGCCAGCCAAGATGTTTGCATCAGAGATTCTCTGTCCCCGCCACTTTCGGCGTATTATCTTCCTCTATCTAATTCTTTTACTAATCAGACCTTAACCTTGCTTCCAAACCTGGCAATAAACATCTTTTTACCCATCTAGGTTTTCGGCCTGTAAATTCATTTACAGGGGACTCTCGCCGCCACTAGACCTGACTTAACTTTGTATCCTTGAGCTGAATCCAAAGGGGGTTGCGGGGGAGCTCCATGTGACTCCTTGTACCCCGAATCCTGCCACTAGACCTCACTTAATCCAATTGAGGTATATACCTCCTCATTAGGTATTTACCTCATCATTTTGAGGTTCCCTATTACCTCATCAGACTGAAGCATAGTATTTTTCACCTTCATTTGTTTGCTTGTTTCTAGTGCTTTTTCCCCTTTTAGTCTGAATTTTCTTGCACAACATTAAAATATTGAAATATGTTTAAAAGGATTGTAACTATTTAACCTTTATCAAATTGCTTGCTGTCTTGGGGAAGGGAGAAATAAGGAAGAAAAGGAGGAAAAAATGAAACAGTTTTACAAAAATGAAAGTTTAAAATTATTTTTACATGTATTTGGAAAACTAAAAGACTTTTGAAAAATAAATATACCTTATAACCTCAAGTGCATTCCATCTACAGTGTGGGACAGTGGAAGATTTGAAGTTAAAGTAATGGCATGTGAACCTGTAGCTCAGCCCCTTCCAAGACCTTGGGCAAGCAATTTCTCTTGTACTAGTTGTCCAAAATCTCAGGACTCTACAATCCTGGAAAATCCAAAGTCCTAATGTTCTCAATTATCCCAAAGCCCCTGAATCTTGGCCCCTGCACAACCACTCATACCTTCTCTGTAGATAAAGACACTCTGTGTCCTAAAATCCTTCTTAAGGGACTCCATATATTAAGAAAGCTCTCTCTCTGTGTCTCTGTCTGTCTTTGTCTCTGTTTCTCTCTTTCTTTCTTTCTTTCTTTCTTTCTTTCTTTCTTTCTTTCTTTCTTTCTTTCTTTCTTTCTTTCTTTCTTTCTTTCTTTCTTTCTTTCTTTCTTTCTTTCTTTCTTTCTTTCTTTTTCTCTCTTAAGAAAGTGATGGAAAGAAAGAGATGAAGAGAAGCTGGGCCAGCCCTGGGGGCCCAGACAAGGGCAGAGCCTGTAGGTGTCTCAGGAGAGGGGCCTGCTGACTGATGGGGAGCCTCATAATCTAAGGGGAAAGAAGTTTGCTTTCAGTTTTGTAAAACATCCTAGTAATGTGATATTAGAAGCTTTCTTCCCCTCCACAATTTTTGTAATCAGTCAAAGTTAAGTGACTTGCCCAGGATCATATGGTTGGTGTCATATTTTACCTCAGGTGCTCTTATCTTCAGGGTTGGTGCTCTATGTACTGTATCACTTACCAATGGCACCAGGTGCTGTCTAAAGGGTCCTATGGCTATTCCATTTGTATGGGAATACACATCCCAAAGTTCCCAGATCATCTGTGTAGAGTCAAACCGAAGGAAAAAGGGATTTTCTTTAGTATATATGGCCACCTCCAGTCATCTTACTTTATACCTGGCCACTGGACCCAGAGAGTTCTGGAGGGTAAAGTGAGGCAGGTGACTTTGCACAGCCCTCCCTCACTTAAGTCCAATTCACTTGCATGTCCAGACATCACCTCCCTGATGTCATTGTTCTCTTCAAGACAAAGTACAAACAAAATTAGGGGCCCATCCAAAGCGTTTTTTCTTCTAGTGTCATTTTAATGAATTAATAAGCTAATTAAACAATAATTAAACAATACTGATTAGGTCTTTATTATCAGCCATCTCTCTGTTAAAAGCTGGAAACACTAGGGGAACAGTAAGGTGCTCCCTGCTACCCAGGAACTCACAGAGCAATGGTAAGAGATGTCACATATTGAGGATTTCAGTTTGGAGGGAAAGGTCTTCTAGTTATATGGATACAGGAGCAAAGGGAGAGTAATTTTCCTTCATTAATGTCATTTCTTCTACTCAAACCAGATCACTTTCTGATGCTGAATCATTCGCAATTTCCAAGGACTTTGATAACAGGAACATTCTGCACTAGTGGGAAAATAATCCAGCAACATTTTTCTTTCTTTTTTTGGGGGGGGATGGTATATATGAAGTTTTTATTTTAGTTTTAGTTAACTTTTTAAAAAATTTTTATAATTATAACATTTTTTTGACAGTACATAGGTAAAATTTTTTTTTTTTACAACATTATCCCTTGTACTCCCTTCTGTTCCGAATTTTTCCCCTCCTTCCCTCCACCCCCTCCCCTAGATGGCAGGCATTCCCACACATATTAAATGTCTTATAGTATATCCTAGGTACAATATATATGTGCAGAACCAAATTTTGTTGTTGTTGTCGTTGCAAAGGAAGAATTGTATTCGCAAGGTAAAAATAATCTGGGAAGAGAAACAAAACAAAACAAAACACAACAAACAAAAAAAACCAAAAAACAAAAAAACAATGCTCTCAGTTTCCATTCATTTCCCAGTGTTCCTTTTCTGGATGTAGCTGATTCTGTCCATCATTGATCAGTTGGAATTGGATTAGCTCTTCTCTATGTTGAAGATATCCACTTCCATCAGCATACATCCTCATACAGTATCATTGTTGAAGTGTATAATGATCTTCTGGTTCTGCTCGTTTCACTCAGCATCAGTTGATGTAAGTCTCTCCAAGCCTCTCTGTATTCCTCCTGTTGGTCATTTCTTACAGAACAATAATATTCCATAACATTCATATACCATAATTTACCCAACCATTCTCCAATTGATGGACATCCATTCATTTTCCAGTTTCTAGCCACTATGAAAAGGGCTGCCACAAACATTTTGGCACATACAGGTCCCTTTCCCTTCTTTAGTATTTCCTTGGGATATAAGCCCAGTAGTAGTATGGCTGGGTCAAAGAGTATGCACATTTTGATAACTTTTTGTGCATAATTCCAGATTGCTCTCCAGAGTGGTTGGATTCTTTAACAACTCCACCAACAATGCATCAGTGTCCCAGTTTTCCCACAGCCCCTCCAACATTCATCGTTATTAGTTCCTGTCATCTTAGCCAATCTGACAGGTATGTAATGACATCTCAGAGTTGTCTTAATTTGCATTTATCTGATCAATAGTGATTTGGAACATTCTTTCATTTGAGTGGAAATAGTTTTAATTTCATCATCTGAAAATTGTCTGTTCATATCCTTTGACCATTTATCAGTTGGAGA
The DNA here is from genome assembly GCF_048593235.1 of Sminthopsis crassicaudata. Lineage (NCBI taxonomy): Eukaryota > Metazoa > Chordata > Mammalia > Dasyuromorphia > Dasyuridae > Sminthopsis > Sminthopsis crassicaudata. The sequence goes on along the minus strand of NC_133618.1, from coordinate 35,917,104 downwards.
ATGGCTTGATTTCTTATACATTAAAGTCAATTCTCTGAATATTTTGGAGATGAGGCCTTTATCAGAACCTTTAACTGTAAAAATGTTTTCCCAATTTGTTATTTCCCTTCTAATCTTGTTTGCATTAGTTTTGTTTGTGCAGAAACTTTTTAATTTGGTGTAATTAAAATTTTCTATTTTGTGATCAATAATGGTCTCTAGTTCTCCCTTGGACACAAACTCCTTCCTCCTCCATAAGTCTGAGAGGTAAACCATCCCATGTTCCTCCAATTTATTTATGATTTCGTTCTTTATGCCTAAATCTTGGACCCATTTTGATCTAATCTTAGTATGTGGTGTTAAATGTGGGTCCATGCCTAGTTTCTGCCATACTAATTTCCAGTTTTCCCAGCAGTTTTTGTCAAATAATGAATTCTTATCCCAAAATTTGGGATCTTTGGGTTTGTCAAAGGTTAGAGTGCTATTTTTATTCACTATCTTGCCCTGTGAACGTAACCTATGCCACTGATCAACTAGTCTATTTCTTAGCCAATACCAAATGGTTTTGGTGACTGTTGCTTTATAATATAGCTTTAAATCAGGTACACTTAGACCACCTTCCTCTGAGTTTTTTTTCATTAGTTCCCTTGCAATTCTCGACCTTTTATTCTTCCATATGAATTTTGTTGTTATTTTTTCTAGGTCATTAAAATAGTTTCTTGGGAGTCTGATTGGTATAGCACTAAATAAATAGATTAGTTTAGGGAGTATTGTCATCTTAATTATATTCACTTGGCCTATCCAAGAGCACTGAATGTCTTTCCAATTATTTAAATCTGACTTTATTTTTGTGGCAAGTGTTTTGTAATTTTGCTCATATAATTCCTGACTCTCCTTTGGTAGATATATTCCCAAATATTTTATACTATCGACCGCTATTTTGAATGGAATTTCTCTTTGTATCTCTTGCTGTTGGATTGTGTTGGTAATGTAAAAAAATGCTGAGGATTTATGTGGATTTATTTTGTATCCTGCCACTTTGCTAAAATTCTGAATTATTTCTAATAGCTTTTTAGCAGAGTCTTTGGGGTTCTCTAAGTATACCATCATGTCATCATAATCCAGCAACATTGATATCAACAGTAGGAATGATTCCCTCTGTTACACTGACTCAAATACCTACAAAGCTCTTCCTAGTGTGGAGTGTAATAAGAATCAAGAATGATTGGCAAATGTTTGTGGCAGCCCTTTTCATAGTGGCTAGAAGCTGGATCAAACTCCATCAATTGGAGAATGGTTGGGTAAATTATGGTAAATGAATGTTATGGAATATTATTGTTCTGTAAGAAATGACCAACAGGAGAAATACAGAGAGGCCTGGAGAGGCTTACATCCACTGATGCTGAGTGAAACGAGCAGAACCAGAAGATCATTATACACTTCAACAATGATACTGTACGAGGATGTATGCTGATGGAAGTGGATATCTTCAACATAGAGAAGAGCTAATCCAATTCCAATTGATTAATGATGGACAGAATCAGTTACATCCAGAAAAGGAACACTGGGAAATGAATGTAAACTGTTATTTTTACCTTCTGAATCCAATTCTTCCTGTGCAACAAGAAATTTGGTTCTACACACATATATTGTATCTAGAATATATTGTAATATATTTAACATGTATAAGACTGCCTGCCATCTGGGGGAGGGGGTTGGGGGAGGAAGGGAAAAAATCTGAATAGAAGTGCAAGGGATAATGTTATAAAAATTACCCATGCATATGTACTGTTAAAAAAAGTTATAATTATAAAATAAAATAAAAATTAAATTAAAAAAATAAATAAATAAACAAAGTTAAAGAGGCACTGTCAAAAAAAAAAAAGAATGATTGGCAGGTGCTTCATGCTAGAATGGAGAGTAACCCACTAAAATCACTGACTACATCTGTGAGTCTCTTCCAGGCTGGTCCCACTCTGGTCCTGATCTTTCGTGGCATCTCTGAAATTTTTAGGGTTCATGGAATCAAGTTAGGATCTAACCCCATTGGGATATCCCCATCCCAGGGTCCCAGAAGGAAACAGCTGCTAATAGAGCTCAGGGTTCTGAACCAGCCAGAAGGGAAGTCATTGGTCCTGCCTCTGAGCAGAAGCCTCCCTCCCTGGGCTGTTTTGCATGGCTCACTCCCAGCACAGGAAGCTCCCTGCTGAGAGCAGCTATAAAAAGGCAGCTGGGGAGGAAGGTGCTGGGCAGCTCAGAGCTCAGGCACATGGACATGGGGTTCCAGGCTCAGATGCTCTTTCTTCTGTTGTTCTGGATCCCAGGTAAGTGAGGAAGAGCAGAGACAGGCCTGTCTTTTGTCCCTTTGACAGAATAGGGAGGGTCAATGAGTAAATGTGGCTCTGCACTGGGATTGTGGGAACCAGACCCAGCCTTGAAGGTTTAATTCACCACACTCAGAGGATTTCTCCTGCTGGGAATATGGTCTGGCGTTGTTCTCACTCTTTCTCTTGTGTTTGTGATTCCAGATGCCCGAGGGGCCATTGTGCTGACCCAGTCTCCAGCCTCCCTGACTGCATCTCCAGGGGAGAGAGTCACCATCTCCTGCAGGTCCAGTCAGAGCATTGGTACTAGCCTACATTGGTACCAACAGAAGCCAGGGGAGGCTCCCAAGCTCCTAATTTATTATAAAACCAACCTGCAACCTGGGGTCCCTGCCCGGTTCAGTGGCAGTGGCTCTGGGACAGATTTCTCCCTCACAATCAGCAACATGGAGGCTGAGGATGCTGCCGTCTATTACTGTCAGCAGGACTATAGCTCTTCTCCCACAGTGCTACAGCCCCGAACAAAAACCTGCCCACCAGCTGCTGAGGGAAACATCAGGGTTCCAGGGACTTCCCCTCAGCTGGGATGGGGACAGCTAATGTGGGCTCCTTGGGGGAAGTTCTTGGTCCCAGAGGAAAATGCTGGGGCTGTAGGGAGTTCAGCCAAGAATCATGGAGTGATATGATCTAAATAACTGGATAACACCCGAGGTTGGGCTCCTCTGACCTGGACCTGAGCAAGAATCCCCTTTCCCTATCCTCACCAAGTGTTCTTAAAAGTCTTTGCTTGTTGACCTCCAGGGCAGAGAGACTAGCCCTCCAGAGACTTACATGGCACAGTGAGGAGGGCCAGGCATGTTGTCAGTAAGAGTTCTAATCCATTCTCAGAGGCTTCCTTGCTGTGTGATGCTGGGCAAGTCATTAACCTTTCCTCCCATTTCTTATCTGCAATGTGGGAATCACATTGGCACCTACCTCCTAGGGTTGTGTTGAGGATGAAGTGAGATAATTATTGCAAAGTGCCTAGCAGTGTGTGTGGTACTTAGTGAGCACTAGAGAAAAGTTAGATATTATTTTTATTACTACCTCCAGTTCTGAATCAATTACCCTTCTACATGTTCTCATTGCCAGACTATCTTTAGGCTAAATTTGGCCCCTCTGCTTACCTTTCTGGGCTTTGCTACCAGGCAGAACGCATCCCACCCCATCCTTGGCACATCCCCTTGATCCCCTTGATGGAGATCTACATGTCAAGCACAACTTCTTTGCAGAATCTTTGCAGATTCAGTTTATTTGTCTTTATTTGTGGTTTCACTAAGACAGAGCTACAGGAGAGCATTGCAGTCTGTCATACAGTGACTGGAGTTTGGGCCTTCCAACTCTCCATTTACACCCATGTTGTAAGAACCCTTTTGTCACGTCTTTCCTAAGTTCACTGCAGGGTCTCTACTCAAGACAACAAGGCTCTTCTCCAATGTTGTGGACATCATCGGGACACAATGGAACATATGGATCATCCAACAATTTCACTTTCTCTCGCCACCTGCCATGTTTGTGAGCTTACATTTTGGATGATGTACTTTATTCCATTTCTTCTTATGCATTCTACCTCTTCATTTGTTCTTCACTGCTATATAATTCTCCATTCACTTCTCTAAGAATTCTAGTAAAATGAGACATAAAAGGACTGCAATGATGTAAATGAAAATAAAAACATTACCAAAAACTGAATGCATCATCCCTTCAATGATTAAGCTTGACCTGAGGAAAGAATTGAGAATTTGAACTTTCCCTTCTCTGTGATACATTCTGTTGAGTTACTGGTTAATTTTACCGAACTGTTCCCTCTTGTATTTTATTTTATACTAATTGTTACACTTCTTTGAGTATAGTAACTGGCAGAGATATATTGATTAATTAATGTAAAAATATATTAAAATATCTCAAAATAAACTAGTCATAGAAAGGAATTTATGCATGAGTCTACTTTCTTGTAGGAAAAAAGAACCTACCACATTGCCCCCTCTTTCTTTTCTTAGTTTGTGTTTTAAAGCGAGGTATAATACTGAGTAGAAGAACTTGCTGAGATTTTTTTTACAAATAAATATAAAAACTTAATTTAAAAAATAAATAATGATAGGGAAGAAAGAATTAAATGGGACTGTCAGGATAACTCTACATGGAGTTTGGAATAGAAATGTGATTTAAAGGTAAATGTGTTCATGATTCCAACAGCACATGAGCGACCCTTTTTGTATGTGAAGCCTGCTTGACAAAGAAAGTTTTCCAAATAATGGAAGCTCTCTGTCTCCATATAATTAGGGCCATGCTTTAAAAAAGAATTCCTAATTTGAAAATAAGAAAGAACTTCAAAAGAACCCACTAAAATATATTCTACATGAAACTCTGAATCTCCATTTCAGTACCTTGGCTGGGAAAAATGGTACTTAATAAAGGTTTGTTTTCTTTCCTTGACTTTACTTAAAATATTAAATATGCCCCTCCTTAGCTTCTTCCCATTGTATGAGTTTCTGCCACTGAGGTTTGTCAGAACAAACCATATACCTCTCTCATGGGATAAACCTTGGAATATTTAAAATTTTCCCTTCAAGGGAGAATTCTGAGAAGATAATGGAGTTGGTTGGTAAATTAATTAATTAATTTATTTATTTTTATTAAAGCTTTTTGTTTTCAAAACATATGCAAAGATAATTTCCCACCATTGACCTTTGCAAAACCTTGTGTTTCAATTCTTCCCCTCCCCCTCTCCTTTAGATGGCAAGTAATCCAATATATGTTAAACATGGTAAAAATATATGTAAATCCAGTATAGGTATAGACATTTATATTTTGCTGCACAAGAAAAATCAAATCAAAAAGGAAGAAAAATCAGAAAGAAAATAAAATTCAAGCATAGGTTGATAAATTTCAAGCTCTCCAGAATTTCCCTACAACCTTAACAAATTTACCCCTCAGGGGAACATAGACTGGTGACAAATCCAGAAGACTCAAGGGGGTTGAGGTCTTCTTGGCACCAACCAAAAAGACTCAAAGAAAACCCCAGGCCAGGGATTAACTCATGTGAAATGCAAAACTCTGCACAAATAACAAGTGGGGACCCTGGGACTTGGTTGGAACCTCATCAGGAACCACAGAAACTTTCACCGCCCAGATGGAATGTGGAGTTGGGGATGTGAGTTGAGGCAGACTGAGGGAACTTTGGACTGATTGGGAACACCAGGCCCCGCTGTGCTACAGAGTCTTGACTGTGGATAAGAAGAAGCCAGCACACAGGGAGTGCAGAGGTAGTGGGGCTGGGACACTGTTAGTTGTGAGCACTTGCAGGAGGGGAGAGTTTGGGATTTTTGGTCAGAAGGAAGAACACAAATGAAGCTAAAGGCTCCATCCTCTGTACTCATGAGTAAAGGTACTTACACTAATACTTATAATTTTAAAAAATGAACTAGCAAAGAAAAAAGACCCCAACCATAAAAAAGTTACTATGGGAACAGGGAAGATAAGGGTTCATCTTCACAGAAGGATAATAAAATAAAAAAAAGCTTCTTCTACCCCAAAGAGCATGTGAAATGGTTCCCTATCCAGAGAGAATTTATAGAATTTGGTACCACATGAGAGACATCGAGGAAAAAAAAACAAAAAATAAAAAATAAAAACCATTCAAGAAAAATAAGAAGATTATGGGAAGAAAGTTATACAACTAGAAAAGGAGGTACAGAATCTACAAATGAAAAAACTTTGAAAATTAGAATTGGGTAAGGGGATGCCATATAAGAGATCAAGAGATAACAAAACAGATTAGAAAGAATGAAAAAGAGGAATAGAATATGAAAATCTTTTTTTTTTCTGATTAATGATTTTTTTTATTTGGAATTTTTTTTCACAGTATATATGCATGAGTAATTTTTTATAATATTATCCCTTGTATTCATTTTTTCCAAATTATCCCCCCCTCCCTCCATTCCCTCCCCCCGATGATAGGCAATCCCATACATTTTACATGTGTTACAGTAAAACCTAGATACAATATATGTGTGTAAATACCATTTTCTTGTTGCACATTAAGTATTAGATTCCGAAAATATAAGTAACCTGGATAGATAGACAGTAGTGCTAACAATTTACATTCACTTCCCAGTGTTCCATCTCTGGGTGTAGTTATTTCTGTCCATCATTGATCCACTGGAAGTGAGTTTGATTTTCTTTATGTTGAAGATTTCCACTTCCATCAGAATATATCTTCATACAGCATTGAAGTGTACAGCGATCTTCTGGTTCTATTCATTTCACTCAGTTGATGTAAGTCTCTCCAAGCCTCTCTGTATTCCTCCTGCTGGTCATTTCTTACAGAACAATAGTATTCCATAACCTTCATATACCATAAGAATATGAAAATCTTATGAGAAAAACAACAGGTCTGGAAAACATATAAAAAAGAGAAAAATATAAGAACTGCATTATCTGAAAGCTACCAAAAAAAAGAAACTTGTTATGATAATGCAGGAAACAAATCAAGAAAATTATCCTGGAGTGATAGAACAGGAGGGGAAGTAAAAATAGAAAAAAAAATCAACTGATCACCACTTCTAAAAGATCCTTTGTGAAAAACACATAGAAATATTATTGCCAAATTTTGAAACTCATAGATCAAAGATAAAATTTTGCAAGAAATAAAACTAACAAAAAAACAATTCAAAGATGCTGAAGCTACATTTAGAATTATACAGAATTTAGTAGTAGCAACATTAAAGATTGCAATTCCTGGAGTCATATCCACCAGAAATCAAAAGAATTAAATCTTAAGCCAAATAAATCACATTCAACAAAATTATTCATAATATTGAATGAGAAAAATGGACATTCAACAAATCTGCAAAATTTCAGGACTTTCTATCAACCAAACTCGAACTCAATAAAAAATTTAACATAGCAGAGTCAATATCAAAGATCAATTTCAAGGCACATAACATTAAATTGTTTATATTTTTTACCTGGAAATTTATCAGCACTAGGGTAGCTCAAAAGAAAGATTGGGACAGAGTTAAAATAAAAATAGTAATTATATTATACAAATGAGGTGCAGAGGAAGAACATACACAGAGATGTTAAAGAGGGGTAGAGAGATCATAGTTCTGAAAACCTATTCACATCAGGAATGGGTTTAATAGGTAATAATATATAGCTATAGATATAGATGTATGAAGGATATAGCACTCTCCAAAATCTGTAAAGAAAGAAGGGGGAAGGGATGGGCAGATGGGGAAGCAAAGGGAGAGGTAAGAAGACAAATGAGGGATCCATAGTGGGGTGAGATTAAGTAATAGCAAGACAAGTTAAGGAGCAGAATTAAAGTAAAGAGTTAGTAGGTAAAGGAAAGATATGTATGTATGTATGTAAATATCCATATATTTATTTCTACATATACATAAATATAACCTTGCTTAACGCTAGACTACTTGCAGGAGGTGGAGGGATGAAAGGAGAAAAAAAAGTAAAGTAAAAAAGGTGCACAGCAGAAGACAAAAGAACAACCTATAAAGAAAAAAGAAAAGATAGACCCTCATTAATATAATTTCTTCTACTATTATATAAATATTTTCTTGCACTGGTAATTTATTATATATTTTGAATCCTCCCTGATGTTCTGCTGGGCACACAACAATGTTTTTTTTTTCTGTTTTATTTTATTTTATTTTGTTTATTTATTATTCCCTTAATGTTTTTCTAATGAAATAAATGAAAATTAAAAATCCAAAAAAGAGAGAAAAATTTCCCTTCATTCTATTTTGTTACCCTATGAATGTGCTGCAGGCCAAGATTCCTTCGTTATTTCTAGTGCTCTTCACCAAACATGGACTCCAATCCTTTCCCCATCCTGACTATTTCTCAGGCTGTTTTCCAGATTTTCTTGATTCTTTCTACAATGGGGCACCAACCTGGAAAAAACAAACAAATTATTCCAGAAATGACCTGCTTACAGAATACAATGAACTGAGATTGAATAAAGCAAGGTATAAGAAGACATTTCCATTTTTGTTTTTGGGCAGAGTTGAATATACAATGGAATCTGTTCCCTTTACTTCTGTAGATGACAACTCAACCATGTCTATCTGCCATTCAGACACTAAAGTGATTATTATAAAATACAGGACTGATCTTATCACCTCATACCCCAACCAAATAAACTCTGATGGCTCCTCATTGCCTTCAGGAGAAAGTATGAAATGTTCTGTTTGGCATTCAAAGCCCTTCCTAGCACAGTCTACTCCTATCTTTCCAAGCTTCTAACATCTTACTCCCCAAGACACACTTTTCTTTCTAGTGACATCCCTGACAATGATATCTTTGTGATTGTTCCATGAACTCTCTAGTTCTTAATGCTGGGCATTTTTTCTGAGTGTCCTCCATACCTGGAACTTTCTCTCTCTTTCATGCTGGCAACTGATCTTCCTGACTTCCTTCCAGTCCTTAGCAAAATCCCATCTTCTACAGGAAGCCTTCTTTAAAACCTTTTAATTTTAGGGCTCCCCTCTTTCAATCATTTCCAATTTATTTTGTATATAGCTTTCTTTGAATACATTTGTTTACCTATTTTCTCACACAATAGACTATAAGCTCCTTGAGGAGAGGGGGTCTTTTTTACTCACTTTCAATCTCCAGTGCTCAGCACAACATACTTATAAGGCAATTAGGAGGCACTTACTACATGTAAATGATTTATGAATTGATTGATCCCATGCTACCCTTCTTGTCATGTCCTCACATAAGTTCATTTCATGGAGTTAATCTAATGTGCTAGGGACTTACTCACTTGGCATCATAATCACCCCAGTGTAATCAAAAGGTTATCCAAGAACTTAAGTGGGAAAGAAACAAAAGATGTCAATAAAGATCTATACTTTCCCAACTTTCCCCCTTTTCCTTTTCTCCACACCTACTCCCCACTCCTCACCAAGAGAATTAAATAATTAAATAATGTGTTTTTTTCATAATCTGGTTAATCAATTGCACATTACTTTCCTTTATGAATTCTAAGACCTTGTCTAGTTGGTTTTTGTGCAATTTCCCATACATGGCATTCCATCTCCAGTGTGGGGCAGAGGGAAAAGTGGGGGATTAGAAGTTAAAGAAACTGGATTGGAACTACTAGCACAGCCCTTCACTAAACCCAGGACAGATTTCTTCATCATGTCACTTTCTTCGTTTCTATAATGAGGGGACTAAAATATAATTCTTCCTCTTCCTTCTTTCCAACTATTTTTTATCCCTTAATATAATGTCTTGAGGTCTGCAAATGAAAATATATTCAGCTTTTTCTACTTGAAGAGTAAATACTTGCCCACTTTTAAGAACTTTTTAGGATATTTTTTCCTTTGTATGACAAAAAGTTTCATTGGTTGAACTTTCATATAACATCATATAACAATTCATTCCTCTGCCACTTTCTGCCATCATAATTTTTATATCAATCACATGTTTAAATATGTCAACAAGGAATTATTGTAAATTTCATATTGCAACTTTCATTGTTCTCAAACAAATCAGTAGTCTGACAGCATAGTGATCCGATACAGAAATGAGTTATATTGGTAATAACTAATTTCCCATCCAGGACAATACGATTCCTCTCTTTTTAGGGGAACTTTATTTGGGGCTTACCATGTTCACCTGCTATTAAATCTCTTCTCAAGCTCTAGAGGCATGAAAATTCTGTGTAGTCTACAATCCTGTTCTATTTTATTTCTTCTTTCTGATCCACATATTTTTTTAACATTTTAAGTGATTTTCAATTTTGAAGACAATGAATACCTTAATAAATATTGATTTACTTTAGAGAGTTTCTCAGGTTTGCTACAATTGCTCTATATTTCTTCTCTACAACAACAGTTAGTAGATAAACTGCAGTAGTTTGTGACATCCTTTGTACATACCTCTCTATAAGCTCCATGACACTTCCATGGAAAGATATGATCCAATGACCAGTTCCTTCTTATGAAATAGAAGTGCAGAGTTATCTCTGGGGCACCAACAGCTGAAGGAGAGCATCAGGAAGCAGGGCAGAATCTAGAACAAAAGGAGAATGGGCACTCTATCCTAATATCAAAAGGAATATAGAGTGAAAAATTATAGTCAGGACTGCATGGAAGCCAGTTTTAACTGGGTCTCATAAATTGGTTGTTAAATATTCAGTGTGAAGATTTCCAGCTCAGATACCAGTAAATTCTATAAATTGATTCTTGTTTATTGTACATTGACTGTCTAGACCTAAGAAAAGTGATCATAATGAAGATTAAATGTGAAGGTCTATCCTACAACTTTTTCTTAATGCTAGTCAGTAAGCATTTTTCATCATATACTGATTATATTTATAATCATCCTTCCAATTTCTCCAGTCCTAGAAATGATGTTTCTTTACTAACTTAATATATTCTTATGATGTGAGAAGTGTGCATTGTTTGGTTTTGCTGAATTGTTTTTTCTCCTTTCTTTTTAAAATCTTTATGACAAGGAAGATCTTGGTGACCTGAGGAGGTGAAAGAGAGATATTTGTAAGTAAGTATGATAAAAAAAATAAAAGAAAATAAAATTATCAGAAGTCAAAATAAATAATATATTCAAGATATGGAACTTTGTAAATAACAAAAGCAATGACATTAATGAAGTGCTTTAAAGTTTGGAAAGTGCTTTTAAAGTATTAAGCCTTTTCAGGCACACAACCACACTTGGGGGTGAGGGGTATTTTTAGGCTGAATTAAGAGATGAAGAAACTGAAATAAACACAGGACGAGTGACTTCACAGTTTCACAAGTACTAAGTGTTAGAGACTAGATTTGAATTCAGACCCTCCTGATATAAGTTCAGTACGTTATCTACTACACTAGTTGATCATCCCTAGTCAGGCTTAACTGACAAGGGAAGATTTCAAAATGATGGAAACACACTTATCTAGGGGGCATATGTTTCATCTGTAATTGCAGCCTCTCTGTTCTTTGCAATATCCAGTAGTGCAATAGATCTGATCCTGCAGCAGGACAGAAAATACCCCTCGGAGGTTGTGGACAGCGGGTTTGGAGCCAGGGGCCAGGATTTTTCTTGTAGTGACTCAATTCCTGAGAACTGAGGACAGGGACTGGCTGTGTGCAGGGTGCAGGGGAGACAGGGAGAGGACACGGTCATGGAGAGGGGCAGTGGGGAGCTGAGCACAGCCATGATCCTGCCCCAGTGACCCCTGAGAGGCCCAGGAAGGACCAGGGATGGAGAACAAGGTCAGAACCTGTAGGTGTCTCTGGGGAGGAAGCTGCTAACTGATGGGGAATGTCATAGTCTACAGGAGAGAAGATTCCTTATACTTCCATATCCAGTTCTAGGTCGGGAATAGTATTTCTTTAGAGGCTTTTTTTTATAATTTTAATTTTTGGAGTCAGTCAAGGTTATAGTATATGCCCACAGTTAGATAATACTAAATGGCTGAGGTCACATTTGAATTCAAGTCCTCCAGACTTCACAGCCTGTTTTCTATCCACAGTGTCACCCACCGACCTCCCCAGTAGTTCTAAAGGAGCCTATGGCTATTCTGTTTCCCAGATGATCTCTATAAAGTAAGTGAAAAGGAAAAGGAGATTTTCCTTGTGCTTTAGGGGTCATCCAAAGCTTAATTTCATATAGTGCCATTTTAATGAATGGTATTTAGTTAATTAAATAAGTAAAACAAGAATTTAGCAATACTAATTAGGGCCAAACCCCGAACTAAAACCTGGAGACACCAGGGGAGCAGCAATAGTCTTGATCCTTGACAAGAAACCTCTTAAGATCATTCTGCCTTTCTACTTCCCCCTGCCCCCATCTGTTGATTTGCATGTTTCTCCAGGGACAGCCCCAGATGCTTAGACCCAGATAAATGTCAGACCATGGTCAGAGTCTCTGTTCAGCAGTATCCAAGGCCAGGAGAGGAGATGGGGTCCCAGGCTCAGCTCCTCTGCTCTCTGCTGCTCTGGATCTCAGGTGAGGGATCCTCTACATGCTACAGTTCTATCTGGCCATCTCTGGGATGTGTCTGGGGGGGGGTTAGGAGAGAGGAAGGAAATTGGGCCTATTCCCTTTTCCTTGTTCTTTCTGAATTGAAAGTCCAGGACAATGAAGTCATATGGATGATGTTCTGTTTTTTCTTTTTTATTCCAGGGTCCAGGGGGGCCATTGTGGTGACTCAGTCTCCAGGATTTTTGTCAGTGTCTCCAGGAGAGAGGGTCACCATTAACTGCAAGACCAGCTCGGGTGTTAGTAATTACTTAAATTGGTACCAACAGAAGCCAGGGGAGGCTCCCAAACTTCTAATTTATCGTTCAACCACCCTCCAACCTGGGGTCCCTGCCCGGTTCAGTGGCAGTGGCTCTGGGACAGATTTCACATTCATAATCAGCAACGTGGAGGCTGAGGATGCTGCCATCTATTACTGTCAGCAGGGCTATAGTTATCCTCCCACAGTGATACAGCCCAGAACAAAAACCTGCCCAGTAGCTGCTTAGAGGGCATCAGTGTCCCAGAGGGCTGTCTCCTTCCTTTCAGTTAGCATAGGGGCAGCTTATCTGGGCTGCCTAGGGGAAGTGGGGGTTTCTAGGTCTCAGAGGAAGAAGCTGTGGCTGTGAGGATTCTTACCTTGATTAAAAAAGTGTTGTTAATTAAATAATGAGGTCATACCCCAAAAGTGGGCTTTTCTACCCCATGCCTGAAGAAACATCCCCTTTCCAAATGCTTAGAAATGCTCTTTGCTAGGAGATCTCCAGTACAGGGGTCTAACTATCACAGCAGTAGTGGACAGAGCAAAGCATAGAGTCAGGAAGGTTTGAGTTGAAATCATTCATTTCTTAACTGTACTTGTATGATGTTGGACAAGTCACTTAACCTTTGTTTCAGTTTTCTTAAAGACAAAAAATGGAGATCATTATAGCAGCTGCCTCCTAGGATGGTTGTGAGGATCAAGTGAGAAAGTGATTGTGACGTGCTCAGCAGTGTGGCCTGCACTAAATAAGAGATGTAGGAATGGTAGTTGTTGTTATTACTCTTGTACATTGTTCTCACAGCCAGGGAGTCTGGTCTTAGTTTAAGTCTAAACTGGGCCTCTCTGCACCTTCCCTGCTTTGCTCACATTTCTGGGCTTTGATACTAGACAGAAAAAGTCATACCCCTTCCTTGTCACAGCCCTTTAAATGCAGACAGTTACTATAATCTCCATGTTGGTCCTCTCCCAGGTTAACACCCTCCCCCCCCCTGCTTCTTTCAACCTTCCTGTATCTTGGTCTCTGGCCCTTTCCCCATCCTGGCTGCCTCCCAGCTTTAGGCCATTCTCCAACCGAGCACCCTGGAGGAAAAAAGAAGGATTCCAGAGGAGCTCTAACTAGAGCAAGCCTAGAGCAGCTTGGGACCTAGAAGGGAGTTGCCCACCTCCTGACAGAGAAGGGATAGATACAAGCATGGCTACTCTGCAGATTCAGTTTGTTGGATTCTGTTTATTTGTGGTATCATTGAGGCAGAATACCAGGAGAGTGAAACAGTCTGTCAGACACTCACTGGAGTCTGTGTCTTTCAGCTCTGCAAATGCCAACTCAGCTATGGATGCCCACACTGAGATCCCATTTTTTGTCCTTGCTAAGTTCTCTACGAGGCTCCACCCAAACCAAAGAGGCCATTCTCAGTTATTCTGGACATCATCATAACAGAGAGAAGCATGGGACCATCCAATAGTTGTCCTATTCTCTTGCCATCTGCCATACTTCTGAGTTTACATTTTTGATGATATAACTTATTCTATCCCTTGCTAAGAATTCTTTGTTCCATTTATTCTTCTCTGCCATTTATTATTTCCTCTTCAATGTCCCTTTGGAAAATGGTTTCATACAGGCTGATGTCCAGAAAGCAAAGGCATCTGGGTGGGGAGGAGAAGGACCAGAGACCCAGAGACAAGAAGGTGACTGGAGAAAAGAGACATGTTTAGCTTGGGGAAGGACCAACATGGGGCATGTAATAACTATATGCAAGTATCAAAAGAGCTGTTACAAGGGTAAGGGTGTGACTTGTTCTGGCCAATAACAAGGCACAGAAATGTTAGCAGAGAGGTGGAATTTAGGACAGACTCCCTGGCAATGAGAACTATATAGAATGATAATAACATGCCTTTCCATTGACTTCTGTGAGCACCATTAGGAAAATAAGAAATATAAGGATTGTGATAGATGTAAATGAAAATAGAAGCATCAGAATAAAATGAAACGCTTTATCCCTGAAATGGCCAAGGTTGATCTTTGAGAGAAGTTGGATCTTCCCTACTTTATGTTATTGTTGATTTACTTGTTCCTTTCACTGAACTATTCCCCCTACTACTTTTTTATTTATTTATTTATCTATCTATCTATTTATTTATTTTATTTTTATTTTTTTTACCTTTTTTTTTACTTTTTTTCTTTAGGCTGGGGTTAAGTGACTTGCCCAGGGTCACACAGCTAGGAAGTGTTAAGTGTCCGAGACCAGATTTGAACTCGGGTCCTCCTGAATTCAGGGCTGGCGCTCTATCCACTACGCCACCTAGCTGCCCCTCCTACTACTTTTTAAAATCAAAACTAGTCACATAGAATTTATAAATACTTGTATGCCTTTTTTTTTTTTTTTGAAAAAAAAAAATCTTCTCTCAGCCAAAGGAGTTTTTAGAGGAAATTTTCTATCTCTTAGATGTTTACATGAATAAAATAGAAAATGACAAGATCAATGAATTGAGCATGAAACTAAAAAAGATAGAAAAAAGACAAATTATAAGCCCCCAATTAAATACCAAATTAGAAATTATGACAACAAAAGACAAGATTAATAAAACTGAAAGTAAGAAAACTATTGAACTAATAAATAATTACTATTACTAAACATTTAAATAACAATTCCAATACTATGCAAACTATTCGGAAAAAATAAGTAAATAAGGAGTCCTGCCAAATTCCTTCTATGACATAAATATGGTGTTAGGTATGGTACCTATACCAATAGAAAAAAATTACAGATCAATCTCCCTAATGAATATTGATGCAAAATTTTAAAATAAAATATTAGCAAAGAGATTACAGCAACTTATTAGCATGATAATACACTGTGACCAAGTAGGATTTATACTAGGAATGCAGGGCCGGTTAAATATCAGGAAAACTACTGCCATAATCGACTATATAAATAACAAAACATAGATGCAGAGAAAGTATTTGACAAAATGCAGCCCTCATTCCTATTAAAAACACAAGAGAACATAGGAATACATGGAATTTTCCTTAAATATATGTAAATCTGTTAAATATCAATATAAAACAATAAATGACATTTATAAAAAACCACCAACAATCAATATATGTAATGGGAATAAGCAAGATCAGGGGTTAAACAAGGATGCCCATTATGACTACTACTATTCAATATTGTACTAGAAATATTAGCTTTAAAAATAAAAGAAGAAAAAGGAATTGAAGGAATTAGAATAGGTATTAAGGAAATTTATGACTCTACAGATGAGATGATGGTATACTTAAAGAATCCTAGAATCAACTAAAAAACTACTAGAAAAAATTTACAACTTTAGCAAAATTGCAGGATATAAAGTAAACTTACATAAATCAGTGGCATCTCTATATGTTACCAACAAAGCCAAGCTGCAAGAGATAGAAAGAGAAATCCCATTAAAATAATTATAGACAATATAAAATATTTGAGAGTTTACCTGCCAAAATAAAGCCAGGAACTATATTGAATACAATCATAAAATCACATTTTAAACAAAATTAGCTTTAAACAATTGGAAAAATACCAATTGCTTATGCATAGATCAAGCTAATATAATAAAATGACTATTCCACTTGAATAAATATATCTATTCATTATAATACTAATCAAACTGTCAAAAAAGTTACTTTATAGAGTTACATAAAATAATAAAGTTCATCTGGAAGGACAAATGGTCAAGAATATCAAGGGAATTAATGAAAACAAATGCCAAAGAAGGTAGCCTAGTCATACCAAACTTAAAATTGTAATATAAAGAAGCAATCATCAAAACCATTTGGTACTGGCTAATAAATAGAGTAATAGATTAAAAATACAACACACAACAGTCAGTGACTATAGTAACTTAGTGTTTGACAAGCCCAAAGACATCATCTTCTGGGATAAGAACTCACTATTTGATAAAGTTACTGGGAAAATTGGAAAATAGTAAGGCAGAAACTAGTAAATTATCACCGTCTAACACCCTATATCAAAATAAGGTTGAAATGGGTTAATGATTTAGACATATCAGAAGCTAATTAGTAGAGCAAGGGATGGTCTACTTGCCAGATCTGTGGAAATGGGAGGAATTTGTAGCCAGCAAAAACTTAGAGAACATTGTGAAATGCAAGATGGATAATTTCGATTACATTGAATTAAAAGGTTTTTGCACAAAAAAAGACCAGTACAATCAAGATTGGGCAAAAGCTGGGAGTTATTTTTTTTTAACATCCATTGTTTCTGAAAAAGGCCTCATGTCTAAAAGTATAGAGAACTAACTCAAATTTATAACACTATGAATGCATCAATATTCAAAAGAGAGAAATGATTTTCAGATGAAGAAATTAGAGCCATTTCTAGAGTAGGAAAAAAATCCTCTAAATCACTATTGATTAGAGAAGTACAAAGTGAGGTAACTTTAAGGTACTACCTCACAATTCTCAGATTGGTTAAGATGACAGGAAAAAAATAATAATGAATGTTGGAGGTGGGAAAATTGGAACATTAACACATAGTTGGTGGAATTGTGAAATGATTCAACCCTTCTGGAGCGTAATACTCTAGAGAACTATATCCCAAGAGTTATAAAGCAATGCATACCATTTGATGTAGCAGTCTCACTATTGGGTCAATATCCCAAAGAGATAATAAAAAAACAGGAGAGGACCCATATGTGCAAAAATATTTGTGTCAGCCTTTTTTATAGTGCTAAGGAACTGGAAATTGAGTGGATTCCCATTAATTGATAAATGGGTTGCTAAATTTCCCTTGTGAACATTTAAAATTCAGATATCAGCAAATACTCAAAATCAGTGCTTGATTTAATGTTTTGTTGATTGACTAGACTTGAGAAAGTGATGAAGAAACTAACACTAATGATTAAATGTAAACATGTGTCCTACTACTTTTTTCTTAAAGCTAGTTAGTGAATATTTTTCAGCATAAGACTGATTATATTTATCATCAACCTTCAATTTATCTTGTCTTAGGAAATGATGTTTCTTTAGTGTCTTACAATGTATTACATATGACGCAAGAAATGCACACTGGTTTTGTTGAACTGTTTTTTTCTCCTTTCTTTTATAAATCTTTGTAGCAAGGTAGGTATTGCTGACCTGTAGAAGTGAAAGAAATATAGTTGTAAGTAAGTATAAAAATAAAAGAAAATAATAAAATGATCAAAAATCTAAATAAAATATTAATGATAGGAAGTTTGTTCCTTTACGTGAACTTCTTAGTAAATAACAAAATTAATGATATAAATGAAGTGCTTTAAAGTTTGGAAAATATTTTTAAAGTAACAGCCTTTTCAGATAAACAACTATACTAGGGGGTGGGGAATATTTTTATATTGAATTTAGAGATGAGGAAACTGAAGTTGATTCTTCCAGAGTTTCACAAGTAGTAACTGTTAGAGGCTGGATTTGAAGTCAAACTTTCCTGATTCTAGGGACCTGCCTGACCATTCTTTGGTTGACAAGGGAAAGTTCAAACAATGGAAAAACTCCTGTATAGCACATATTTCACATGTTAATGCAGCCCCCTTGTTTTTCCAATATCCAACAGTGCAAAGGATTTGATTCTGGAGCAGGAGAGAAAATAACACCAGAAGGCTGCTGAGAGCAGAAGGCCTGGAGCCAGGGGCCAGGGTCTGTCTCTGGGAGAGTGACTCTCATTGCCTGTAAACTGAGGACAGAAACTGACTGTGTACAAGTTTGAAGAGGAACAGGGAGGGGACACAGTGATGGGGAGGTGTAACAGGGACAACTGCTGAGCACAGTCATGACCCTGCCCCAGTGACCCCTGAGGGGCTAGAAAAGGAGCAAGGATGGAAAGAAGCTGGGCTGGCCTTGGGAAGCCAGGCAAGAGCTGAGTCTGTAGGTTTCTCTGGGAACTGATGGGGAAAGTCATGGTCTATGGGAAAGAAACTCCCTTTCAATTCTATAACAAATTCTAGGTTATGCATCATGTAATCTGAGGGGGTTCTCCCCTTCCCCAAATTTTTGGAATCAGTTGGGGTAAAGTGATTTGCCCAGAATCCTATATCTAAAAAAATTATTGACATTTTATTTGAATTCAGGTTTTGATTCCAGGGCTGGTGATCCATACACAGTGCCACATACCACCCCGCCCTCCCTCGCCCCCAACCAGGTGCATTCTAAAGGATTCTATGACTTTTCTGTTTGCATGGGTATTCATATCCCTAAGTTCCCAGATCATCTGTGTAGAGTCAACAGGAAGGAAAATGAGTTTCCTTTAGTGCATAGAGCCATCTCTTGTCATCTTGATCTATCTTGACCCAGATAGCTCTGGAGTGGAAAGTGAGGTAGGTGATCTTGCACAGACCTTCCTCACTCAAATCCAATTCAATTGTGTGTCACAGCATCATCTCGCCGATGTCATGGTCCTCTTCAAGAACAAAGGACAAAAAATAGCAGGGGCCCATCCAAAGCTTTTCTTATTGTGCCATTTTAATGAATGAATAAATTAATGAATTAAATTATATCCATTAGGTATTTATCATCAGTCATCTCTCTGCTAAAAGCTGGAGATGCTAGGGGAGCAGTAAGGTGCTCCCTGCTCCTCAGGAACTCATAGAGCAATGGGGGAGATTTCACATATTGAAGATTTCAGCTGCAGATTGAAGGGAAAAGTCTTCTGTTATATAGCTATAAAAGCAAAGGGATTGTAATTCCTCTTCATTGATGTCATTTCTTCTCTTAAACCAGATCACTTTCTGATGCTGAACCATTCGCAATTTCCAAGTCCTTTGATAGCAGGAGCATTCTTCAGTAGTCCTCTTAATTATGCAGATGGGAAAGCAATCCAGCAGCATTGATATCAAGACTAGGAATGACTCCCTTTTGTTGTACTGATATGAATGTTATAAAGCTCTCCCTAAAGATCACATATGCAAAGTGATCTCTGTGAGCTAGTGAGGAGTGTAATAAGAATCATGAGTGATGGGCAGGTGCTTCAGGATAGAATGGAGGGGGATCCTATTGAAGCCACTGACCACACATGTGAATTTCTTCTGGGCTGGACAATCTGGTCCTGAGCCTCATCGGCATCTCTCAGGTTTTCAGGACTCATAAAGATAGGGTAAGATCTAACCCCATCCCAAGGTCTCAGAAAGGACCTGCTGCAGTGATATAGCTCAGGGTTCTAGACTAGTCAGGAGAGGAGATCACTGGGACCTGCCTCTGAGCAGAAGCTTCCCTCTCTGGTTTGTTTTGCATGGCTCACTCTCAGCACAGGAAGCTCCCTGCTGAGAGCAGCTATTTAAAGGCAGCTAGGGAGGAAGATGCTGGACAGCTCAGAGTTCAGCCACATGGAGATGGGGAACCAGGCTCAGATGCTCCTTTTCCTGTTGCTCGGGATCCCAGGTGAGTGAGGAAGAGGAGAGAGAAGCTTGTCTTTTGTCTCTCTGGGCAGAAC
Organism: Sminthopsis crassicaudata; assembly: GCF_048593235.1. Lineage (NCBI taxonomy): Eukaryota > Metazoa > Chordata > Mammalia > Dasyuromorphia > Dasyuridae > Sminthopsis > Sminthopsis crassicaudata. The sequence continues at coordinate 35,897,053 of NC_133618.1, read as the reverse complement.
TGGGAAGGTGTATGATTCTGAGGATCAGAGAGAAAATGTGGCTCTGCACTGGTGATCATGGGGGCAGGATCCAGCCCTGAAGTTTAATTCACCACAGGGTCAGGGAGATTTCTCCTGCTGGGAATATGGTCTGGTGTTGTTCTCACTATTTCTCTCATGTTTGTGATCCCAGATGCCCAAGGGGACATTGTGCTGACCCAGTCTCCAGCCTCCCTGTCTGGGACTCAAGGAGAGGGAATCACCATGCCCTGCCGGACCAGTCAGAACATTGGTACCATCCTACACTGGTACCAACAGAAACCAGGCCAGGCCCCTTGGCTCATGATTTGACATGTATCCACCCTGCTATCTGGGGTCCCTGCCTGGTTCAGTGACTGTGAGTCTGGGACCGATTTCTTAATCACAATCAGCAAAGTGGATACTGAGGATGCTGCAGCTTAGTACTGTCAGCAGAGTCATAGCTTTCCTCTCACCATGCTACAACTCTGAACATAAACCTGCCCAGCAGCTGCTGAGGGGGTATCAGTGTCTGAGGGGCATCAGTATCTCAGGAACATCTCCTTCCCCTCAGATGGGTCGGGGGCAGCTTGTTTGGGCTGCTTTAGGGGGAAAGTTTCTTGGTTTCAGAGGAAGATGCTGGGACTGTGACAAGTTCAGCCAAGAATCATGGAGTGACACAATCTAAATAACTGGATGACATCCAAGGGTCTTGTGTCTATGTGTATATAGATAGTTTGGCTCTACTGTTCTCCCATTTGATTGTAAGTTCTTTGAATTCTGGCACTATCTTTTGAACTACCCATCGAATAAAGATAACATCTTCAACTATCATTCCATCCCATATAAAAATATTGAAAAATCCATTATTAAAGGCCATGTCATTTATGTGAATTAGAGAGCACAGGATGTACAAGCAGGTCATAAAAATTATTATTACAGATTTGGTTGATTTCCCTTTCTCACTTTTTGGCCTTCAGCCATTCTTCCACTGATCTGAGGGGAATAGAAGAAAACAGGATTGAGTAATTTCAAAATTGATGTCAACTTGCAAAAAAAAAGAAAGAGGAAGAGGTGAGTGGACATGCAGTTGCTGAGAAAAAGGGCGAGTTGGTTGTCAAGTTATAAAGAAGAATTAATTGGTTATAAATATTATAAGTTAGGGTTGAGCTACCAATACTCCATATTAGGAAAGAAGGGACAGTTGTGCATTGAAATGCAAGAAATGGGTGGATTTTCTGTTTCTACCACAGTTTAGGGACTGTTTTCTCTCTTTTACATATAGGCTGATCTTTCTCCTTGGAGGAGGTGAAGGGATTGGAATAACAACATGCTTCCATAGTGTTCTCAGCAAACTCTTCTCAAATAATGTGGAAGCCATCCACTGGTGACCTCAGGTTGAAGTCAATCTCTTTTCCAACTGAACTTTCAACTGACAACAAGGGACCTCATTAGGGTCCTCTTCTGTGGCAAAGCAGCTGGTTCTGATTCTGTTCCAGGTGAGCAATTACAAAAGCTGACTGCAATCTGCTAGGTTACATTTGACAAGAGGAGGTCACCCACCAGAAATTCAAATATGCCTTGATTGTCTATTTTTAAAGAAAAAAATAAATAGGTTTCCCATTCATGAGGGTAAAGGGCGGAGGATCCTCCCTCTTAATCACTGCCAACAAGATTCCCACCAGAGTCTTTCTTAAGTCTTCACCTGAAAGTTGGTCATCTATCGGAAAGCAAATAAACCTAGTTTCTAGCAGAATGATTTAAGAGAGGCCTGGAGAGACTTACATGAACTTATGCTAAGTGAAATGAGAAGAATCAGGAGCTCACTATATATAGCTACAGCAAGATTACATGATGATCAATTCTCATGAACATGGTTCTCTTTAACAGTGAGGTGATTCAGGCCAGTTCCAATGGTCTTGTGATTGAGAAAGCCATCTACACCCAGAGAGAGGACAGTGGGAACCGATTGGACCCCAACATTTTTTTGTTGTTTTATGTTTGCAATTTGTTTTGTCTCATTTTCCCCCTTTTGATCTGATTTTGTGTGTGTGTGTGTGTGTGTGTGTGTGTGTGTGTGATGAAATTTGTGGAAATATGTGTAGGGGAATTGCACTTTTTTTTTAACATATATTGGATCACTTGCCAACTGGGGAAGGGAGGGAAAAAATTAGAACAGAGTTATATAGGGATGAATATCAAAAATTATCCATGTATACATTTGAAAATAAAAAAGCTATAATACAAAAAGAATTTAGGGGAATAGCTTATGAAGAGGAAAACCAATCAGTGGGTAGAGACAGTTTCTTTTGCTCAGCTTGCTGGTGATGACTGAATCTTATGATTAGGTCCCATTCTCTGCAGGAGGAGCTGAAAACTTTTTGGTCACTTTATATATTAATATATCCATCCTGTCATTAATTGTTAACACATCATAGTTGATTTCCACCTTCAAGTATATCTCCTTTTCCAAAGGCTTTATAAGAATTCAATGTCCTCCAACGTGTCTGATTCCTGAAAGTGCCACTGACCCTTTTTCTTATTTGCTAGTCATAAATGCTAGTCAATAATAAAATCATTGTTAATTTCCCAGAAAAAAGAAGTCTATATAAATATGACAATATAAAATTTAAAAGTTCTAGATGTATGAGAATTCTTTGTGGTCTATATACCTGTTATATTTCTCTCTCTCTCTCTTTCTCTCTCTCTCTCTTTTTTTTTTTTTTTGCTGAGGCAATTGCAATTAAGTGACTTGCTCAGGGGTCATACAGCTAGGAAGTATTAAGTGCTTTCTTTCTTATTTATCCAAATATTTTTCACCATTTTAAGTGATTTCCAATTTTGAATTGAAGTCAATGAATGCCTTTTGATATATTGATTTACTTTAGAGAGACTTCTTATATTTGCTAGAATTGTTCTATATATTTTTTCACAACAAAAGTTAGTAGATAAATTACAGTAGTTTGTGATTCTCTTTGCAAATTAAATGGAAAAGTATAACCTATTACTTTTTCTTAAAGCTAGTTAGTAAACATTTTCAGTATAACCCTGATTGTAGCTATCATCAACCTGCCAATTTTTCTAGTAATAAAACAATATTTCTTTAGGTCTTTTATAATATATTACATATGGTCAGATAAGTGTATACCATTTGGTTTTGGTCTTTTTCTCCTTTCTTTTTAAAATCTTTGTGATAGGGGCAGCTAAGTGGCGCAATAGATAGAGTACCAGCCCTGAAGTCAGGAGAACTTGAGTTCAAATTTGACCTCAGACACAACACTGCCTAGTTGTGTGACCTTAGGCAAATCACTTAACTCCAATTGCCTTAGCAAAATAAATAAATAAAAATTAAAATCTTTGTGACAAGGGAGATCTTGCTGACCTGAGTTAAGAGGGATATAGCTGTAAATAAATCTGGTTAACAACAAAAGAAAAAAATAAAAATTTTCAGAAATCAAAATAAATAAAATATCCCTGATATGGAGTTTGTTCTTTTATGTGCAATTGTTTGGAAATAACAACAACTATATCAGTGAAATTTGTAAAGCACTTTAATGTTTGGAAAATGCTCATTTTATTAACTCTTTTCAGGCATACAACCACACTAGTGGTGAGGGGTATTTTTGTGCCCAATTTAGAAATGAGGGACTTCTCCAGGCTTTCACATCTAAGTGTTGGAGGCTGAATTAAAATTCAGACCCTCCTGATTCCACTATCCACTGTACTCCCTGGTTATCTATAGTGAGACTTGGTTAACAAGGGAAGGTTCAAATAACGACCTCTCTGTTCTTCCCATTACCCAACAGTGCAATAGATCTGATCCTGGAGCAGAAGAGAAAACACCACCCGGAGGCTGCAGAGGGCAGAAGGGCTGGAGACAGGCACCAGTGTCCATCTGTTGGACAGTGACTTTCATTGACTGTGAGCTGTGGGCAAGGACTGGCTGTGTGCAGGGGGGTGGGGGTGATACAGAGAGTAAATAGTTATGGGCAGCAGAAATGAGGGACAGCTGCTGAGCACTCTCATGACTCTGGCTTAGTGACCCCTAAGGAGTCTGGGAAGGAGCAGGGATGGAGAGAATATGGGCTGGTCTTGCAGTTCCAGTCAGTGACTGAGCCTGTGGATGTCTCTGGGAATGGGTTATGGATTGATGAGGAATGTTATTGTCTATGGGAGAGAATTTTCCTTACACTTTTATATCCAGTTCTTGGTTGGGAATCATGTGACCTTAGGAGTTAAAAAAATAATTTTTTAAATCAGTTAGGATTGGGGGGCGGAGCCAAGATGGCGGAGAGGAAACACACGACTCAGTGAACGTCCTCACTCCCTCACAACCAATTAGATAAATTAAGTCTCAAAATTAGCTCAGGATTGATAGATACCACAAGGACTGGAAGCACGACTTACCAGCTGAAGAGAATCTGGAGTTTCAACAGGAAAGGTCAGTTCTCAGGGGAGGAATAAGAGACCAGCACAGACGGTGGGGTAGGGGCACACTGCGCCCATTGCGCTGGGAGGGGCTCTGGGATCAGAGAAGCCACTGAGGTAAAGGAATCTGGCACAGGCTGTTAGCTCTTCTCTGCTAATTATTTAGCAGTTCAGAAGAGAAAGCCAAAATATTTTAAAACTCAGATTTTCCCCGGACCCTGGGGGTGACTCAGGCACAGATCTCGGCACCAGGGGGTGTGGCCTCAGCTACCTCCTGAGAATAGTTAAGAGACTGACAAGTGGGTGGATACGGCCCAAGGCAACACACACTGCCTAACTTAGCTGGAGGGAGTGGAACTCAGCTCCAGGAAGTCCCAGAGAAGCGGAACCTTTGAACTAGGGACCGCGGTTTCTGGCAGACACTTCCAGTTTGAGCGCAGGGGCTTCTTACGTCACCTGCTGCAGACACCCACTCCCCACCCGGACACATAGCCTGGGCTTCCTGCAGTCTTCACTATTCTACGCCCTCGAAGCACAGCAGTGCTAATCACCTCTGAGGCACTCCCAGGGAGAGGGTGGGGAACTCTCTCCCAGAGCTATCTCTTAGCTCAGGCTCAGGAGCCGCTGCATCCATCCCGTCTGGGAGGAAGCTGGTAAAGAAGTAAATAATTTCCTACCCCAGAGACAGACCCCAAAAGATTTTTTTTAAGTATGAGCAAAAAAGCTAAAAAAACCATAGATTCCTTCTATACAGAGAAAGAGCGGGTATCCAACCCCGAGGAAGTTGACAGCAGAGAATCAGATAACAACCTAAAGGGGAACGATTCCTGCCCCCCATCACATAACTCTCTCCTAGAAGAAGCTCTTAAGAAATTGAGGGAGATCGAAGAAAAATGGGGCAAGGAAAGGGAAGTTATGATAGAAAATAACAATGTCCTGAAATTGGAGTTGGAAAAAATAAAGAATTCACAGGAGATGCAGGGAAACAAAATTAGTGAATTAGAAAAGGTTAAAAAAACACAGGAAAGTAGGATATCTGAATTGGAAAAGATAAAAAAGTCTCAAGAAAATAGAATTTCTGAATTGGAAAAAGAAAATAATTCTCAAAAAAAAAAAATTAGGGAAATGGAAAAAAACTCAATAGAGCAAAATAATTCATTTAAAAACGAAATTGGGCATTTACAAAAAGAACTAAAAACTGTGAAAGAAGAAAATAACTCCTTAAAAGTCAGGATAGAACAAATAGAAATGAATGATTCACAGAGAACCCAAGAATCAGTCAAACAAAACAAAAAAAATGAGAAGCTGGAGAACAACGTCAAATACTTACTGGGAAAATCTATAGACCTGGAAAATAGATCTAGGAGAGATAATCTGCGGATTATTGGACTTCCAGAAAACTATGACCAAAAAAAGAGCCTAGATTCTATTTTACAGGAAATTATCAAAGAGAACTGTCCAGAGATAATAGAAACAGAAGGGAAAGTAGATGTTGAAAGAATTCATCGAACTCCTTCTGAAATAGACCCTAAAAAAAGAACACCACGGAATATTGTGGCTAAGCTGCAGAATTACCACACAAAGGAGAAAATCCTGCAAGCAGCTAGAAAAAAACAATTTAAATACCAAGGTGCCACAATAAGGGTCACCCAAGATCTGGCTGCCTCCACATTAAAAGATAGAAGGGCCTGGAACCTGATATTCCGAAAGGCAAAAGATCAAGGACTGCAACCAAGAATGAACTACCCAGCTAAGTTTAGCATCTTTTTCCATGGAAGAAGATGGTCATTCAATGAAACAGAGGAATTCTATATGTTTCTAAGAAAAAAACCAGACTTAAACAAAAAATTTGATCTACATCCACAAGACTGAAGAGAAACAGAAAAAGGTACACAGAACCCTTGAGAACTGTAACTTTGTTGTGGGTATATAAAAAATACTCAAGGATAATTTGATTTTACTGATATAAAAGAAAAAAAGGGGGGTGTGGTAAAGGGAAGGAGGTCGGTTCAGAAAAAGGGGAAGGAGTGATAAAAAGAGGGAAACTACATCCCAGGAAGAGACATAGAAAATACACCATATCTGAGGGAACTTAGTGAGGGGGAGAATCATTGTGTGAATCTTACTCTCATCAGAAGAGGCTCAAAGAGTAAATAATTAACATATTTGTTTTTCAGAGAATTTTCTCTCACCTCATTAAAAGGGGGGAGAGGAAAAGAGGAAAGGAAAAGGAGAATAAGTGAAGGGACTTGGAGGGAGGGGGGAGGGATCCTAAAAAAAAAAAAAAAAGAGGGAGGGTTGCGCGTCACAAGGGGGGGCTGTAAATTAAATATCGGGGAGGGGGATCAGGGGGGTCAAGGGAAAAAAGTATAATCTGGGGATAATACGATGGCAGGAAATACAGAATTAGTAATTTTAACTGTAAATGTAAATGGGATGAACGATCCCATCAAACGGAGACGGATAGCAGATTGGATCAAAAAGCAGAACCCTACAATATGTTGTCTACAGGAAACACACTTAAAGCAGGGAGATACATACAGAGTAAAGGTAAAAGGTTGGAACAGAGCTTATTATGCTTCAGGTAAAGCCAAAAAAGCAGGGGTAGCTATCCTTATCTCAGATCAAGCAAAAGCAGAAGTAGATCTCGTTAAAAAAGATAAGGAAGGAAACTATATCCTGCTGAAAGGTAGCATAAATAATGAAGCCATATCAATACTAAACATATATGCACCAAGTGGTATAGCATCTAACTTTCTAAAGGAAAAGTTAAGAGAACTGCAAGAAGAAATAGACAGTAAAACTATAATAGTGGGAGATCTCAACCTTGCACTCTCAGATTTAGACAAATCAAACCACAAAACAAACAAGAAAGAAATTAAAAAAGTAAATAGAACATTAGAAAAACTAGGTATGATAGACCTTTGGAGAAAACTGAATGGCAATAGGAAGGAATATACTTTCTTCTCAGCAGTTCATGGATCCTATACAAAAATTGACCATATATTAGGACATAAAGATCTCAAAATTAAATGTAGGAAGGCAGAAATAATAAATGCCTTCTTCTCAGATCACAATGCAATAAAAGCTACATTCAGTAAAAAGTTAGGGGTAAACAGACCAAAAAGTAATTGGAAACTGAATAATCTCATCTTAAAGAATGACTGGGTGAAAGAGCAAATTATAGAAACAATTAACAATTTCACCCAAGATAATGATAATGATGAGACATCATATCAAAATCTTTGGGATGCAGCTAAAGCAGTAATAAGGGGAAATTTTATATCTTTAGAGGCTTATTTGAAGAAAATTGAGAAAGAGAAGATTAACGAATTGGGCTTACAACTTAAAAGGCTAGAAAAAGACCAAATTATAAACCCCCAACCAAAAATTAAACTCGAAATACAAAAATTAAAAGGAGAAATCAATAAAATTGAAAGTAAAAAAACTATTGAATTAATAAATAAAACCAAGAGTTGGTTTTATGAAAAAGCCAATAAAATAGATAAACCTTTGGTAAATTTGATCAAAAAAAAGAAAGAGGAAAATCAAATTGATAGTCTTACAAATGAAAAGGGGGATCTTTCCACCAATGAAGAGGAAATTAGAGAAATAATAAGGAGTTACTTTGCCCAACTTTATGCCAATAAATTTGATAACTTAAGTGAAATGGATGACTTTCTCCAAAAATATAGGCTCCCTAGATTAACAGAGGAGGAGATAAATTGCTTAAATAGTCCCATTTCAGAAAAAGAAATAGAACAAGCTATTAATCAACTCCCCAGGAAAAAATCCCCAGGGCCAGATGGATTCACATGTGAATTCTACCAAACATTTAAAGAACAATTAGCCCCAATGTTATATAAATTATTTGAAAAAATAGGGGATGAAGGAGTCCTACCAAACTCCTTTTATGACACAGACATGGTACTGATACCTAAACCTGGTAGATCGAAAACTGAGAAAGAAAATTATAGACCAATCTCCTTAATGAATATTGATGCTAAAATCTTAAATAAGATATTAGCAAAAAGACTTCAGAAAATCATCTCCAAGATAATACACTATGATCAAGTAGGATTTATTCCAGGAATGCAGGGCTGGTTTAATATTAGGAAAACTATTAATATAATTGACCATATTAATAATCAAATTAATAAGAACCATATGATCATCTCAATAGATGCAGAAAAAGCATTTGACAAAATCCAACATCCATTCCTACTAAAAACTCTTGAGAGCATAGGAATAAATGGATTATTCCTTAGAATAATCAGGAGTATATATTTAAGACCGTCAGTAAGCATAATATGCAATAGAAATAAACTGCAACCTTTCCCAGTAAGATCAGGAGTGAAACAAGGTTGCCCACTATCACCATTACTATTCAATATAGTACTAGAAACGCTAGCCTCGGCTATAAGAGCCGAGAAAGAGATTCAAGGAATTAGAGTAGGAAATGAGGAAATCAAACTATCACTTTTTGCAGATGACATGATGGTATACTTAGAGAACCCCAAAGACTCTGCTAAAAAACTACTAGAAATAATTCAAAATTTCAGCAAAGTGGCAGGATACAAAATAAATCCACATAAATCCTCGGCATTTTTATATATCACTAACAAAATGCAACAGCAAGAGATACAAAGAGAAATTCCATTCCAAACAAATGTTGAGAGTATAAAATATTTGGGAATCCATCTACCAAAGAAAAGTCAGGAATTATATGAGAAAAATTACAAAACACTTGCCACAAAAATAAAGTCAGATTTAAATAATTGGAAAGACATTCAGTGCTCTTGGATAGGCCGAGCGAATATAATAAAGATGACAATACTCCCCAAACTAATCTATTTATTTAGTGCTATACCAATCAGACTCCCAAGAAACTATTTTAATGACCTAGAAAAAATAACAACAAAATTTATATGGAAGAATAAAAGGTCAAGAATTGCAAGGGAACTAATGAAAAAAAACTCAGAGGAAGGTGGTCTAAGTGTACCTGATCTAAAGCTATATTATATAGCAGCAGTCACCAAAACCATTTGGTATTGGCTACGAAATAGACCGGTAGATCAGTGGAACAGATTAGATACAAAGGACAAAAAAGGATACATCTATAGCAATCTAATCTTTGACAAACCCAAATATTCCAACATTAGGGATAAAAATTCATTATTCGGAAAAAACTGTTGGGAAAACTGGAAATTAGTATGGCAGAAATTAGATATGGATCCACACTTAACACCATATACCAAGATAAGATCAAAATGGGTCCATGATTTAGGCATAAAGAGGGAGATAATAAATAGATTAGAGGAACAGAGGATAATCTACCTCTCAGACTTGTGGAGGAGGAAGGAATTTATGACCAGAGGAGAACTAGAGATCATTATTGATCACAAAATAGAAGATTTTGATTACATCAAACTAAAAAGTTTCTGTACAAATAATACTAATGCAAACAAGATTAGAAGGGAAGTAACAAATTGGGAAAATATTTTTAAAAACAAAGGTTCTGACAAAGGTCTCATTTCCAAAATATATAGAGAACTGACCCAAATTTATAAGAAACCGAACCATTCTCCAATTGATAAATGGTCAAAGGATATGAACAGACAATTCTCAGAGGAAGAAATTGAAACTATATCCACTCACATGAAAGAGTGTTCCAAATCACTACTGATCAGAGAAATGCAAATTAAGACCACTCTGAGATACCACTACACACCTGTCAGATTGGCTAAGATGACAGGAACAAATAATGACAGGTGTTGGAGGGGATGTGGGAAAACTGGGACACTAATACATTGCTGGTGGAGTTGTGAAAGAATCCAGCCATTCTGGAGAGCAATCTGGAATTATGCCCAAAAAGTTATCAAACTGTGCATACCCTTTGACCCAGCAGCGCTACTACTGGGATTATATCCCAAAGAAATACTAAAGAGCGGAAAGAGACATATATGTGCCAAAATGTTTGTGGCAGCTCTTTTTGTTGTAGCTAGAAACTGGAGGATGAATGGATGTCCATCAGTTGGAGAATGGTTGGGTAAATTGTGGTATATGAAGGTTATGGAATATTATTGCTCGGTAAGAAATGACCAACAGGAGGAATATAGAGAGGCCTGGAGAGACTTAAATCAACTGATGCTGAGTGAAATGAGCAGAACCAGAAGATCACTGTACACTTCAACAACAATGCTGTATGAGGATGTATTCTGATGGAAGTGGAAATCTTCAACATAAAGAAGATCCAACTCACTTCCAGTTGATCAATGATGGACAGAGGTAGCTGCACCCAGAGAAGAAACACTGGGAGGGGAATGAAAATTGTTAGCACTAATATCTGTCTGCCCAGGTTGCATGTACCTTCGGATTCTAATGTTTATTGTGCAACAAGAAAGTGATATTCGCACACATGTATTGTACCTAGACTATATTGTAACACATGTAAAATGTATGGTATTGCCTGTCGTCGGGGGGAGGGAATAGAGGGAGGGGGGGTAAATTGGAAAAATGAATACAAGGGATAATATTATAAAATATACATATATATATATAATAAAAAAAAAAAAAAAAAAAAAAAAAAAAAAAAAAAAAATCAGTTAGGATTAAGTGACTTGCCCAGGGTTACACAGCTAGTAAATGTCTGAGGTCACATTTGAACTCCTAACTGGGGGACTGGTGAGCTGTCCACTGTGCCACCTACTAAACCTCCTTCACCAAGTACTTTCCAATGGATTCTATAGCTATTCTATTTGCATGGAAATTCATATCCCAAAGTTCCCCCATCATCTTGTAAGGTAAATGAGGAGGGAAACCAATTTTCCTTATTGTTTAGGGGTCCATTCAAAATTTGTTTTCTTAAATTTTTTTGAATATAATATATGCCATTTAATTAGACAATTTAAAAGGAATTAAACCAAATCACTGATCACATATGTGAATCTCTTCTAGTTTGGTCCTACTCCAGGCCTAAATTTTCTTGGCATCTTTGAGAATTTCAGAGCCATGAGGACAGAGTAAGATTTAACCCATGGGAACATCCCCATCTCAGAATCCTAGAAGAGGACTTCTGCACTAATAAAGCTCAGGGTTCTAGGCTAGCCAGGAGGGGAGATCCCTGGACCCTGCCTCTGAGCAGAAGCCTCCCTCCCTGGGCTGTTTTGCATGGCTCCCTCCCAGCACAGGAAGCTCCCTGCTGAGAGCAGCTATTTAAAGGCAGCTGGGGAGGAAGGTGCTGGGCAGCTCAGAGCTCAGGCACATGGACATGGGGTCCCAGGCTCAGATGCTCTTTTTCCTGTTGTTCTGGATCTCATGTGAGTGAAGAAGAACAGAAATAAGTCTGTCTTTTGTCCCTTTGAACAGGATTGGAAAGGGATGGGATTTTGAGGGTCAGAGAGAAAATGTGGCTCTGCACTAGGATCATTGGGGTAGGACCAGATCCTGAAGGTTTAATTCACCACAGTGTCAGAGAATTTCTCCTGCTGGGTATCTGACCTGGTGTTGTTCTCACTGTTTGTCTTGTGTTTCTGATTTCAGATGCCTGAGGGGCCACGGTAATGACCCAGTCTCCAGCCTCCCTGGCTGTGTCTCCAGGAGAGAGAGTCACCATGTCTTGCAGGGCCAGTGAAGATATTAGCAATTACTTGCACTGGTACCTACAGAAACCAGGCCAGGCTCCTCGGCTCCTCATTAGTTATGAGGACCCTGCAGTCTGGGGTCCCTGCCCGGTTCAGTGGCAGTGGCTCAGGGACTGGTTTCTCCCTCACAATCAGCAACATGGAGGCTGAGGATACTGCATCTTACTACTGTCAGCAAGGTAATAGTTATCCTCTACAGTGCTACAGCTTCGAACAAAAACCTGCCCAGCAGCTGCTCAAGGTGGTATTAGTGTCCCAGGAGCTTCTTCTCCTCAGCTGGGCCTGGGGCAGTTTGTATGGGCTACCTTGTGGGGGAGTTTCTAGATCTCACAGGAAGATTCTGGAGCTGTTACAATTTCTGACCTTGATTTTCTTTCCCAGCCAAGGATCATGGAGTGACACAATCCAAAATTAGAAGTAAGCCCAAGGGTGGGCTTTTCTATCCCACACCTAACCAAGAGTCCCTTTTCTCAATCCTCACCAAGTGTTTTTATAGCCTTTGCTTGAAATCTTCCAGTGCAGTAGAACTAGCTATCCAGAGACTTAGGTGCTGCCGTGGATAGAGCCAAGAAAGTTGTTAAGACTGAGTTCAAATCCAGTTTCAGATACTTTCTAATTGTGTGATGCTGGGTGTTACACTTAAACTCTGACTCAATTTTATATTCTGAATAAGGATAAATGTTGCTGAAGATGTGGAAAAACTGGGACACTAATGCATTCTTGGCATTCTGAAATGATCCAATTCTGGGTTGCATTCTGAGAGAGCAATTTGAAACTTGGCCAAAGAACTATAAAACTATGCATACCGTTTGATCCACTAATATCACTACTGGATCTTTATCCCAAAAAAAGCGTAAAAGAAAGGATAATGTTATGCCAATTAAATTATTCAAAAAGTTATTTTAATGATTTACATAAAATAACAACAAAGTTCATTTGGAAAGCAAAAGGTCAGGATTTTTTTTTCCCTGAGGCAATTGGGGTTAAGTGACTTACCTAGGGTCACACAGGTAGGAAGTGTCAAGCATCTGAGTTTAGGTTTGAACTCAGATCCTACTGACTTCAGGGCTGGTGTGCCACCTAGCTGCCTCCTAGGTCAGGAACTTCTAAAAAGGAGGGGGGGAGGGGGGAAAAGATGTAAAGAAAGCAAATTCACCAGTATAATATCATATATTATGAGGGAGATCATTTTTAAGTATAAAAAGGATAATTTTAATCATTTTAAGTTACAATTTTCTCATGTAAATAAAACCTAAGTAATGAAGAGCAGAAGGATTGCAGAAAATTGAGGGAAAACTTTCGCAGTCAATCTCTCAGTTAGGATATGATTGGGTTGGAATATTGTATACGAAATGATGAGTTGGTTGATTCAGAAAAGCATGAAAAGACTTGAACCTATGAAACAGGATGTTACCCACCCTCCAAGAAACCGAGGACAAATGGAAATAAACAAAATAAGAGCTCACTTATATGTCCAAGAATATATCTATTTATAAATGTCTATGTGTAATTGTAGCCTTCTTTAGGGAAGAGGGCAAAGGAATGGAAAACTGAAATAAAAAGTGTACAGCAGAGAACAAAAAAATCAATAAATATGCAAAGAAAATATGGGCTGCTTTGGAAAAAAATGTAGCATTTATTATTTAGTTTTATTATATAGTTTTGTGATATAGAAATTTATTTTTGTATTGAATCATCTATATTCTACTCTGTATCTGACAGTGTTTTCTATTTTCTTTTTTTTCAATTTGTGTTTAAGTTTAGAATTTAAAAAAATATTTTTAAAAGACAACACAGGGTTTGGTTCTTCTCAATAATGTGGTTATTCAGTACAGTTCCAATAAATTTGGAATGGAAAATGCCATCCTCATTTAAAGAAAAAAATATGGAAATTAAATGTGGAATTGTTAAGGGCATAGCCCCTTAAAGATTCCTTGTCTGATCTACCTTTGGCACAAGATATTCTTAGGGGAAAAGATCCGTATCTGAGCCAGTTTGGGCTGTACCCAGCCCCCAGCTGGTTTGGGTTTTCAGCCCCCTTGATACAAGATCTGGTCAAACTCGTTTGGGCTTGTACCCATCCCCCCCCCCCCCCCCCCCCCCCGCACTGGATCTGAGCTGGCTTGGATAAAGCCCACCAAAAATCTGGCCTTCAAGGAATTAACCTGAGCTCCGCCAATGTTTTCTTGAAGCAGATAAAAGAGCCAAGGTGGAATCCTCTTTGGTCAGAGATTTGAAAGATGCCAGCCAAGATGTTTGCATCAGAGATTCTCTGTCCCCGCCACTTTCGGCGTATTATCTTCCTCTATCTAATTCTTTTACTAATCAGACCTTAACCTTGCTTCCAAACCTGGCAATAAACATCTTTTTACCCATCTAGGTTTTCGGCCTGTAAATTCATTTACAGGGGACTCTCGCCGCCACTAGACCTGATTTAACTTTGTATCCTTGAGCTGAATCCAAAGGGGGTTGCGGGGGAGCTCCATGTGACTCCTTGTACCCCGAATCCTGCCACTAGACCTCACTTAATCCAATTGAGGTATATACCTCCTCATTAGGTATTTACCTCATCATTTTGAGGTTCCCTATTACCTCATCAGACTGAAGCATAGTATTTTTCACCTTCATTTGTTTGCTTGTTTCTAGTGCTTTTTCCCCTTTTAGTCTGAATTTTCTTGCACAACATTAAAATATTGAAATATGTTTAAAAGGATTGTAACTATTTAACCTTTATCAAATTGCTTGCTGTCTTGGGGAAGGGAGAAATAAGGAAGAAAAGGAGGAAAAAATGAAACAGTTTTACAAAAATGAAAGTTTAAAATTATTTTTACATGTATTTGGAAAACTAAAAGACTTTTGAAAAATAAATATACCTTATAACCTCAAGTGCATTCCATCTACAGTGTGGGACAGTGGAAGATTTGAAGTTAAAGTAATGGCATGTGAACCTGTAGCTCAGCCCCTTCCAAGACCTTGGGCAAGCAATTTCTCTTGTACTAGTTGTCCAAAATCTCAGGACTCTACAATCCTGGAAAATCCAAAGTCCTAATGTTCTCAATTATCCCAAAGCCCCTGAATCTTGGCCCCTGCACAACCACTCATACCTTCTCTGTAGATAAAGACACTCTGTGTCCTAAAATCCTTCTTAAGGGACTCCATATATTAAGAAAGCTCTCTCTCTGTGTCTCTGTCTGTCTTTGTCTCTGTTTCTCTCTCTCTCTTTCTTTCTTTCTTTTCTTTCTTTCTTTCTTTCTTTCTTTCTTTCTTTCTTTCTTTCTTTCTTTCTTTCTTTCTTTCTTTCTTTCTTTCTTTCTTTCTTTCTTTCTTTCTTTCTTTCTTTCTTTCTTTCTTTCTTTCTTTCTTTCTTTCTTTCTTTCTTTCTTTCTTTCTTTCTTTCTTTCTTTCTTTCTTTCTTTCTTTCTTTCTTTCTTTCTTTCTTTCTTTCTTTTTCTCTCTTAAGAAAGTGATGGAAAGAAAGAGATGAAGAGAAACTGGGCCAGCCCTGGGGGCCCAGACAAGGGCAGAGCCTGTAGGTGTCTCAGGAGAGGGGCCTGCTGACTGATGGGGAGCCTCATAATCTAAGGGGAAAGAAGTTTGCTTTCAGTTTTGTAAAACATCCTAGTAATGTGATATTAGAAGCTTTCTTCCCCTCCACAATTTTTGTAATCAGTCAAAGTTAAGTGACTTGCCCAGGATCATATGGTTGGTGTCATATTTTACCTCAGGTGCTCTTATCTTCAGGGTTGGTGCTCTATGTACTGTATCACTTACCAATGGCACCAGGTGCTGTCTAAAGGGTCCTATGGCTATTCCATTTGTATGGGAATACACATCCCAAAGTTCCCAGATCATCTGTGTAGAGTCAATCCGAAGGAAAAAGGGATTTTCTTTAGTATATATGGCCACCTCCAGTCATCTTACTTTATACCTGGCCACTGGACCCAGAGAGTTCTGGAGGGTAAAGTGAGGCAGGTGACTTTGCACAGCCCTCCCTCACTTAAGTCCAATTCACTTGCATGTCCAGACATCACCTCCCTGATGTCATTGTTCTCTTCAAGACAAAGTACAAACAAAATTAGGGGCCCATCCAAAGCGTTTTTTCTTCTAGTGTCATTTTAATGAATGAATAAGCTAATTAAACAATAATTAAACAATACTGATTAGGTCTTTATTATCAGCCATCTCTCTGTTAAAAGCTGGAAACACTAGGGGAACAGTAAGGTGCTCCCTGCTACCCAGGAACTCACAGAGCAATGGTAAGAGATGTCACATATTGAGGATTTCAGTTTGGAGGGAAAGGTCTTCTAGTTATATGGATACAGGAGCAAAGGGAGAGTAATTTTCCTTCATTAATGTCATTTCTTCTACTCAAACCAGATCACTTTCTGATGCTGAATCATTCGCAATTTCCAAGGACTTTGATAACAGGAACATTCTGCACTAGTGGGAAAATAATCCAGCAACATTTTTCTTTCTTTTTTGGGGGGGGATGGTATATATGAAGTTTTTATTTTAGTTTTAGTTAACTTTTTAAAAAATTTTTATAATTATAACATTTTTTTGACAGTACATAGGTAAAATTTTTTTTTTACAACATTATCCCTTGTACTCCCTTCTGTTCCGAATTTTTCCCCTCCTTCCCTCCACTCCCTCCCCTAGATGGCAGGCATTCCCACACATATTAAATGTCTTATAGTATATCCTAGGTACAATATATATGTGCAGAACCAAATTTTGTTGTTGTTGTCGTTGCAAAGGAAGGATTGTATTCGCAAGGTAAAAATAATCTGGGAAGAGAAACAAAACAAAACACAACAAACAAAAAAACCCAAAAAACAAAAAAACAATGCTCTCAGTTTACACTAATTTCCCAGTGCTCCTTTTCTGGATGTAGCTGATTCTGTCCATCATTGATCAAT
The DNA here is from genome assembly GCF_048593235.1 of Sminthopsis crassicaudata. NCBI lineage: Eukaryota > Metazoa > Chordata > Mammalia > Dasyuromorphia > Dasyuridae > Sminthopsis > Sminthopsis crassicaudata. The sequence goes on along the minus strand of NC_133618.1, from coordinate 35,880,066 downwards.
TGGAATTGGATTAGCTCTTCTCTATGTTGAAGATATCCACTTCCATCAGACTACATCCTCATACAGTATCATTGTTGAAGTGTATAATGATCCCCTAGTTCTGCTCGTTTCACTCAGCATCAGTTGATATAAGTCTCTCCAAGCCTCTCTGTATTCCTCCTGTTGGTCATTTCTTACAGAACAATAATATTCCATAACATTCATATACCATAATTTACCCAACCATTCTCCAATTGATGGACATCCATTCGTTTTCCAGTTTCTAGCCACTATAAAAAGGGCTGCCACAAACATTTTGGCACATACAGGTCCCTTTCCCTTCTTTAGTAGTTCCTTGGGGTATAAGCCCAGTAGTAGTATGGCTGGGTCAAAGAGTATGCATATTTTGATAACTTTTTGTGCATAATTCCAGATTGCTCTCCAGAATGGTTGGATTCTTTCACAACTCCACCAACAATGCATCAGTGTCCCAGTTTTCCCACATCCCCTCCAACATTCATCGTTATTAGTTCCTGTCATCTTAGCCAATCTGACAGGTGTGTAATGACATCTCAGAGTTGTCTTAATTTGCATTTATCTGATCAATAGTGATTTGGAACATTCTTTCATTTGAGTGGAAATAGTTTTAATTTCATCATCTGAAAATTGTCTGTTCATATCCTTTGACCATTTATCAGTTGGAGAATGGCTTGATTTCTTATAAATTAAAGTCAATTCTCTGAATATTTTGGAGATGAGGCCTTTATCAGAACCTTTAACTGTAAAAATGTTTTCCCAATTTGTTATTTCCCTTCTAATCTTGTTTGCATTAGTTTTGTTTGTGCAGAAACTTTATTAATTTGGTGTGAATCAAAATTTTCTATTTTGTGATCAATAATGGTCTCTAGTTCTCCCTTGGACACAAACTCCTTCCTCCTCCATAAGTCTGAGAGGTAAACCATCCCATGTTCCTCCAATTTATTTATGATTTCGTTCTTTATGCCTAAATCTTGGACCCATTTTGATCGTATCTTAGTATGTGGTGTCAAATGTGGGTCCATGCCTAGTTTCTGCCATACTAATTTCCAGTTTTCCCAGCAGTTTTTGTCAAATAATGAATTCTTATCCCAAAATTTGGGATCTTTGGGTTTGTCAAAGGTTAGAGTGCTATTTTTATTCACTATCTTGCCCTGTGAACGTAACCTATGCCACTGATCAACTAGTCTATTTCTTAGCCAATACCAAATGGTTTTGGTGACTGTTGCTTTATAATATAGCTTTAAATCAGGTACACTTAGACCACCTTCCTCTGACTTTTTTTTCATTAGTTCCCTTGCAATTCTCGACATTTTATTCTTCCATATGAATTTTGTTGTTATTTTTTCTAGGTCATTAAAATAGTTTCTTGGGAGTCTGATTGGTATAGCACTAAATAAATGGATTAGTTTGGGAGTATTGTCATCTTTATTATATTCGCTCGGCCTATCCAAGAACACTGAATGTCTTTCCAATTATTTAAATCTGACTTTATTTTTGTGGCAAGTGTTTTGTAATTTTGCTCATATAATTCCTGACTCTCCTTTGGTAGATATATTCCCAAATATTTTATACTATCAACCGCTATTTTGAATGGAATTTCTCTTTGTATCTCTTGCTGTTGGATTGTGTTGGTAACGTAAAAAAATGCTGAGGATTTATGTGGATTTATTTTGTATCCTGCCACTTTGCTAAAATTATGAATTATTTCTAATAGCTTTTTAGCAGAGTCTTTGGGGTTCTCTAAGTATACCATCATGTCATCATAATCCAGCAACATTGATATCAACAGTAGGAATGATTCCCTCTGTTACACTGACTCAAATACCTACAAAGCTCTTCCTAGTGTGGAGTGTAATAAGAATCAAGAATGATTGGCAAATGTTTGTGGCAGCCCTTTTCATAGTGGCTAGAAGCTGGATCAAGCTCCATCAATTGGAGAATGGTTGGGTAAATTATGGTATATGAATGTTATGGAATATTATTGTTCTATAAGAAATGACCAGCAGGAGAAATACAGAGAGGCTTGGAGAGACTTACATCAACTGATGCTGAGTGAAACGAGCGAAGTAGGAGCTCATTATACACTTCAACAATGATATTGTACTAGGATGTATGCTGATGGAAGTGGATATCTTCAACATAGAGAAGAGCTAATCCAATTCCAATTGATTAATGATGGACAGAACCAGCTACATCCAGAAAAGGAACACTGGGAAATGAGTGTAAACTGTTATTTTTACCTTCTGAATCCAATTCTTCCTGTGCAACAAGAAATTCAGTTTTACACACATAATTTGTATCTAAAATATATTGTAATATATTTAACATGTATAAGACTGCCTGCCATCTGGGGGAGGAAGGGAAAAAATCTGAACAGAAGTTCAGATTTCAGAGAGGCTTGGAGAGACTTACATGAAGTGAGCAGAACCAGAAGATCATTATACACTTCAACAATGATACTGTACGAGGATGTATGCTGATGGAAGTGGATATCTTCAACATAGAAAAGAGCTAATCCAATTCCAATGGATCAATGATGGACAGAATCAGCTACATCCAGAAAAGGAACACTGGGAAATGAGTGTAAACTGTTATTTTTACCTTCTGAATCCAATTCTTCCTATGCAACAAGAAATTTGGTTCTACACACATATATTGTATCTAGAATATACTATAATATATTTAACATGTATAAGACTGCCTGCCATCTGGGGGAGGGGGTTGGGGGAGGAAGGGAAAAAATCTGAACAGAAGTGCAAGGGATAATGTTATAAAAAATTACCCATGCATATGTACTGTTAAAAAAAAAGTTATAATTATAAAATAAAATAAAAATTAAATTAAAAAAATAAATAAATAAACAAAGTTAAAGAGGCACTGTCAAAAAAAAAAAAAAAAGAATGATTGGCAGGTGCTTCATGCTAGAATGGAGAGTAACCCACTAAAATCACTGACTACATCTGTGAGTCTCTTCCAGGCTGGTCCCACTCTGGTCCTGATCTTTCGTGGCATCTCTGAAATTTTTAGGGTTCATGGAATCAAGTTAGGATCTAACCCCATTGGGATATCCCCATCCCAGGGTCCCAGAAGGAAACAGCTGCTAATAGAGCTCAGGGTTCTGAACCAGCCAGAAGGGAAGTCATTGGTCCTGCCTCTGAGCAGAAGCCTCCCTCCCTGGGCTATTTTGCATGGCTCACTCCCAGCACAGGAAGCTCCCTGCTGAGAGCAGCTATAAAAAGGCAGCTGGGGAGGAAGGTGCTGGGCAGCTCAAAGCTCAGGCACATGGACATGGGGTTCCAGGCTCAGATGCTCTTTCTTCTGTTGTTCTGGATCCCAGGTAAGTGAGGAAGAGCAGAGACAGGCCTGTCTTTTGTCCCTTTGACAGAATAGGGAGGGTCAATGAGTAAATGTGGCTCTGCACTGGGATTGTGGGAACCAGACCCAGCCTTGAAGGTTTAATTCACCACACTCAGAGGATTTCTCCTGCTGGGAATATGGCCTGGCGTTGTTCTCACTCTTTCTCTTGTGTTTGTGATTCCAGATGCCCGAGGGGCCATTGTGCTGACCCAGTCTCCAGCCTCCCTGACTGCATCTCCAGGGGAGAGAGTCACCATCTCCTGCAGGTCCAGTCAGAGCATTGGTACTAACCTACATTGGTACCAACAGAAGCCAGGGGAGGCTCCCAAGCTCCTAATTTATTATAAAACCAACCTGCAACCTGGGGTCCCTGCCCGGTTCAGTGGCAGTGGCTCTGGGACAGATTTCTCCCTCACAATCAGCAACATGGAGGCTGAGGATGCTGCTGTCTATTACTGTCAGCAGGGCTATAACTATCCTCCCACAGTGCTACAGCCCCGAACAAAAACCTGCCCACCAGCTGCTGAGGGAAACATCAGGGTCCCAGGGACTTCCCCTCAGCTGGGATGGGGACAGCTAATGTGGGCTCCTTGGGGGAAGTTCTTGGTCCCAGAGGAAAATGCTGGGGCTGTAGGGAGTTCAGCCAAGAATCATGGAGTGATATGATCTAAATAACTGGATAACACCCGAGGTTGGGCTCCTCTGACCTGGACCTGAGCAAGAATCCCCTTTCCCTATCCTCACCAAGTGTTCTTAAAAGTCTTTGCTTGTTGACCTCCAGGGCAGAGAGACTAGCCCTCCAGAGACTTACATGGCACAGTGAGGAGGGCCAGGCATGTTGTCAGTAAGAGTTCTAATCCATTCTCAGAGGCTTCCTTGCTGTGTGATGCTGGGCAAGTCATTAACCTTTCCTCCCATTTCTTATCTGCAATGTGGGAATCACATTGGCACCTACCTCCTAGGGTTGTGTTGAGGATGAAGTGAGATAATTATTGCAAAGTGCCTAGCAGTGTGTGTGGTACTTAGTGAGCACTAGAGAAAAGTTAGATATTATTTTTATTACTACCTCCAGTTCTGAATCAATTACCCTTCTACATGTTCTCATTGCCAGACTATCTTTAGGCTAAATTTGGCCCCTCTGCTTACCTTTCTGGGCTTTGCTACCCGGCAGAACGCGTCCCACCCCATCCTTGGCACATCCCCTTGATCCCCTTGATGCTTGCAGACAGTTACTACAAGCCCCATGTTGGTCCTCCTCCAAGCTCAGTCTCCCTAGTTCCTTCAGACAATCTTCCTGTCTCTGGGCCTCTGGCCTTTTCCCCATCCTGGCTGCCTCATTCTTCCTGGACACCAGTTTGTCTCAAGCCATTCTCTAATGAGTAGGGAAAGCAGGATTCCAGGGGAGATCTGAGCAGGGCAAGCCTAGGACAGATTGGGAACTAGGAGGGAGTCACCCACCTCATGACAGAGAAGACACATGTGTGAAACATTGGCTACTCTGTGGATTCAGTTTGTTGGACCCTGTTTTGTGGTTTCACAGAGGCAGAAAGTGTCACACTCTGTCAAACACTCACTGGAGTCTGGGCCTTCCAGTTCTGCAAATATCAACTCAATCTTGCATGCCCATACTATTTGCTCAAGTTTTTCCTTAAGCTCATTGCCAGGAATCGCCATAAGCCAATGGGATCCTTCTTTATTGTTCTGAACATCATCAGGACACAGTGGAACATATGGGTCATTCAACAGTTGTCCCATTCTCTTGCCATCTGCCATATTTGTGAGCCTACATTTGCATGATGTACTCTCTGCCTTCTTAAGAATTTTTTGTTTCCATTTGTTCTTCCTTGACATATGCCTCTCCATTGGCTTCTCCAAGTACCATTAAGAAAACAAAAAATATAAAGAGTGAAGTCATGTAAATGAAAACAAAAAATCAGAATAAAAGTGAATGCTTAATTCTTAGAATAACTAACTTGACCTGGAGAGAAGTTGAATAATTGGACTTTCCCTGATTTGTGTTATATTGTTTTAATTTTGTGGTTGGTTTGACTGAACTGTTCCCCCTTACTTTTTATTTTATACTATTTCTTAATTATAGTTTGAATGTAGTAGCAAACAGAAACATATTTGTAAATTTATATAAAATAAAAGATATAAAATTTAAGTCAAAATAAAGTAGTCACAAAAAGGAATACATAGGTGTATCTCCTTCCTTGTCAAAAAAAAAAAAAAACAACAAACTAGAAACATTGTCCATTCTTCTTTATTAGTTTGTATTTTATAAGGGATCTTATTGAGTAGAAGAACACTTGAGAATTTTTGTGAATTAATATTAAAAATTTAAGATAAAAATTTAAAAGTTAAGAATCAAAATAAGGAAAGAAGTTATATTGTAGCATATATAAATAATTGTATACCTTTTTGGAAAAAAATAACATTCCTTCTATTTGGGACAAAAAGACCTACCCAAATTGACTACTCAGAGATCACTCATAGAAAGCAGAATCATTTATTAGAATCTCGAGAAGCGGACCCAATCCTGGTCTGTGAGCCAAATTTCACAGCAGGATACGGCCAGAGCCTTGAAAATCTTCACAATATTTATACATTTCAGATAAAGAACCTCCAAAATCCCACCCTCTATATGGTGTGATTGGTCACATAAGTCTATTCCCCTATTTGGTTAGTGGGATGCCAGAGACAAGGTGATATACAACTTCTTTGGACAATGGAATGCAGTTCAGGACTTATCTAAAATCACATGACTGGGGCCTATAGGCTTGATCTACTTTAGCTAACAGTCTCTGATCAATCTGTTCTTAGTCTGTAAGTTCTTCATCTTTTCATACACTTCCCCACAGTTATACATACAGAAAGAGAAACTTACTAAATGCTTAGAGAGAAAGAACAAAATAGAAGTGTCAGGATAAGTTTATAGGGGTTTTGGAAGAGAAATGTAATTAAAACCTACAAGTGTTTATGATTCCAATAAAATCTGAATCATCCTTATTGCATTTGAAATCTGCTTGACAAAGGAAATTTTCAAAATAGTGGAAGCACTCTGTCTCCATATAGTTAAGGCCATATTTTAAGAATTCCAAATTAGAAAATAAGAAAGATTATTTCCATACACTCCAACAGAACTCACTGAAAATATACTCTACATGAAACTATTTCAAATTCCTTGGCTGGAAAAAATAGGTGCTTAATAAAGGTTTGTTTTCTTTTATAGGTACTTTGTTCTTACTTCAAATGTTAATCTGCTTCTTTTCACCTCCTCTCCATTGTATAAGTTTCTGCCACTGGGGCCAAGCAGAACAAGCCATAATCCTCTATTATGGGATAAATCTTAGAATATTTGAAGGTTCCCTTCATTCTATCCTGTTGTTTCATGTTTGTTCTACACATTACATCTGGTTCCTTCCAATGCTCTTTACAAAATGGGCCCCACTTCTTTTCCCACCCTGACAATTTCTGTAGATGAATTCCATATTTCCTTGATTCCTTCTATAATGGGGTGTCTTAAACTGGGGCAATAATACCATCGGAATTTTTCCAGAACTGACTTGCTCCAAAAGAATATAGCACACTGGGGTTCACTAAAACAGGTTCCCATTAGCTATTGCTATCTTTTTTTCAGGACATAGTCAATAGAATGGAATTTGTTCCCTCCAATTCTATGGATGACAACCCAACCATGTCCATTCACTATTCAGGCACTCCAGTGATTTTCTTAAAGGGCAGATCTGTTATCATCATTCTTTCTTACTTCCCCCCATGTCAATAAATTTCAGCGGTTCTCTTATTGCCTTCAGCATTGAATACAAAATGCTCTGTTTGGCATTCAAAGATCTTCTTAAAGCAGCCATCTCTTACCTTTCCAGTCTTCTTACATCTCTCTCCCCACAATAAACTTTTCTATGTAGTGATATCCCTAACAATGACAGCCCTCTGACTATTCCAAAAAGAGTCTCCATATCTTACCTCTGTTTATTTTCTCTTTCTACCCACCATCCATGGATCCCTCTCTTTCCTCCCCTCTGAATACTGACCACCCTGGCTTCATCTGATTTCTAACTAAAATGCCATCTTCTATAGGAAGTCTTTGATGAATTCTCTTAATTCTATGGCCTTCCCTCTTTGAAATATTTCCAATTTACTCTGTATATAGCTTAGTTTGTATATATTTGTTTGCATGTTGTCTCCCCTACTGGACTGCAAGATCCTTGAGAACAGAATTTGTTTTTGTAATTTTCAGTCTCTAGTACATAGAACAATGGCTGCCACATATTAGGTGCTTACTACATGTTAATGGGTTTATGAATCAATTGATCCTTCTCATCATGTCCTCACATAAGTTCATTTCATGGGATCAATCTAATGTGCTAGGCCATTCCCCACTTCACTTGGCAATATAATCACATCAGTGTAACATACAACCATCCAAGAACATAATATGATAGAATCTGTTTTTTAAAAAGTAAATATTCTCCTTTCCTTTCCCTTCCTTCCATACCTGTAATATTTCCATACCTGTAATATTCTCTTCTCTAAAATATATTGTTCTTTGGGAGCAGGTTTCTTGGGCAGCTTCTGGAGGTAGCCTTCATTTCAGTTCACAGTAATAATCACCTCAAATTCAGCCAGGAGTTAAAGTCCAGATCCTTTATTTTCTCTTTCCTTCACTTGGGGCTTGGCTAGCTTTTCTGGAAGGCTTCTGGATCTTGGTTTCAGTGTTCTCCACAAGACAGCCTGCCACCACTCCTCTGTCTTCCAAAGTTCTGCCCAACTGAATCCTGGCTTCTCAATCTCCCAGAGTCCCTTTTGGCACTGAGAGTTTCTTGCTTATATTCTGTGCACTGAGTATACTCCAATCATTACATCACTAGGAAACCATTATTTGTTGTAGGATTAAATCAATGCTAAATTAGATTTAACCATTGTCTCCTCAATTCCACTTAGTACCTGGTTTCAAGTTTTGGCCCATAACATCTCCTTGTAGGAACAGATCAATCATACTGAACCATGCTAAATTAGATAATTATTGTCTCTATCAATTTCACCATCTTAGTACCTTGTAAGAATCATAATCATACCCATCTCCCACTTCCCACCAAGACAATGCATTCATATGGTTATTCACAACTTGGTTCTAACCTGTTAATCAAGAATTATTGTACAATAATATGTTTTATGAATTCTAAATTCTTGTCAAGCTGGTCTACCTATAATTTCCTGTTCAAGGCATTCAACATTCACTGATGGACACAAGGGGGGAGTGGGGGATTTGAAATTAGAGGAAGTGGATTTGAACCAGTAGCATAGCCTTTCAATAGATCTCTCTCTTCTTTCCTCTTTCTTTTTAAGTTTCTTTCTCTTTGTGTCTCTTTCTCTGTCTCTCTCTAAATATATATGTGTGTGTGAGTGTGTATATACACTGATCATGTGATCAGTATAGGTCAGTGAGGTGATTCCACTTATAATTCTTCTTAGAAAATTCTGCAAATGAAATTATATTCAATACTGGTAATGCCCTTCAGTTCTAACTTTTTCCTCTTGGCAAATCAGGTGCACATTTCCCCAGTTTTTAGAAACTATTTTGACTCTTTGGGTCATCTTTATATGATAATAGAATTCCATTGGTTGAACTTTGTCATTGAAGTAGTTGTGCACTGTTATATACAATGTTGTACACATACAGCAATATAGTAATTAATGTATACATTGCAGTAGACTATATAGTAGAACATTATCAGTGTAGAAATCATTGTATCTAAAGTCTTTGATATTTCTGCCACTAATTTTTAGTATCATTAACTTGTTTAAATATGTCAAGATGGAATGTTTTAAATTATATCTTACCTTTCCTCTTTGCTCAGACAAATCAGCAATGTGACAACAGGAAACTGATAGAGAAATGATTCTTAAATAAGTTATACATAATTTCCTATCCAGGAAAATATGATCAATATCTTATTAGGAGGACTTTATTTAGGGCTTACCATATCTCAAAGACAATAGGAAAATTCTAGAGATATGAGGATTCTAAGTGGTCTATAGCCTTGATATATTTCATTCCTTCTTCCTGCTCATTCTGATCGCCATTTTCCATGATTTATAATTTTGAACTGAAATCAATGAGTAGCTGTTTATACCTTGATTTACTCTAGAGGGACTTCTCAAGTTTCCTAGAATTGTTCTGTTGTCCTTTCCCTAAAACAACAATTAGTATATAAATTGCAGTAATTTGAGATTGTAAATGCCCCTCTGTAAAACTCCTGGAAAGGTATGATCCAATGGCCATCCCATTCTTGTGAAATAGATGTGCAGAATAATTCCCAGGGCACCAACAATAGCATGATTGAGGAAGAGGGTTAGGAGGGAGGGCAAATCTAGGACAAAAGCAGGCTGGGCAATCTCATCTAACACCAAAAGGGATATAGAGCTTGGTTAAATTCAGGCCTGTGCTGAAACCACTTTAACCTGGGCCTCATAAAGTGGTTGTTAAATTTTCCTTGTGAATATTTCAATCAAAAATATCAGCAAATACTCAAAATCAGTGCTTGATTTAATGTTTTGTTGATTGACCAGACTTGAGAAAATGAGGGGAAAAAAAACTGCTAATGATGATAATTACACATAAAAGTGTTAGGATTACTAAGTGAGAACTGAGGTTGTCTGGACAGTGACAAGGTGAGAATTCAGGTTTTCTGGACAATTACAAGGTGAGAACTCAGGTTGACTTGATAGAAGGAGCAAGCCCATTGGCTGAAGTGGTTCTTCCCAGAAGCCCTTGCATTATCCCACGCCCATTCTCTGGGAGGATAAAGAGGACAGCACTCCAGGAAGAGGAGAAGACTCTGAATTGCATCAGGCTTGACGGGGCTCTCTGCAGGAAGGGAAGTCACTTCTTTGGACAAGAGTTAACAGCAACTGCCTGGAGACAACGGTTCGTTACAGGAAGAAGAATCTGTCTGAGAGATTTGAGTAGACACAGCAGATCTCTTCCCAGAGAGCGATCCAGCAGCTTCTGGAGACGATAGCTCGCTACATAAAAGTGTATCCTACAACTTTTTCTTAAAGCTATCTTAACATTTTTCAGTATAATACTGATTATATTTTTCATCAACTATTTAATTTCTCTAGCTTTGGGAAACAAGGTTTCTTTAGTGTCTTATTTTACATATGATATGAGAAGTGTGCACAGTTTGGCTTTTTCTTTTCTCTGAGCCTGGGGTTAAGTGACTTGCCCAGGGTCACACAGCTAGGAAGTGTTAAGTGTCTGAGACCAGATTTTAACTCGGTTCCTCCTGAATTCAAGGCTGGTGCTCTATCCACTGCACCACCTAGCTGCCCCCACAGTTTGGTTTTTACTAAACTGTTTTTCTTAATTCTTTTAAAAATCATTTTGATGAGGGAGTTGTTACTGACCTGAGCAGGTATCAAGGATATAGTTGCAAGTAAATATAATTAAAATACAAAAGGAAACAGTAAAATTATCTGAAGTCAAAATAAAATATTCAAGATATGGAGTTTTTGTTTTACGTACACTTTAAAAATTATAGCTTATTTTCAAAATATATACATGGATAATTTTCTTTTTTTTAATTAAGGTTTTTTATTCACAAAGCATGTACATGGATAATTTTTCCAACATTGACCCATGTATAATAACTCCCTGCTGCAAAATTCCCCCTTCTTCCCCTCATCCTCTCCCCCACCCCACAGGTAGTCCAATACATGCCAAATATTCTGAAATGCATGTCAGATCCAATATGTGTATACATATTCACACAGCCATCCAGTTGCACAAGAAAAATCAGCTCAAGAAAGAAGAAAAAGAAAAACTAAGAAAAAAGAAACAAAATGCAAACCAATAAAAACAGAGAGAGAATGCTATGCTGTGTTCCACCCTCTGTTCCCATGGTTCTCTCTCTGGGTGTACATGGTTCTCTTCATCATTGCACAAGTAGAACTGGTCCAAATCATCTCAATGTTGAAGAGAGCCGCTTCCATCAGAATTGATCATTATATAGTCCTATTATTGCTGTGTATAATGATCTTCTAGTTCTGATCATTTCACTTTGCATCAGTTCATTTAGGTCTCTCCAAGCCTCTTTGAAATCATCCTGCTGGTCTTTTCTTACAGAACAATAATATTCCATAGCATTCAATATAGATTATTTTTGATATTCATCCCTACAAAAACCCTGTGTTCTAATTTTTTTCCTCCCTTGTCCCCATACCCTCTCCCAGTCAGCAAGTGATCCAGTAAATGCTAAACATGTGCAGTTCCTCTCTCTATATTTCCACAAATATGCTGTGTAAGAAAAATCAGATCAAAAGGGGAAAAATTGAGAAAGAAAAAATGCAGGGAAACAATGACAAAAAGAGTGAAAATACTATTTTGTGATCCACAATCAGTTTCCACTGTCTTCTCTTTGGGTGCAGTTGGCTCTCTTTATCACAAGACAATTGCAACGTCTGAATCACCTCACTGTTGAAAAGAACCATATCAATCAGAATTGATCATCATATAATCTTGTTGTTGCCATGTATAATGATTTCCTGGTTCAGCCCATTTCACTTAGGAGCAATTCATGTAAGTCTCTCCAGGCCTTTCTGAAATCATCCTGCTGATCATTTCTTATAGAACATTAATATTCCATAATATGTATGTACCATAACTCAGTGTTTAGTTTCTTGTCACTACAAAAAAGGGCTGCCACAAACATTTTTGCACATGTGGGTCCTTTTCCATCCTTTATTATATCTTTAGGATAGAAGCCCAGTATAAAAATTGCTGGATTAAAGGGTATGCACAGTTTGATAGACCTTTGGGCATAGTTCTAAACTGCTCTCTAGAATGATTGAATCAGTTCACAACTCCACCAACAATGTATTAGTATCCCAGTTTTCCCACATCCCCTCCAACACTCATCATTATTTTACCTGTCATTTTAGCCAATCAGAGAGGTGTGTAGTTATACTTCAGAGTTGTCTTAATTTGCATTTCTCTGATCAATAATGATTTAGAGCACTTTTATATGACTAGAAATGGTTTTAATTTCTTCATCTGAAAATTGCCTGTCCAATGGACACAAATGTCCTTTGGCCATTTGTTAATTGGAGAATGAATTGAATTCTCATAAATCTTAGCCAATTCTCTATATATTTTAGAAATGAGGCCAGTTTATTGCTTTCCTTCTAATTTTGTCTGCTTTGGTTTTTGTTAGCACAAAACTTTTCAACTTAATGTAATCAAAATTATCCATTTTGCATTTAATAATGTACTCAAGTTCTGTGGTCACAAATTTCTTCATTCTCCACTGATCTGAGAGTTAAACTATCCCTTGTTCTTTTAATTTGCTCACTCTTTTTGTCTAAATCACAAATCTATTTTAATCTTAACTTGGTATAAGGTGCAAGGTATGGGTCAGTGTCTATTTTCTGCCACACTAGTTTCCAATTTTCCCAATAGTTTTTGCCAAATAGTAAGTTCTTATCTCAAAAGCTGCAACTTTGCTAAAATTGTGAATTGTTTCTAGTAATTTTTTAGTTGACTCTCTAAGGTTCTCTGAGTATAATATTATCATATAATCTGCAAAGAGTAATAATTTGGTTTCTTCATTGCCTACTCCAATTTCTTTAATCTCTTATTCTTCTCTTATTGTCAAAGCTAACATTTCTAATACAATATTAAATAGTAAGGATGATAGTGGGCAGCCTTGTTTCACCCCTGATCTTACTGGGAATGGGTCCTAGTTTATCCATTAAATCTGATGATTGCTGATGGCTTTAACCAGATGTTGATCATTTTAAGGAAAACTCCATTTATTCCTATAATCTCTAGTATTTTTAATAGAAACAGGTGTTGGATTTTGTCAAATGCTTTTTCTGAATCTATTGAGAAAATCATATGATTTTTGTTAATTTGATTATTAATATAGTCAATTATGCTAATGGCTTTTCCTAATATTGAACCAGTCCTTCATTCCTGGTCATGATTCTACTTGGTCATGATGTATTATCCTATGGATAACTTGCTGCAATCTCTTTACTAATATTTTGTTAAAATTTTTGTATCAATATCCATTAGGAAAATTGGCCTATGATTTTCTTTCTCTGTTTTGACCTACCTAGTTTAGGTATCAGCTCCGTGTCTGTGTCATAAAAAGAATTTGGTAGGATTCCATCTTTCCTTATTTTTCAAAAGAGTTTACATATTAATGGAATTAATTGTTCTTTAAATGTTTGATAGGATTCACATGTAAATCTATCCAGTCCTGGAGATTTTTTCTTAGGAAGATGATAAATATCTTGTTCAATTTATTTTTCTAAAATGGCACTATTTATGTTTGTTTCCTCCTCTGCTAATCTGGGCAATTTATATTTTAAAAAAAATTCATCGCTTTCACTTATATTATCATATTTATTTACATTATCAAGATAATAAGGTGAAAAGGAAAAGAACTTTAAATATAAATAATTTAAATTTAATATATAAATATATAATAAAATATATTAAATATATAATAAGTTATAATATATATATAATATTACATATATAATTTAAATTTAATATAAATATAAATAAATTTAATTTAAATATAGTAGCAGCCATCTTCATGGTGGTAAAGAACTGGAAGTTGAGAAGATGCCCAATGACTGGATCATGGCTCAGCATGTTGTACTAGATGATTTTGGTGGAATGTTACTGTGCTATAAGAAATAATGGGTCAGGTAATTCTAGAAAAATATTGAAAGACTTGTTTCAGACTTGTGTTAGACTCTGCTACTCTTCTGATTCAGTTTGTTGGACTCTTTTTTTTTTTTTGTGGTTTGACTAAGGCAGAACACCAGGAGAGCATCAGGTCTCAGACATTCACTGGAGTCTAGGTCTTCCAACTCTGAAGATGTCAACATAGCTGTGCATGTCCATGCTGTGAGACTACTTTTGTCATGTCCTTGGTAAATTCTCTGGGTTTTCCCCCAAACTAATGGGGCTCTTCTCCATTTCCCTGAATATATTCAGTGCAGAGTGGAGCAAATAGACATCTAACAGTTTTCCCATTCTCTTACCAATTGCCATATTTGTGAGCTTACATCTTGGATGTTGTAATTTATTTTACCCCTTCCTAAGAATTCTTTGTTTCCATTTATTCTTTTCATGATACATACATCTCCATTGACTTCCCTAAGCATCATTAGGAAAACAAGAAATATAAGGACCCTCAGTCTGTAAATGAAAAAAGAAAGATTGGAACAAAATGAAATGCTTCATCCCTGCAATGGCCAAACTAGATCTGTGAAAGAAGCTGGGAAATTGGAACTTCCTTACTTTGTGTTACACTGAATTAATTTGCTGGTTGGTTTCATTGAAGATTTCCCTCTTACTTTTTATTTTATAGTACTTATTATATCCTTAGCATATAGATGGTCACAGAGATATATTTATAAATGAATGTAAAAAGAAACAATATAAATAAATATAATTGAAGATAAAATTTAATCATAATTCTGCCCCTTCTTTCTTTCCTTTTGTTTTCTTTTAAGAATTGTATTGCAAAGTAGAAGAATGGACAGGGATCTATCTGTGAATCAGTCTAAGATTTTTTAATAGAAAAATTAACCTAGAATAAAAAAATTAAAATCAAAACTGAGGGAAGCATCAATATTATAGAATTTACAAATGCATATATACCATTTTGGAAAAAAAATAACTTCCCCCACATGCTCTGTCCCACACACAGATACTATCTAAATGATAAGATTGAAATAATTAAATATGAAGTCAGAATAAATCTATAGGGATTTTGGAAGAGAAATATTTTATCAAGATACAAGAGTCCATGATTCTAACAGCAAGACCTACTTTACATATGAGGTCAGGTTGACAGAAGAAGATATCAAAGTAATGGAACCTTTCTGGTTCTATATGCATGGGGTTCTGAATTTAAAAAAAAACCTCAAAATTTGAAGATCAGATCTAATTTTTAATAATAAATATTCTCCCTACCTTGCGACTCCTTCCTTTCTCCAAACATCTCTTAGAAAAACACAGTTATTTGCTTTTTCAGAATCTGGTTCAAACCAATATATCAAGGATTATTGCACATTACTTTTATTAGCCAAACAGCAGCTCTGGGTATGATTTCTATATAAGGCATTCTATCTCCATTGTGGGACAGAGAGAAAATTGGGGGACTGTAACTTAGAAGTACTGGATTGGTGACCCTTACAAGAGGAGGGCAAATTTCTTCTTCTTGGCAGTTTCTTCACATCTTAAAAATTTACCACCTCCTTCTCCTTCTTTTCTTTGTTTTTATCCCTTAAAATAGTGTCTTGATGTGGCTTTTTTCTTTAATATACTTCTCACTCTGTCTATGCCTCTCTCTCCTTCCTTCCTTCCTTCCTTCTTTCCTTCCTTCCTTCCTTCCTTCCTTCCTTCCTTCCTTCCTTCCTTCCTTCCTTCCTTCCTTCCTTCCTTCCTTCCTTCCTTCCTTCCTTCCTTCCTTCCTTCCTTCTCTCTCTCTCTCTCTCTCTCTCTCTCTCTCTCTCTCTCTCTCTCTCTCTCTCTCTCTCTCTCTCTCTCTCTCCTTTCTCTCTGTGTTTCTGTCTCTTGGTCTCTATCTGTCTGTCTGTCTAACTCTTTCCTGTCTGTCTGTCTCTCTCCCTTCCCCCTTTCTGTGCTTCCCTCTCCCTCTCCTCTCTCTTCCTCCTCCTACTTTTTCTCCCTCTATTTATCTCTCCTCCTTTCCCCCTTTCCTGTTTCTCTGTCCCTGTCTCTCTGCCTTTCTGTCTTGGGCTCTGTCTGTTTCTTTCTCAAAATATGTATATAGAATGGGAACATCACCAATGGGGTAATTCCACTTATAATTCTTTACAAAATCCAGCAAATGAAGTTATATTTCAAACTGGCATTACCCTTGAGTTTTAGCATTTTTACTTGGCAAGAAAATGAAATATTTGTTTTTTAGACACTGGGCTCTTTTGCTCTCCTTTATGTGACAAAACTGTTTCCTTGGTTGGTTTTAGAACCAAGGAAGCTGAAATAGATATAGTATAAATGACTTCCACAGGGTTTCACAGCCACTAAGTGTTAAAGGCTAGATTTGAATTCAGAACCTCTAATTCTAAGTCTAGCACACTATCTACTGCACTATGCGACCATTTCTAGTCAGGCTTTGTTGACAAGGGAAGATCTCAAAATAATGGAAACCCTCTTGTCTGGGAGCATGTCAACTTTGCATATGCAGCCTCTCTGTTCTTCCCAATATTCAGTAGTGCAATACCTCTGATCCTGCAGCAAGAGAGAAAATATCACCCAGAGGCTGGGGAGGGAAGAAGGGCTGGAGGCTGGGGCCAGTGTCCATCTAATAGTGACTTTCATTTCCTGTGAGCTGAGGACAGGGATTGACCACATACATGGAGGGACAGAGACTGAAAACAATGATGGGGAGGAACAGTGGGGGACAGCTGTCTAGCACAGCCAATACCACACCCCAGGGACCACTCAGGTGCTTGAGAAGGAGCCAGGATAGAGAGAGGATGGGCCAGCTCTCGGGGGCAAGGGTAAGGGCAAAGCCTGTATAAATCTCTGGAGAGGAGGCTGACAGACTGATAGGAAACATTATGGTCTGTGGAAGAGAAATTTCCTTTCACTGCTACATCAAATTATAGCTTGAGAATCATGTGATCTTAGGATTTTTGTGGGTAAGGGTGGCAACAGCATTAAGTAACATACGGGGTGACACAGCTAGTAAATAACTGGTGTCATATTTGAACTCAGATCTTCCTGACTCTAGAACTCTATCAACTGAGCTGCCCAGCAGCTGCCTTTACATTCTTCTTAAAGGATCCTGTGGCTACACTGAATGGGAATTCATATCCCAAAGTTCCCAGATCATCTGTGTGGAGTCAATGAGGAAGAAAAAGGAGTTTCTTTTAGTTTGGAGGTGCCCATCTAAAGCTTAGATTTTTATAAAATCCATTTAAACAATGAATAAATTAATAAAGGAAAAATACAGATTAGGTATTTATTATGGTCCAAGCCTTGTTCTAAGAGCTGAAGACATTAGGAGAACAGTAAAGGGGTCTTTGCTCCCAGGGACTCACAGAGAAATAGGGAGAGATGTCACTTATTAGAGATTTCAGCTGCAGGTTGGAGGGAAATTGCTTGGAGTTTTCTAAGTGCTGAAAAAGTGATGGCAGTTTCTCTTCATTAATGCATTGGGTCAAAGCAGATCAATTTATGATGTTGAATCATTTGACATTTCCAAGGATTTTGGTAGCAGAAACTTTCTGCAGTAGCTGTACCAATTATGCAGTGGGGGGGGGTTTCAATATTAAATATATCAGCCCTAGGAAACGACTCTCTGGTATTATTCTGACTTGAATGCCTACAGAGATGTCCTGACAATCACACATAGTTATTTCTGTGAACATCTGTGAAATCTCACAAGAATTATGAGTTATGGGGGGCACTACAAGCTACAAGGCAGGGCGATCCCCTTGAAATCACTGACCATATATGTGAATCTCTTCTAGGCAGGTCCCCCTCTGCTCCTGAGATTTCTTGGCATCTTGCAGGTTTTCAGGGCTCATGAGGAAAGAGTAGGGTCTAACCCAACTGGTATATCCCCATCCCAGGATCCCAGAAGGGGAATGCTGCACTGATACAACTCAGAGTTCTGGACCAGCTAGGAAGGGAGATCACTGGTCCTGCCTCTGAGCAGAAGCCTCCCTCCCTGGGCTGTTTTGCATGGCTCACTCCCAGCACAGGAAGCTCCCTGCTGAGAGCAGCTATAAAAAGGCAGCTGGGGAGGAAGGTGCTGGGCAGCTCAGAGCTCAGGCACATGGACATGGGGTTCCAGGCTCAGATGTTCCTTGTCCTGTTATTCTGGATCCCAGGTGAGTGAGGAAGAGCAGAGACAAGCCTGTCTTTTGTTCCCCCCCCCCTCACCAGGAGTGGAAAGTGTGGGATTCTGAGGGTCAGGTGGAAAATGTGGCTCTGCAATGGGATCATGGGGGCAAGACCCAGCTCTGAAAGTTTAATTTACCACAGTCAGAGAGATTTCTCCTGCTGGGAATCTGGCCTGGTATTGTTCTCACAATTTCTCTTGTGTTTGTGATTCCAGATGCCCGAGGGGCCATTGTGCTGACCCAGACTCCAGCTTCCCTGGCTGCATCTCCAGGAGAGAGAGTCACCATGTCCTGCAAGGCCAGTCAGGGTATTAGCTATTACCTGAACTGGTACCAACAGAAAGCAGGGCAGGCCCCTCGGCTCCTCATTAGGTCTGCAGACATCCTGCACTCAGGGGTTCCTGCCCGGTTCAGTGGCAGTGGGTATGGGACAGATTTCTCCCTCACAATCAGCAAAGTGGAGTCTGAGGACGCTGCAGTCTATTACTGTCAGCAGTGGGATAGCTATCCTCCCACAGTGATACAGGCCCGAACAAAAACCTGCCCAGCAGCTGCTTAGAGGGCATCAGTGCCGCGGGGGTTGCTAGTTCCCCTCATCTGGGAGGAAGGCAGCTTGTCTGGGCTGCCTCTAGGGGAGTTTTCCAGGTCTCAGAGGATGATGCCATGGCTGTGATGAGTTCTGACCTTGATTGCTTTCCCAGTCAAGAATCATGAGGTGACACAATCAAATTAATAAAATTAATTCCCATCCCAAAGTAGGGCTTGTCTAACCCACATATGATCGTCTGTCCTCTTTCCAGATCTTCAAATAGTGTTCTTGTAGCTTTTTCTGGAAGATGTCTAGGATGGGAGGCCTAACTCCCAAGGGAGCTCACTGATGCAGTGGATAGAGCCACATTGTCAGGAAGACCTGAATGCCATTGCAGTCTGAAGTCCTTTTCAGTTGTGTGATTCTGGACCAGTCACTTGACCTCTGTCTCAGTCTTTTAGGGTTGTTGAGAGAATCAAGTGAGATCATGATTGTAAAGTGCCTAGCACTGTGCTTGGAACTTACTAACCTCTGAGCAATGTTAGCCATTATTCTTATGACTACTGCCTCCAGTACTGGATCATCAATTGTACTTTTACATAGTTCTCATTGTCAGGGAGGTTGTTCTTAGATTGAGTCTAAACTCAGCTTCTCTGCACCTTCCCCCCTTTGTTCTCATTTCTGGGCTTTGGTACCAGACAAGTCCCACCCCCATCCTTGGCACAGTCCTTTGAATGCTTGCAAGTGGATACTTCATGCCCCATGTTGCTCCTCCCCCAAGCTCAGCCTCCCTAATTCCTTTAGGTGACCTTCCTGTCTTTTAGCCTCTAGTCCCTTCCACATCCTCCCTCTGCCTGGTCACCAGCCTCCCTCAGGCCATTTCCCATGGGGCACCCAGCAGGGAAAGCAGGATTTCAGGGGAGCTCTGACCAGGACAAATCTAGAACAACTTGGGACCTAGACAAGAGTTATCCATCTCCTGACAGAGAAGAGATGGACTTAAAGGATAGAGACACACACCCATGTCAGACATGGCTACTCTGTGGATTCAGTTTGTTTATTTGTGATTTCTCTAACATAGAACCGCAAACTGTCACAGTGTGTCAGACAAGGACTGTGACTTGCAGCTGGGCAGATTCCCACTCAGTCATGCACGCCCATGCTGTGAGACCCCTTTTATAACATCCTTCTAAGTTCACTGAGAAGGCTCTACCAAAGCCAAGGGAGCCCTTCCCCATTGTTTGGGGACATGGTCAGGACACAGTGGATTCTATGGATCATCCAATAGTTGTCCCATTTTTTTTTGCCACCTGACATATTTTGAGATTATATTCTGGATGATTCTGTATTCTCCCCCTTCTTGAGAATTCTTTGTTTCTATTTGTTCTTCCTTCCCACATGCTGTTCCAGTGAGTTCACTAAGCACCACTAGTTAAACAAGACATAGAAGGAATGCAGTGATGTGAATAAAAACAAAACCTCCCTGACCAAACTCAATGCTTTCTCCCCGCAATGACTGTGTTTGACCCAGTAAAGGAGTTGAAAAATCTGATCTTCTCCTCTTTGTGCTGTATTATGTTAATTTACTTGTAGGTTTTACTGAACTGTTCCCCACTCCTTTTTATTTTTTATTATTTGTCATAGTCCTTTGAGTACAAGACCAAGCAGAGATATACCTATAATTCAAGGTAAAAATAAAAGATATTAATATATTTAAGTCAAAATAAAGTCATTATAATATGCAAATTATGGATACATCTACATCTTGCTGAAAAAAACTACCTATAATATTATTTCCTCTTTCTAATTTAGTTTTTGTCTTTAAAAGGAGTGTTACTGAGTAGAATAAGTTGGGATATGTTTATGAATTAATATAAAAAGTTTAATTTTAACATTAGATAATTTTGCAAGGATGAATATTGAAAATTATGCATAAATTTTGAAAATAAAAAGCCTTAATAAAAAGAAATCTATCTATATAATTTAATCAAATTAATTAAAGTAGTCATATCATGGCATAGAGAAGTATTTATAGATCCTATTTAGAAAAAGTAGCATTCCATAAAAGACATCTCCCCTACATAGAGAATGTCCATGTGCTTAGGGAGAAAGGACTAAATGGGAATGTCTGGATAAGTCCACATGTAAATGGAAAGAGAAGGATGATTTAAAGATAAAGTGTTCATGATTCCACCAGTACATGAGTGACATTCTTTGAATATGAGACCTGGTCGACAAAGGAAGAATTTAAATCAATGGAAGCTCTCCAACCATATACAAAGGTCCATGCTTTAAAAAAGAATTAATTTTTAAAATTTAAATTAAAATATTTTTTTAAATATTTAAAGAAGAACATTTCCATTCAGCCTAAATGAACATACAAAAAGTATTCTGAATGAAAATCTGATTCTCCATTTCATACACTTTGACTTTAAAAAAGTATATGATAATCCATATATTTCATTTCCTAAGTCTCCTGTGTTTCTTTACTCCACTGCAAAGTGCCTCCTTTTCTTTTCAGGGTATTTTGAAAAATGTTATTTCCCCAGTTTTTCATCACTATTGCTAAACCTATTTGCTTCTGATCTGCCTCTCTGTTCACCATCAATTAAAACTAAGAGAATGAATGAGGAAAAAACAATAGCCTTGTAAGAAATAAACAGAATCAAACAAAATGAATCCACACAGTAACTGTGCCTTGAAATATAAGTCTCTGCCCCTCATGTCTATGACTTCTCTGTCAGGAGGGGTGGAACACTTCATCATTGATCCTCTGGAAACATGATGATCTTGCTCATTATGTTTATTATTTTCCCTCATTTTTTCTTGATCCTTTCTCAGATCCTGTCCTTTAACTATTGGTACTCTTCAGGGATCTGTCCTGGCCCCTCTTCTCTTCACCTTCTATATCACTTTAGTAGGTGACATCACCAGCTCCCACTAATTTAATTCATGTTGCTTTGCTAACAATTCACAAATCTACTTCTCCTGTTCCTATCTCTCTGCCCCCCTCCAAACTGGTATCACCTACTGCCTTTCAGACATCTTAATTGAAAATCCAGGAGATCTTAAAGTCAACATGTTCAAAACCAAATTTATCTTCCCCCCTCAACCTTCTTCTTCTTGTTTCAGTGATGTAGAGGGCAACAACTGCCTTTGAAATCTTTAAGGCTCTGACCTAGGATTCATCCTGAAGTCCTATTTCTCACTGTCTTCCCCCCCCATCTCAGCTCTTGCTAATACTTTGAAAGAGATCTCAGTGTCCTGGATCTCCTGGTACATAGATCACTGGTCTTGAAGCTTATGAAATGGGTTAGGTCTAGTTCTGTTGCCTCTATGATCATAACCAAGGCTCTTAAACTATCTAAATTTAATATTAATAATAATATTAATGAGAAATTATATTGCATTTTAATGTTTGCAAAGCACTTTTCATATGCTAATCATTTAATTTCTATTCTATTCATCCAAAATGCTTGACAGTTTTCTACCTCATTAAAGAACTATTTTATTCCCTGTATGATTATACTCAGATGGCAGCATAAGGAAACAGTTCCAGGAACTGCATGCCTAAAACTCCTGTTATATATAGGAGAGAAAAAATGTGGTAAAACACCAGAAAGAAGCATTTCAAGGCACAAGGAATGATTCATATCACAAAAGACTAGTAGCATCTAGTAAACCCCAGAGAAACAATGCAAAAACAATGTTCCATAATGCAATAATATTAAAATCAGGAATATCTTATTCTTCCAGTCTTAAATTTAATCATGTCGGGAACAAAACTGACCTTTGGATGAAAACTATAACTGAGTCTTTTCTCCAGAGTGAGCATACAGATTTTCTAGGCTGCCTCAGGAGAAGATTTTTCAGACCTCAGAGAAAGAGGCTAATTCCTGTTTTGATTTTATTTTCCATGAAGTTATGCGATGGTAATTTCACTGGACTAGCAGACTCTTGGATGAGAAAACATCTGTTTTCTCCCCTTCCATTGCCCCTCTCTGTTCCAAGCTTTCTTATTACTTTTTGTCCATACAATCTCCCAGAATCCCAACTTGACCTTGAACTTTGATTATCCTCTCACACTCATAGTAGAGAGCCCACTTGTTGCCAAGTCATTAATACTTTAACAGTGGATCTCATATAAGCTACCTCCACATGTCTTATCTGTAAATGTAGCCTTACTATTTTCCACAATACCCAGCAGTGCAATGGGTCAGATTCTAGAGCAGAAGAGAAAATACCACCTGTAGGCTGTGGAGGGCAGAAGGGATGAAGTCAGAGTTCAGTGCCCATCTATGGCAGAGTGACTTTTATTTCTTGTGAGCTGAGGACAGGCATTGGCCATGTGCAGAGGTGGACAAAGACAGGACACAATGATGGGGAGGAGCAATGTGGGACAGGTGCCGAGCACAGCCCTGACCATGCCTCAGTGACCCCTGAAGGAAGGAGGAGGGATGGAGAGAAGCTAGGCTAGGCCTGGGAGGTCCAGACAAGGGGAGAGCCTCTAGGTGCTTCTGGGGAAGGTTTTGCAGACTGATGGGAAACATGATGGTCTAAGGAAGAGACATCTCCCTTCACTTCTGTATCAAATTATACCTTGGGAATCCTGGGGGCTTTTTTCAGGTAAAGGGGGCATCAGAGTTAAGGGACATGCCCAGTGTCACACACCTACTAAAAATCTGATGTCATATTTGGACTCAAGTCCTTTTGTCTCTAGCTCTGGTGCTCTATGCACTGAGCTGCCCAGCAGCTGCCCTTCCTGTGGCTACTCTGTTTGAATGGGAATTCATATCCCAAAATTCCCAAAGATGATCTGTGTGGAGTCAATGAGAGAAAAAGGAGTTTCTCTTGCTGTAGAGGGGCCTATCCAAAGCTTGGTTTCTTATACAGCCCATTTAATCAATGAATAAATTAATAAATAAAAAAAGTACAGATCAGGCATTTGTTATGGGCCAAGCCTTGTGCTAAGAACCAGAGACACAAGGGCAACAGTAAGCTGGTCCTCGTTCCCCAGGAACTCACAAAGGACGGAGGGGAGAAATCACATGTTGGAGATGTGGGGAATAGAGATAAGGTGAAGAACTTCCAGAAATGTTGAAATTCCTTTTCTGTATTTTATTTTTCCATTATTTCTATGTCTCTGTGACCTACATAAGTTTGTTGTGCATTAGCCAATATTAATTTAAACTTTAGGTATCTTTACTTAACCTGATATGATGACATTTATCACTGTTCAATGCTGTCAATATTTAGACTATTCTGCTAGTTTAGTAATCTGAATTTTGAAGGTGTGATGGCTGGTTCCTCTTGGAAGCAGGGAAACTGAAAGCATTCCGGTCAAATCTGTTTTTGGCACCAATGTCTAATCTTCAATTAAGGGGAGAGGGCACCTGTTTCTTAATGCTCCCCAACCTATGATGTAACGCTTTGTAACAGAACCTCTAAAAAGAGTATATCTTTCCTACTTCTTTAGCTGTTCTACCGCAAGCTTCCTCTCTTTCCCTTCTCATGGTGGAATTGCTCATTCTCATGAGAATTTATTAATAAACACCAACTTTTCTGCTTTTTGCTCCTAGAGGTCTCTGAGTAGTCATTTTGGGGTGAGGGTTTTTATCCCTCACAGAGATTTCAGCTGCAGGTTGGAGGGAAAGGTCCTTTAGGTCTCCAAGTATAGAAAAAAGTGATGGTAATTTCTTTTCATTCATGCTTTTTCTTCTAATCAAATTTCATCAATTTCGGTGCTGAAGCAGCTGACATTTCCAAGGACTTTGGTAGCAGGGACTTCCTTCAGTGGCTCTGCCAGTTATGTACTGTGGGAGGGAAAATGCAATATTATATATATATATATCAGCACTAGGAAATGGCTCCCTTCTGTTATACTGACTTGAATGCTGACAAAGTTCTTCCTGACAGTCACATGTAGTAATTCCTATGAACTGGTGGGGAATCTCACAAGAATTATGAGTGATGGGAGGGGGAGTGGGTGATTCAGGCTACAAGGCAGGGTGACCCCATTTGAAGTGACTGCTCACATATGTTAATCTCTTCAGGATGGTACCATGAGTTTTCTTGGAAATTTTGATAATTTCAGGCTCATGGAGACAGAATAAGATCTACCCCCACCCCGGGACATCCCCATCCCAGGGTCCCAGAAGGGGACTGCTGCCCTGATACAGTTCAGACTTCTGGACTAGTCAGGAAGCATCATTAAGCCTACCTCTGAGCAGAAGCCTCCCTCCCTGGGCTGTTTTGCATGGCTCACTCCCAGCACAGGAAGCTCCCTGCTGAGACAGCTATAAAAAGGCAGCTGGGGAGGAAGGTGCTGGGCAGCTCAGAGCTCAGGCACATGGACATGGGGTCCCAGGCTCAGATGCTCCTTGTCCTATTGCTCTGGATCCCAGGTTTGTGAGGAAGAACACAGACAATGCTATCTTTTATTGCTCTGGGGAAAATGGGAAAGGGGTGGGATTCTGAGCATTAGAGAGAAAATATGGCTGTGTGCTGAGATCATGGGGGCAGGACCCAGCTCCTAAAGCTTTCATTCATAGTCAGAGACATTTCTCTTTTTGTGAATATGGCCTGGCGTTGTTCTCACTGTTTCTCTTGTGTTTGTGATTCCAGATGCTCGAGGGGCCATTGTGCTGACCCAGTCTCCAGCCTCCCTGGCTGGCTCTCCAGGAGAGAGAGTCACCATGTCCTGCAAGGCCAGTGAAGATATTAGCACCAGCATACACTGGTACCAACAGAAACCAGGCCAGGCTCCTAAATACATCATCAGATATGCTTCCACCCTCCTGCCTGGAGTCCCTGCCCGGTTCAGTGGCAGTGGCTCTGGGACAGATTTCTCCCTCACAATCAGCAACATGGAGGCTGAGGACACTGCAGTCTATTACTGTGGGCAGAGTAGGAGCAATCCTCCCACAGTGATACAGCTCTGAACAAAAACCTGTCCTGCAGTTGCTGAGGGGGCATCAGTGTCCCAGGGGCCTCTTCTTCCCCTCAGCCAGAAGGGGGCAGCTTGTCTGGGCTCCTGGGGGGAAGTTTCTAGGTCTCAGAGGAAGATGCTGGGACTGTGATGAGGTCTGACCTTGACTTCTTTCCCACCCAAGAACCATGGAATGACACAATACAAATAATTCGATGATGCCCAAAGGTGGGTTTCTCTAACCCACACCTGAGAAGATTTCTCTTCCAAATCCTCCCCAAGTGTTCTTATTGCCTTTCTTTGGGGACCTCTAGTGCAGGGGAACTGGCAGTTCCCCTGGAGGGAGTTCGAAACTCTGCTGAATAGTCATGTTGTCAGGAAGATTGAATTGAAATGCAGTTATTACTCCCTCCAGTATCATCAATTACCTAGATTTTTACATAGTTCTCACTGCAGGGAGTCTATTCTTAGGTTCAGTCTAAACTTGGCCTCTCTGCACCTTCACTCTCTGTTCACCTTTCTGAGCTTTGGTATAGAGCAAGTCTCACCCCCATCCTTGTAACGTTCCTTTGGATTCTTGCTTGTAAAGTGTCCCATGTTGGTCCTCCCCCAAGCTCAGCCTCCCTGTCTTTTGCCTCAGACAACATTCTTTTCTCTGGGCCTCTGGCCCTTCCCATCCTGGCTGCCTCCCTCTGCCTGGACACCAGCCTGCCTTAGACCATTCTCCCATGGAATACTCAGGAACGAAAGCAGGATTCCAAGAGAGCTCTGACCAGGACAAGCCTAGAACAACTTGGAACCTAGGAGGGAATCGCCCAGCTCCTGACAGGGAAGGGATGGGCACAGAAGACAGAGACACACATGTCAGGAATGACTATTCTGTGGATTTAGTTTATTGGATTTTGTTTATCTGCGATTTTATTAAGACAGAACACCAAGAAATCATCACAGACTGTTAGACACTCTCTAAAGTCTGGGGCTTCCAGCTCTGCAGATGAGAACTTTGCCATGTATGGCTATGAGTTCCCCTTTGTCATTCCTAAATTCTCTGGGAAGACTCCACTCAAACCAGTGGGGCTTTTCTCCATGCTTCTGGACATCATCAGGATACAACTGAGCAGATGGATCATCCAGCAGTTGTCCCATTCTCTTGCCACTTCCTACACCTATGAGCCTCCATTTTGCATGATGTGCATTATTCTTTCCATTTTATGAATTATTTCTTCCCATGTGTCCTTTGTTACCACATGCCTCTCCACTAACTTCTCTAAGTACCACTAGGAAAGCATGATATATAAGGACGTCAATGATGTAAATGGAAAAAAAAAAAAAAAGAAAACAGCAAAATAAAACCGAATGCTTCATCCCTGGAATGATCAAGCTTGATCTGGGGAACTAAAAATAAAAGAAGTGAATAGAATAATCAATACTTAAACAGAAATAATTCATCAGAAGTAAGGAAGCAGGAACAATGTGAAAGCTTGGGTCACAATGGCCCTGAGATCCTTTCCTGAGCTAGAGTTATGATGCTAATTTATGTAATGAAGGTATTATTGGTGAGTTCTAGTAGTAAAAGGTGCACCTGATATTAAATATAGTAATTCCTGTCCCATTCCCCTGTTTCCATCTGGAAAATATTATGCCTTCATTGTTCTAGCAACAGTTAACCAGCTGAGCTGGTATAGTATATGATTGGCCACAAGATCCTGGTCCAGATACATACTAAAAATCTACTCCATTCATTTCACAGCACAAGTACTTCTTCTGAACCAGTAATTCAGGTCACTTCAGATTCATCTTAAGTCTACCAGTATTACATGAACATATCCCCAAATTAGACAAATGTAAAATCTTTCTTCAATTTCTCAAGCCCCTATTTGACAAACTCATTTCATTCCATTAGTAAATAATCCTTCAAGATCAGAGAATTGAAATGTGTTATTATTAAAGGCCGTATAGTTTATTGAGTTAGCACAGAAAATCATAGAAAATTTAAAAAATTATATTACAGGTTTGATTGATTCATTTTTCTTACTCACTGCCACTCAACCCTTCTCCCATTAGTCTGAAAGGGAAAGAGACAAATAAGATTGGGCAATTTTAATGTTAGTGGGACTGTCTACAAAAAAGAAACAGGGAAGATAGTATCTAAATGTGCATTTGATAAGAACAAATGTGGTGAGTTAAGTTGTCAAGTTATAAAGAAGATACAATTTTTATAAAAGTTTTTAAGTTTGGATTGAGATATCTATACCCCATATAGGTAAATAAGGAAAGTTGGGTAGTTATTTCCATGGAATGGGTAAAATTTGTGTTTCTACCACAGCTTAGTGACTGTTTTTTCTTTTCAAGTTACAGGCTGATCTCCCTCCTTAGAGAAGAAGGTGAAAGGATTTAAAGAACACCATACAAATCCCCAAGTTTGTAGTTAGTGTGTGTATATGTGTGTATGCATGATTTGGATAGAAAATGGATACATTTACCCTTCTTAGTATTTTGGGAAGAGAAAGCAGAGGAAAAATGAAAAGCGAGATATAGAGAAAAAAGTGATAGAAAGAACCAACATTGAGAGATTACATGCTTGCCTGAGCCAAGTGTGTGTCAATCTTTAATAATGCATTCACAATAACTTCCTTATATATATAGATATAGATAGATAGATAGATAGATATAGATATAGATAGATAGATAGATATAGATATAGATAGATAGAGACAGAGAAAAGAGTAAGAAGAAAGGAGGGAGGGAAGGAGAAAAATAGAGACACACACACAGAGAGAGAGAGAGAGAGACAGAGAGAGAGAGAGAGAGAGAGAGAGAGAGAGAGAGAGAGAGAAGAGACAAAGACAGAGACAGAGAAGCGTAAGAAGGAAGGAGGGAAGGAGGGAGAAAAATATATAGAGAGAAACAGAAAAACACACACAGAGACACATAGAGACTGAGAGACAAGGAAACAGAGACAGAAAGACAGACACAGAAAGAGAAACAGAGAAAGAAAAAGAGTCAGAGACAGATAACAGCGAGAAAGAGCAAATGACAGAGAGAGAAAGAGACAGAGAGATACACAGAGAGAAAGATGGAGGGGTAATGAGGGAGCAAGGAAGTGAGAGTGAGGGGGAAGAGGAGAGTTTCTTGGAAAGAGATGCTGTATACTTAAACAAGGCATATAAGAATATATTTGATGAGTGTCAGAAGAGATTTAAACTACACAAAGCAACAGGAAAAAAAGACAACCTATCTTTTGTTTTCTTTCAGCTAGATATCCTGAAGAGTAGCTAAAATAAAGATTACAAGAGGATACATGAATGAATAGTAAATAAAAAGTAAAAATTTACAAAGTAGCAAAGACTAAAATTCATGGCTTCAGATGTCTACATTCAAATGACTTAAGTTGAAATAAGAAAAAGTAACCATAATAATTAAAGTTTCACAACAGCACAAGGAAGCAATTTATACTCAGCCATCATTAAGACAGTGGGAAATAACTCAGAGCTACATTATATATTACTCAAATGTAACAGGGCCCTTGGGGAAAGGTGTCTCACTTTTAGACCTGAGACTTCTTGATGCCTTCAAATCACAGTTAGTAATTGTTTTGATCAGAATTCTTATAAGTTCTATGTAAGTAAAAGCTTCCAATACAACTTCCTGGATGCACATTTGCAGTAAATATTGACATTTTATGGACTATGTCATTGTAAGGATGTGAGAGTAACAATGATGGCGTGGGGTGCAGAGTGCTAGATCTCTCACAGAGTTATTATTTCCAAATTGAACAGTCACATGAAACAAAAGTGATGTCATCAAGGCAAAATTACTAACAAAAGACTGTCAACAGGTTGGATCAGGCTTTCTTTCTCTAGTCAGAACAGTTTGCTGCTAATTTGGAAGGAAAGTTAAGTCAACACATTGATGGCAATAATATAGCAGAAATAGAATGGACAGCTTTCACAGATACAGCACCACATTTATTCCTCTGGGTCAGAACTCTCCCAAAAATCAATATTGCTTTGAGAAAAATGATGGGTAAATGCAGAAGCTGTTAAATAAGAAACAAGAATTCCACAGGGTTTACAGACAGAATAGGTCATGTGTCTCTACAAAAGAGTGTTTAACTCTATCAAAATTAAAGTTCAAGTAAAAAGCAGGATTCTTGGCAAACAAAGAAGATGGATGTAATTCGCTTTTACACTGACTGTATTGAAGCAAAGAGCCTTTGTGGCCTCCTGAAAGCTATTTACAGCCAAAGACCTACCATATCTCTCAATTACTCATTGTTCATGGGGCCATATTCATCCTATAGGAGTTACCAATCTAGAGATATAGGTTGAACACTCCCCAGTGTTCTCAATAAATGGCCTTTGACTAAGCCTGAAGCTATTGACCTTAGATTGAAGTCAAGTTCATTTTAGCTGAACTTCCAACTGAAGGTAAGGATCCCAAAATTACACTTTCCTGTGGTTCAGCATCTGGTACTGATTCTATTCCAGCTGAGATTTACAAGGCAAGGGGTAATCTGTTCATAAAAAAGCTGACTGAAATGTTGTAGGTTATGTGGCAAGAAGAATTTAAATGGCCTCCATTGTCCATTTCTACAAAGGAAAATTTCTTAGGTTATTCTCTGACAATTGGGGATTGCCAATAGGATGCTCTCTTTTTGTCATTGTCAACAAGATTCCCACCAGTATTCTCTTTAATGGGATAATTATTCTTCTGGAAGTTGGTCTTCTACCTGAGAGCAATTGTGGTTACAGAAATGGCCAAGAAATGGGCAATTTAGCTCAACACTACCAGAAGAAAGCCAGGAACAGAACATGTTTGTACACCATGTTTATCAATCTGACCAAGGTTTTTGGTATTGTCAGGCATGAGCGCCTCTGAAAGATCATGATATAATCTGGTTAACCAGAGAAGTTCATCAATATTGTGTGCCATTTTCATGATGGCATTCTTGACTTGGTTCTGGATAATGGATGATACTCTCCTGCTTTCCCAGTCATCAATAGAGTGAAGTAGCTCTGGGTTCTCCCATGCTTTGTAGTATCCTTTTTTAGTAATGTCATCAGATGCTTTTAATAAGGAGAAAAAGTGGTATTAAAGTCTGCCACCACACTGATGGTAATTATCAAATTTCACATTAGTTGAGCTACTCCACACTGCTTTGCTCATAGAGCAGAATGCCTTCTTTGATGTAGTCTGCCTTTCCATGTGACCCTGTCCATGTCTCACAATTGATTGTACAAGTCTTCAGAGAGATCTTTAGAGTGTCCTTATATTGCTTAGACTTACCTCTCTGCTCTTATCTTGTGTGTACTCTCTGTACAATAACCTTGTAGGCACATATCCTTTGTCATTCTGAAATAGTATGAAGGAAAAATCAAATTCATAAGAATACAAGTAATTCCTAAATTGATAAGTTGTTAAAGATATGAACATGCAATTTTTTTTCATTGAAGCAATAATCATATAAGAAAATGTTCTAATTCAGTATTGATTAAGAGAAATACAAATTAAAACAGCTTTGAGGTATCAGCAAATACCTTTCAGATTGGCTAACATGAGAGAAATGGAAATGACAAATGTTGGAGGGCAGGGAATGGGGAAAAATTGGAACACTGATTTACTACTGGTGGAACAATAAACTGATCCAACAATTTTGGATAGCAATCTGGAAGTGTTCCCAAGAAGTTATAAAACTGTGTAGACACTTTGAGGCAGCAATCCTTCTCTTAGATCTGTATACTAAGGTAAAAGGGGGAAAAGGAAAAGAACTTTAAAATTAAATACAAAAATATAGTAGCAGCTGTCTTTGTGCAGACAAAGAATTGGAAGTTGAGGAGATGTCTAACAATTGGTGATAGCTCAGTGAGTTGTGATAGAGATTTTGATGAAAAGTTACTGTGATATAAGAAATGATAAGTCTATATTTTTCTAGAATCACATTGTTTCTAGAAAAATATTGAAAGACTTGTTTTAAATGATGGAGTGAAATAACCAGAAGCAAGAGGATATTGTTCACTGTAAGAGCAATAGAATTCTAGGGAAAACTTTGAACTAAGGCATTTTAAGTGTTATAAATACTCATATCGAGAACAAAGAATCTATAAAGGAAAATGTTATCCATATCCTGATAAAGAACTGACAAACAGAAATACTTTTTTTGTGGTTTGACACATATATACACTCACATACACATACTTAAGTTTAATGGAACCTTTCTGTAGGATGCGTTGGGAAGGGAAGGAGAAGAAAAATGCAAAGTGGAAAACAGGGAACAAAGGAAAAGTCAGAAGAAAATGCAGAAAAAGAGGATAGCTTTGAAAACAATGTGTAATGCTTATTATAATTTAAAAACAAGGAAACTGTGAAAGGGAAATTCATGTTGTATTCATGTGTGCTTTCATGTCCCATACATAAAAATGTTCCTTTTTTGTTTTTCTGTGTATCAAAGTTTAAAATGAATAAAAGCTTTTAAAAAAGTAAACATAATTAACAAAAATTACAATAAAATGTTGATAACAAATTAAGTCAATATACAACTGACAGAAGACATTAGTCTGGCACCACTATTTTGGAGGAATAGACAGGATTATCATGTCTTTTATGAGATGAAATTAATTCAGTTACTTGAAAGAAAAGTTCTTAAGATCATTGTGCCTTTCTACTTCCTCCTGCCCCCATCTGTTGATTTGCATGTTTCCCCAGAGACCACCCCAGGTGCTTATACTCATAAATGTGGGATCATGGGTGGGATCACTATTCAGCAGCATTCAAGGCCAGGGGAGGAGATGGGATCCCAGGCTCAGCTCCTCTGCTCTCTGCTGCTCTGGATCTCAGGTGAGGGATCCTGCACATGCTCCATTGCTTTCTGGCCATCTCTGGGATATGTCTGGGGAAGGTTAGGAGGGAGAAGGAAATTTGGTCTATTTTCCTCTGCTTGATCATTATGAATTGAAAATTATATGGATCAAGTTCTGTCTTTTCTTTTTTATTCCAGGTTCCAGGGGGGCCATTGTGGTGACTCAGACTCCAGAATTTTTGTCAGTGTCTCCAGGAGAGAGGGTCACCATTAACTGCAAGACCAGCTCAGATGTTAGTAAAGAATTAAATTGGTACCAACAGAAGCCAGGGGAGGCTCCCAAGCCCCTAATTTATTATACAGACAGGCTGCTCACTGGAGTCCCTGCCCGGTTCAGTGGCAGTGGCTCTGGGACAGATTACTCCCTCACAATCAGCAGAGTGGAGACTGAGGACGCTGCAGTCTATTACTGTCAGCAGGACTATAGGTGGCCTCCCACAGTGATACAGCCCCGAACAAAAACTTGCCTAGTAGCTGCTCAAACAGGCATCAGTATCTCAGGGTCTTCTCCTTCCTCTCAGCTGGGACTGGGCAGCATGTCTGCACTGCCTGCAGGGTAGGTTTCCAGGTCTCAGAGGATGATGCCATAGCTGTGAGTTTTGATCTTGATTCCTTTCCCTGCCAAGAGTCATGAGGTGATACAATCCACATAATTAATTCCCATCCTAAAGTAGGGTTTGTCTAACCCATATGTGATCTTCTATCCTCTTTCCAAATCTTCAAATAGTGTTCTTGTAGCATTTTCTAGAAGAAATATAGTATGGGTGCTCCCAAGGGAGCACATTGATGCAGTGGATAGAGCCACATTGTCAGGAAGACCTGAATGCCATTGCAGTCTGAGATCCTTTTCAGTTGTGTGATTCTGGACAAGTCACTTGACCTTTATCTCAGTCTTGTAGGATTGTTGAGAGAATCAAGGGAGATCATGATTGTAAAGTGCCTAGCACTGTGCCTGGCATTTACTAACCTCTGAGGAATATTAGCTATTATTCTTATGACTATTGCCCCTAGGAATGGATCATCAATTGTATTTCTGCATAGTTCTCATTGCCAAGGCGTCTCTTCTTAGCTTAAATCTAAACCCAGCCTCTCCACCCCTTCCACCCTTTGCTCTCATTTCTGGGCTTTGGTATCTGACAGAACAAGTCTCACCTCCATCCTTGTCACAGCCCTTTGAAGCCTTGGAAGCGGGTACTTCATGCCCCATGTTGCTCCTCCTCCAAGCTTAGCTCCCTAATTCCTTTAGGTGACCTTCCTGTCTCTTGGCCTCTTCTCTCTTCCCCATCCTCCCTCTGCCTGATCACCAGCCTGCCCCAGGTCTTTTCCCATGGGGCACCTAGCAGGGAAAGCAGGATTTCAGGGGAGCTCTAGAACAACTTGAGACCTAAACAAGAATTATCCACCTCCTGACAGAGAAGAGATAGACTTAGAGAACAGAGACACACATACATGTCAGACATGGCTATTCTGAGGATTTAGTTTGTTGGACTGTGTTTATTTGTGGTTTCTCTAACATAGAACACTGTTCTGTCATACTCTTATCAGACAGTGACTGGTCCTTCCAGCTGGGGAAATTCCCACTCAGCCATACATGCCCATGCTGTGAGACCCCTTTTATCCTTCTAAATTCACTGAAAGGGCTCTAAGCCAATGGAGCCTTTCTCTATTTTTCTGCACATCATATGGACACAGTGGAGTCTATAGATAATCCAATAGTTGCCCCATTCTTTTGCCACCTGACATATTTTGAGCTTATATTCTGGATGATTCTGTATTCTTCCCCTTCTTAAGAATTCCTTGTTGTATTATGTTAATTTACTTGTGGGTTTTACTGGACTCTTCCTCACTCCTTGTTATTTTTTATTATTTGTCTTAGTCCTTTGAGTAGAAGACTAAAATAGAGATATACATGTAATTCAACGTAAAAATAAAAGATATTTATAAATTTAAGTCAAAATAAAGTCATTATGATGTGCAAATTATGGATACATCTACATCTTGCTGAAAAAAAAAAAAACTACTTATAAATATTGTTCCCTCTTTCTAATTTCGGTTTTTGTCTTTAAAAGGGATCTTACTGAGTAGCATAAGCTGGGATCTGTTTGTGAATTAATATAAACATTTTAACATTACATATGCAGTTATAATAGATAACTTGCTATTTAGGGGAGGAACTAAGCCAAGGGAGGGAAAAATTGGAAAACAAAAGTTTTGCAAATATGAACACTGAAAATTATCGATGCATATACTTTGAAAACAAAAAGCCTTAAAAAGGAAATCTATCTATATAATTAACTCAAATTAAATAAAGTAGTCATATCATGGCATAGAGAATTATTTATACATCTTATTTGCAAAAAATAACATTCCACATAAAACATATCCTCTCCATAGAGAATAATCCCATGTCTTCAGGGAGAAAGGACTAAATGGAAATGTCTGGGTAAGTACACACAGAATTTGGAAGAGAAGTGTGATTTAAAGCTAAAAGTGTTCATGATTCCACCAGTACCTGAGTGACCCTCTTTGAATGTGAGACCTGGTAGACAAAGGAAGAATTGAAATTAATGGAAGCTCTTTCACCATGTACAGGGGGGCATGCTTTCAAAAAAAATAATTAAAACCTTAACCATAAAGAACATTTCCATTCATCCCAACAGAACATACAACAAAGTAATCTGCATGAAAATCTGATTCTCCATTTCATACACTTTGACTTAAAAAAGTAGATGATAATCATATATTTCATTTCTTAAATCTCCTGTGTTTCTTTACTCCACTGCAAAGTGCCTCCTTTTCTTTTCAGGGTATTTTTTAAAATGTTATTTCCCCAGTTTTTCATCACTATTGCTAAACCTATTTGCTTCTGATCTGTCTCACTGTTCACCATCAATTAAAACTGAGAGAATGAATGAGGAAAAAAAAAACAATAGCCTTGTAAGAAATAAACAATCAAACAAAATGAATCCACAGAGTAACTTTGCCCTGAAATACAAGTCTCTGCCCCTCATGTCTATGACTTCTCTGTCAGGAGGGGTGGAACACTTCATCATTGATCCTCTGGAAACATGATGATCTTGCTCATTCTGTTTATGATTTTCCATCATTTTTTTAAATTTTAATTTTATTTTATAATTATAACATTTTTTTGACAGTACATATGCATGGGTAATTTTTACAACATTATCCCTTGCACTTACTTCTATTCAGATTTTTTCCCTTCCTCCCCCAACCCCCTCCCCCAGATGGCAAGCAGTCTTATATATGTTAAATATATTACAGTATATTCTAGATACAATATATGTGTGTAGAACCGAATTTTTTTGTTGCACAGGAAGAATTGGATTCAGAAGGTAAAAATAACAGTTTACATTCATTTCCCAGTGTTCCTTTTCTGGATGTAGCTGGTTCTGTCCATCATTAATCAATTGGAATTGGATTAGCTCTTCTCTATGTTGAAGAAATCCACTTCCATCAGCATACATCCTCGTACAGTATCATTGTTGAAGTGTATAATGATCTTCTGGTTCTGCTCGTTTCACTCAGCATCAGTTGATGTAAGTCTCTCCTGTTGGTCATTTCTTATAGAACAATAATATTCCATAACATTCATATACCATAGTTTACCCAACCATTCTCCAATTGATGGACATCCATTCATCTTCCAGCTTCTAGCCACTATGAAAAGGGCTGCCACAAACATTTTGGCACATACAGGTCCCTTTCCCTTCTTTAGTAGTTCCTTGGGGTATAAACCCAGTAGTAGTATGGCTGGGTCAAAGGGTATGCACATTTTGATAACTTTTTGGGCATAATTCCAGATTGCTCTCCAGAATGGTTGGAGTCTTTCACAACTCCACCAAGAATGCATCAGTGTCCCAGTTTTCCCACAGCCCCTCCAACATTCATCGTTATTTGTTCCTGTCATCTTAGCCAATCTGACAGGTGTGTAATGATACCTCAGAGTTGTCTTAATTTGCATTTCTCTGATCAATAGTGATTTGGAACACTCTTTCATATGAGTGGAAATAGTTTTAATTTCATCATCTGAAAATTGTCTGTTCATATCCTTTGACCATTTATCAGTTGGAGAATGGCTTGATTTCTTATAAATTAAAGTCAATTCTCTGTATATTTTGGAGATGAGGCCTTTATCAGAACCTTTAATTGTAAAAATTTTTTCCCAATTTGTTACTTCCCTTCTAATCTTGTTTGCATTAGTTTTGTTTGTGCAGAAACTTTTTAATTTGGTGTAATCAAAATGTTCTATTTTGTGATCAATAATGGTCTCTAGTTCTCCCTTGGACACAAACTCCTTCCTCCTCCACAAGTCTGAGAGGTAAACCATCCCATGTTCCTCCAATTTATTTATGATTTCATTCTTTATGCCTAAATCTTGGACCCATTTTGATCTAATCTTAGTATGTGGTGTTAAATGTGGGTCCATGCCTAGTTTCTGCCATACTAATTTCCAGTTTTCCCAGCAGTTTTTGTCAAATAATGAATTCTTATCCCAAAATTTGGGATCTTTGGGTTTGTCAAAGATTAGATTGCTATTTTTATTCACTATCTTGCCCTGTGCACCTAACCTATGCCACTGATCAACTAGTCTATTTCTTAGCCAGTACCAAATGGTTTTGGTGACTGTTGCTTTATAATATAGCTTTAAATCAGGTACTCTTAGACCACCTTCCTCTGACTTTTTTTTCATTAGTTCCCTTGCAATTCTCAACATTTTATTCTTCCATATGAATTTTGTTGTTATTTTTTCTAGGTCATTAAAATAGTTTCTTGGGAGTCTGATTGGTATAGCACTAAATAAATAGATTAGTTTGGGGAGTATTGTCATCTTTATTATATTCACTCAGCCTATCCAAGAACACTGAATGTCTTTCCAATTATTTAAATCTGACTTTATTTTTGTGGCAAGTGTTTTGTAATTTTGCTCATATAATTCCTGACTCTCCTTTGGTAGATATATTCCCAAATATTTGATACTATCGACTGTTATTTTGAATGGAATTTCTCTTTGTATCTCTTGCTGTTGGATTGTGTTGGTAATGTATAAAAATCCTGAGGATTTATGTGGATTTATTTTGTATCCTGCAACTTTGCTAAAATTCTGAATTATTTCTAATAGCTTTTTAGCAGAGTCTTTGGGGTTCTCTAAGTATACCATCATGTCATCTGCGAAAAGTGACAATTTGATTTCTTCATTTCCTACTCTAATTCCTTGGATCTCTTTCTTGGCTCTTATTGCCAAGGCTAGAGTTTCTAGTACTATATTGAATAGTAATGGTGATAGTGGGCAACCTTGTTTCACTCCTGATCTTACAGGGAAAGGTTCTAGTTTATCACCATTACATATGATGTTTACTGAGGGTTTTAAATATATGCTCCTTATTATTTTAAGGAATAGTCCATTTATTCCTATACTCTCAAGCGTTTTTAGTAGGAATGGATGTTGGATTTTATCAAATGCCTTTTCTGCATCTATTGAGATGATCATATGGTTTTTATTAATTTGATTATTAATATGGTCAATTATACTAATAGTTTTCCTAATATTAAACCAGCCCTGCATTCCTGGTATAAATCCCACTTGGTCATAGTGTATTATCCTGGGGATGATTTTCTGAAGTCTATTTGCTAATATCTTATTTAAGATTTTAGCATCAATATTCATTAAGGAAATTGGTCTATAGTTTTCTTTCTCAGTTTTCGATCTACCTGGTTTAGGTATCAGTACCATGTCTGTGTCATAGAAGGAATTTGGTAGGACTCCTTCAATCCCTATTGTTTCAAATAGTTTACATAGCATTGGAGTTAGTTGTTCTTTAAATGTTTGGTAGAATTCACCTGTAAATCCATCTGGTCCTGGGGACTTTTTCTTAGGAAGTTGGTTAATAGCTTGGTCTATTTCTTTTTCTGAGATGGGACTATTTAGACTACTTACTTCTTCCTCTGTTAATCTGGGCAAGCTATATTTTTGAAGGTATTCTTCCATTTCATTTAAGTTATCGAATTTATCGGCATAAAGTTGAGCAAAGTAGCTCCTAACTATTGTTCTAATTTCCTCTTCATTAGTGGTGAGTTCACCCTTTTCATTTTCAAGACTATCAATTTGCTTTTTCTCTTTCCTTTTTTTAATCAGGTTAACTAAGGGTTTGTCTATTTTGTTGGTTTTTTCATAAAACCAACTCTTAGTTTTATTAATTAATTCAATAGTTTTTTTACTTTCAATTTTATTAATCTCACCTTTTATTTTTTGAATTTCAAGTTTTGTGTTTGTCTGGGGGTTTTTAATTTGTTCCTTTTCTAGCAATTTTAGTTGTAAGCCCAATTCGTTGGCCCTCTCTTTCTCTATTTTATGCAAGTAGGCCTGTAGAGATATAAAACTTCCCCTTATTACTGCTTTGGCTGTATCCCACACATTTTGGTATGATGTCTCATTATTGTCATTTTCTTGGGTGAAGTTATTAATTATGTCTATGATTTGCTGTTTTACCCAATCATTCTTTAGTATAAGATTATTTAGTTTCCAATTATTTTTTGGTCTATTTTCCCCTGGCTTTTTATTAAATGTTATTTTGATTGCATTATGGTCTGAAAAGGATGCATTTACTATTTCTGCCTTACTGCATTTGATTTTGAGGTTTTTATGCCCTAGTATATGATCAATTTTTGTATAGGTTCCATGAACTGCTGAGAAGAAAGTATATTCTTTTCTGTCTCCATTTAGCTTTCGCCAAAGATCTATCATATCAAACTTTTCTAGTATTCTATTTACCTCTTTGACTTCTTTCTTATTTATTTTGTGGTTTGATTTATCTAATTCTGAGAGTGCAAGGTTGAGATCTCCCGCTATTATAGTTTTGCTATCTATTTCCTCTTGCAGCTCTCTTAATTTCTCTTTTAAGAATTTAGATGCTGCACCACTTGGTGCATACATGTTTAATATTGATACTGCTTCACTATTGATGCTTCCCTTTAGCAGGATATAATGCCCTTCCTTATCTCTTTTAATTAGATCAATTTTTGTTTTTGCTTGATCTGAGATGAGGATGGCTACTCCTGCTTTTTTGGTTTTGCCTGAAGCATAATAGATTCTGCTCCACCCTTTTACTTTTAGTTTGAATGTCTCATCCTGTTTCAGGAGTGTTTCCTGTAAACAACATATAGTAGGATTCTGACTTTTAATCCAGTCTGCTAACTGCTTCCTCTTTATGAGGCAGTTTGCCCCATTCACATTTATGGTTAGAAGGACTAATTCTATATTGCTTGCCATCCTATTAACCCCTGCTTATGCTTTTCCCCTTTCCTTCCCTTTTACCCTCCTATCCAGTATTAAACTGGTGAATACTACTTGCTTTTCACAGCCCTCCCTTTTTAGGATCCCTCCTCCACCTTAAAGATCCTCCCCTTATTTCACCCCTTTTCCTCGAAATTACTGTATTCCCTTCCCCTTAGCTTACTCCTTCCCTTTCACTTTTCAATGAAGTGGAAGAAGTTTCACCATAAATCGAATATGTCTATTGATACACGCTATGTTCATCTCCCTCCTTTCTTTCTCTCAGATATAATAGGTTACCTTTGCCTCTTCATGAGATGTAGTACCACCACTTTACACTTTTTTATGATATAATCTCCTTTCCACCTCTAGTTTCTAAGACAAATTGTACATATGTTCTTTACATATTTTTTTTGACAGAAGTATAGTTCTCAAGATTTCTTTTTACCTTTTTAGAAATCTCTTGAGTTCTGTATTTGAAGATCAAACCTTTTATGTAGGTCTGGTTTTTTCATCAAAAATAGATGGAATTCATTTATTTCGTTAAATGTCCATCTTCTTCCCTGGAAAACGATGCTCATTCTTGCTGGGTAAGTTATTCTTGGCTGCATACCAAGTTCCTTAGCCTTTCGGAATATCATGTTCCAGGCCCTGCGTTCTTTTAATGTGGATGCTGCTAGATCCTGGGTTATCCTTATTGTGGATCCTCCATATCTAAATTGTTTTTTTCTAGCAGCTTCCAATATCTTTTCCTTTGTCTGATGGTTCTTGAACTTGGCCACTATATTTCTTGGCGTTTTGATTTTAGGGTCCCTTTCAGTAGGTGATCGATGAATTTTTTCAATGTCTATTTTACCCTCTGTTTCCAAAACGTCTGGGCAGTTCTCTTTGATCATTTCCTCGAAAATGGTGTCCAAGCTCTTTTTTTCCTCCCATTTTTCAGGGAGTCCGATTATTCTCAAATTGTCTCTCCTGGATCTGTTTTCCAGGTCTGTTGTCTTTCTGGTAAGGTACTTGACAGTCTTTTCAATTGTTTCATTTCTCTGGTTTTGCTTGACTCCCTCTTGGTTTCTCCTTGAGTCATTCATTTCTACTTGTTCCAGTCTAATTTTCAATGATGTATTTTCTTCACTCACTTTTTTTATATCTCTTTGTAATTGTCCAATTGAGTTTTTATCTTCTATGGAATTTTTTCCCATTTTATCCATTTTAGTTTTTAGAGAGCTGATTTATTTTTCCAGCTCACTAATCCTGTTTTCCTTGGAGTTGTTTACCTTTTCCACCTCACTAATCCTGTTTTCCTTGGAGTTATTTACCTTTTCCAGCTCACTAATCTTGTTTCTCAATGATTTGATTTCTTTATCCACTCTGTCTTTGAATGCATGGGATGACTTCTCCAGGCTCTCTTGCCAAGCTTCCCTTTCCTTTTTCCATTTCTCTTCCAGCTCTGTTGTGAGAGCCTTTTTGATTTCCTCTATGAGGTTCTTTTGTATTGAGGAGCAGCTTATATCCCTCCCAGGGGATACATCTGGGGACATTCTGTTCCTAGTCTCCTCAGCATTTGAAGTCTGCTCCCTCTCCACACAGAAGCTGTCAATGGTTAGAGCCCTTTTGAATTTTTTGTTCATTTTGTCAGAGTAGGAATCAAAGAAAACAAACTGACAAGAGAAACAATTGGTCTGTTTTGCGGGGGATGGGGCTGGATGGTATTAATGGGCTTCCTCTACAGACTGGGGGTAGGGCAGCAGAGAGCCACTAACAGAACAGCAATGACTGTACTGAGTCTGCGCTCTGAGGCTCTGAGAACGCACTGAGTCAGTCCAGGTCGGGGTTGGGGGTGGCCGGGCTCTGAGAGATGCTGGCTTTCTGGGGTTTCAATCTTCACCTCCGGTGTTTACACCCTCTCTGCTGCTCCTGGCTTGCTGCCAAGACGGAGCATCCACACTGGGGCAAAAGCCCTTTCACAGAAACTGCAGAGATCACACCCCTCCCCCTCTGGTCTGAGCTGTGTGAGCTGCCTGTCTTGCTCTGGCTGCCTGCCCTCAGTCTGTGCCCAGTCTGATTGACCCTCCCCCGAGCAAACACAGACCTTTTCTGGCGACTTTCAAGGATGTCTTCTCTTGGTGATTATTTGTGGATTTCTTTCTGGGTCAAGCATTAAGTCAGAGGCTTGTCATGAAGTAAGTTCTGAGAGAAAATGAGGAGCTCAAGCAGCTGTCTGCCTCCACGCCGCCATCTTGGCCGGAAGTCCCATCATTTTTTTCTTGATCCTTTCTCAGATCTTGTCCTCTAACTATTGGTACTCTTCAGGGATCTGTCCTGGCCCCTCTTCTCTTCACCTTCTATATCACTTTAGTAGGTGACATCACCAGCTCCCACTGATTTAATTCATGTTGCTTTGCTAACAATTCACAAATCTACTTCTCCTGTCCCTATCTCTCTGCCCCCCTCCAAACTGGCATCACCTACTGCCTTTCAGACATCTTAATTGAAAATCCAGGAGATCTTAAAGTCAACATGTTCAAAACCAAACTTATCTTCCCCCCTCAACCTTCTTCTTGTTTCAGTGATGTAGAGGGCAACAACTGCCTTTGAAATCTTTAAGGCTCTGACCTAGGATTCATCCTGAAGTCCTATTTCTCACTGCCTTCCCCACCCCATATTTCAGGTGTTGCTAATAGTTAGAAAGAGAGCTCAGGTCCTGGATCTCCTGGTAGATAGATGCCTGGTCTTGAGGTTTATGAAATGGGTTCAGTCTAGTTGTGTTGCCTCTATGATCATAGCCAAGGCTCTTAAACTATGGAAATTTAGTGTTAATAATAATATTAATGAGAAATATTGAATTTTAATGTTTGCAAAGCACTTTTCATATGCTAATCATTTGATTTCTATTGTATTCATCAAAAAATTTGACAGTTTTCTATCTCATTAAAGAACTATTTTATTCCCTGTATGATTATCCTCAGATGGCAGGATAAGGGAAAAGTTTCAGGAACAGCATGCCTAAAACTCCTGTTATATATAAAATAGAAAATAATATGGTAAAACTCCAGAAAGAAGCATTTCAAAGCACAAGAAATGACTTCATATCACAAAAGACTAGCAGCATCTAGTAAATCCTAGAGAAGATCTTGGAAAAACAATTTTCCATAATGCAATAATACTAAAATCAGGAATATCTTATTCTGCCCATTTTAAATTTAATCGTGAAGGGAACAAAACAAAACTTTAATGGAATAGAGGAGTTTTAAGTACTTTGCATGAAAGACATAAACTGAATCTTTTCTCCTGAGTTAGGAGACAGAATCTTCTCGGCTACCTCAGGAGATTTTTCAGACCTTAGAGAAAGAGGCTAATTCCTGTTTTGATTTTATTTTCCATGAAATTATGAGATAGTAATTTCACTGGACTACCATAGTCCTTGATGAGAAAACATCTGTTTTCTCCCTTTCCATTGTCCCTCCCTGTTCCAAGCTTTCTTATTACTTTCTTACTTTTTACTTACTTACTTTTTACAATCTCATAGAATCCCAACTTGACTGTGAACCTTGATTATCCTCTCACACTTATAGTAGAGAGTCCACTTGTTGCCAAGTCATTAATACTTTAACAATGGGTGTCATATAAGCTACTTCCACATGTCTTTTCTGTAAATGTAGCCTCACTATTTCCCCCAATACCCAGCAGTGCAATGGGTCTGATTCTAGAGCAGAAGAGAAATTACTACCCACAGGCTGTGGAGGGCAGAAGGGATGAAGTCAGAGTTCAGTGCCCATCTGTGGCACAATGACTTTTATTTCCTGTGAGCTGAGGACAGGCATTGGCCATGTGCAGAGGAGGACAAAGACAGGACACAATGATGGGAAGCAATGGAGGACAGGTGCTGAGCACAGCCATGACCATGCCTCAGTGACCCCTGAAGGAAGGAGTAGGGATGGAGAGAAGCTAGGCTAGGCCTGGGAGGTCTAGACAAGGGCAGAGCCTTTAGCTGCATCTGGGGAAGGTGTTGCAGACTGATGGGTGGTCTAGGGAAGAGAAATTTCCCTTCACTTCTGTATCAAATTATAGCTTGGGAATCCTGGGGGCTTTTTTCAGGTAAAGGGGGCATCCGAGTTAAGTGACATGTCCAATGTCACACACCTACTAAAAGTCTGATGTCATATTTGGACTCAAGTCCTCCTGTCTCTAGGACTGGTGTTCTATGCACTGAGATGCCCAGTAGCTGCCTTTCCATTCTTCCTCAAGGATCCTGTGGCTACTCTGTTTGAATGGGAATTCATACACATTCCAAAATTCCCAAAGATGATCTGTGTGGAGTCAATGAGGAGAAAAAGGAGTTTCTCTTGCTGTAGAGGGGCCTATCCAAAGCTTGGTTTCTTATACAGCCCATTTAATCAATGAATAAATTAATAAATAAAAAAGTACAGATCAGGCATTTGTTAGGGGCCAAGCCTTGTGCTAAGAACCAGAGACACAAGGGCAACAATAAGCTGGTCCCCGTTCCCCAGGAGCTCACAGAGGACGGAGGGGAGGAATCACATGTTGGAGATGTGGGGAATAGAGATAAGGTGAAGAACTTCCAGAAATGTTGAAATTCCTTTTCTGTATTTTATTTTTCCATTATTTCTATGTCTCTGTGACCTGCATAAATATGTTGAGTATTAGCCAATATTTACTTAAACTTTAGGTATATTTACTTAATCTGATATGATCACTGTTCAATGCTATCAATATTTAGACTATTAGTTTAAATGCTGCTAGTT
The DNA here is from genome assembly GCF_048593235.1 of Sminthopsis crassicaudata. NCBI lineage: Eukaryota > Metazoa > Chordata > Mammalia > Dasyuromorphia > Dasyuridae > Sminthopsis > Sminthopsis crassicaudata. The sequence continues at coordinate 35,835,396 of NC_133618.1, read as the reverse complement.
TAGTAATCTGAAGGTGTGATGGCTGGTTCCTCTTGGAAGCAGGGAATCTGAAAGCATTTCATTCTAACCTATTTTTTCACCAATGTCTAACATTTAATTAAGGGGAGAGTGTAATATCCTGTCATCTCTCAATTGTAATCCTTCTCTGGGAGGTGGTTTCTTTTCTGTAAATCCTTTTCTTTGTGAGCAGATTTCTTGGGAGGCTTCTGGAGCCTCCAGCCTGAGCAAAGGTAAGATGTGGAAATAAAATCTTGACTCTGAGTCTCCTAGAGTGTGGGAATCAGACTCTGCCTCCCAGAGTGTGGGAAGTCTTCTCCTTGACCCAATCCAGACGGCTTCCTTCCCAATTGCCCTCCTCATTTATTCTCCCAGACAATGGGCCTATGGGTACTCCAGGGGCTTGTGGGAACTACTTACAACCAATGAACTTCCTCCTTTTAAAGGTGTGAACTAAAGGTGTGAACCCTGAGCTAGAGAATTGTTAAGTACCGACTTAGCACCTAGTAAGAACCTAACAGGAGAGGGCACCTATTTCTTAATGCTCCCCAACTTATGATGTAACGCTTTGTAACAGAACCTCTAAAAAGAGTATATCTTTCCTACTTCTTTAGCCGTTTTACTGCGAGCTTCCTCTCTTTCCCTTCCATTGGTGGAATTGCTCATTCTCATGAGAATTTATTAATAAACACCAACTTTTCTGCTTTTTGCTCCTAGAGGTTTCTGAGTAGTCATCTTGGGGTGAGGGTTTTTATCCCTCACAGAGATTTCAGCTGCACGTTGGAGGGAAAGATCCTTTAGCTCTCCAAGGACAGAAAAAAGTGATGGTAATTTCCCTTCATTCATGCTTTTTATTCTAATAAAACCAGATCAATTTTAATGCTGAAGCAGCTGACATTTCCAAGGACTTTGGTAGCAGGGACTTCCTTCAGTGGCTCTGCCAGTTATGTACTGTGGGAGGGAAAATGCAATATTATATATATATATATATATATATATATATATATATATATATATATATATATATATATATATATATATATATATATATATATATATATATATATATATATATATCAGCACTAGGAAATGGCTCCCTTCTGTTATACTGACTTGAATGCTGACAAAGTTCTTCCTGACAGTCACACCTAGTAATTCCTGTGAAAAGGTGGGGAATCTCACAAGAATTATGAGTGATGGGGGGGGGTGTGGAGTGATTCAGGCTACAAGGCAGAGTGACCCACTTTGAAGTGATCCTTACATATGTGAATCTCTTCCGGATGGTACCATGCTGGTGTTGAGTTTTCTTGGAAATTTTGATAATTTCAGGCTCATGGGGACAGAATAAGATCTACCATCTTCCCGGGACATCCCCATCCCAGGGTCCCAGAAGGGAACTGCTGCCCTGAAACAGCTCAAGATAGTGGACTACTTAGGAAGTGAGATCATTGGACCTGCCTCTGAGCAGAAATCTCCCTCCCTGGGCTGTTTTGCATGGCTTACTCCCAGCACAGGAAGCTCCCTGCTGAGACAGCTATAAAAAGGCAGCTGGGGAGGAAGGTGCTGGGCAGCTCAGAGCTCAGGCACATGGACATGGGGTCCCAGGCTCAGATGCTCTTTTTCCTATTCCTCTGGATCTCAGGTGAGTGAGGAAGAACAGAAACGAGGCTATCTTTTGTTGTTCTGGGAAAAATTGGGAAGGAGTGTGATTCTGGGGATTAGAGAGAAAATATGGCTGTGTGCTGGGATCATGGGGGCAGGACCCAGCTCCTAAAGCTTTCATTCATTGTCAGAAACATTTCTCTTTTTGTGAATATGGCCTGGCATTGTTCTCACTGTTTCTCTTGTGTTTGTGATTCCAGATGCTCGAGGGGCCATTGTGCTGACCCAGTCTCCAGCCTCCCTGGCTGGCTCTCCAGGAGAGAGAGTCACCATGTCCTGCAAGGCCAGTGAAGATATTAGCACCAGCATACACTGGTACCAACAGAAACCAGGCCAGGCTCCTAAATACATCATCAGATATGCTTCCACCCTCCTGCCTGGAGTCCCTGCCCGGTTCAGTGGCAGTGGCTCTGGGACAGATTTCTCCCTTACAATCAGCAACATGGAGACTGAGGACGCTGCAGTCTATTACTGTGGGCAGAGTAGGAGCTGGCCTCCCACAGTGATACAGCTCTGAACAAAAACCTGTCCTGCAGCTGCTGAGGGGGCATCAGTGTCCCAGGGGCCTCTTCTGGCCCTCAGCCAGGAAGGGGGCAGCTTGTCTGGGCTCCTGGGGGGAAGTTTCTAGGTCTTAGAGGAAGATGCTGGGACTATGACAAGCTCTGACTTTGATTTCTTTCCCATCTAATAACCATGGAGTAACACAATACAAATAATTAGATGATGCCGCAAAGGTTGGTTTCTCTAACCCAAACCTAAGAAGATTTCCCTTTCCAAATCCTCACCAAGTGTTCTTATTGCCTTTATTTGGAGACCTCCAGTGCAGGGGGACTGGGTGTTCCCCTGGAGGGAGTTCGAATCTCTGGTGAATAGTCATGTTGTCAGGAAGACCCGAGTTCAAATTCAGTTATCACTCCCTCCAGTACCATACCATCAATTACCTTTCTACATAATTCTCATTGCCAGGGAGTCTGTCCTTAGGTTCAGTCTAAAGTTGGCCTCTCTGCACCTTCACTCTCTCTTCACCTTTCTGAGCTTGGATACAGAACAAGTCTCACCCCTATCCTTGTAACATCCCTTTCGATGCTTGCTTGTAAAGTTTCCCATGTTGGTCCTCCCCCAAGCTCAGCTTCCCTGTCTTTTTCTTCAGACAACTTTCCTTTGGCCCTTTCTGCATCCTGGCTGCCTTCTTCTGCCTGGACATCAGCCTGCCTCAGATCATTTTCCCATAGGATACCCAGGAGGGAAAGCAGGGGAGCTCTGGTCAGGATAAGCCTAGAACACCTTGGGATCTAGGAGGGAGTTACCGACCTCCTGACAGAGAAGGGATGGATACAGTGGACAGAGACACACATCAGACATGGCTATGCTGTATATTTAGTTTATTGGATTCTGCTTATTTGTGATTTTATTAAGACAGAACATCAGGAAAGCATCACAGTCTATCAGACACTCACTGGAGTCTGGGGCTTCCAGCTCTGCAGATGAGAACTTTGCCACGTATGACTATGAGTTCTTCTCTGTCATTCCTAAGTTCCATGGGAAGCCTCCACTCAAACCAATGGGGCTCTTCTCTATGCTTCTGCCCATCATCAGGACACAATGGAGCATATGAATCCTCCAACAGTTGTCCCATTCTGTTGCCATCTCCCATATTTGTGAGTCTCCATTTTGGATGATGTGCTTTATTCTATCCCTTCTTATGAATTTCTTTCTTTCCATTTGTTCTTTGCTGCCATATGCCTCTCCACTGACTATATATATATATATATATATATATATATATATATATATATATATATATATATATATGTATACTTCTACAACCCATTCCTAATGAGAATATATATGTATATATGGGAGGAGGATATTTATACGTACATATGTATATATATATACATATATATATATACATATATATAATGCACAAACACAAACTATGTGTGTTCACATATAAACACATACATATCTGTGTATATATATACAGATGTGTGTATACAAAACATATGTGTATGTATGTATATATTAACATCTTCTATATTTAGAAAGAAACAAGAGGGCTAGGGACTGGGGGCAAGGAAAATAAGGAAGAGACTTTTAAGGAGTGATCGGGTTAAGGAATATGAGGGCAAGGTAATAATAGGTAAGTAAAACAGAAGAATGAGGAGAGATAGGGTATAGGGAGGAAGAATAGTAAAGAAAAGCAGGAAAGAGGAAAATACACAAGTAATTGTAACAGAACATGAATGGGACAAATTTACCATAAAATAGACATGAATAACAGATTCAAAATTTGAATTTCATAATATGTTGCTTCAGGAACATTGTAAAATTATTTAAAATAATAACTTAAATTATTTTAAATTATTTTATTGATTTGCAAAAAATAGCAACAAAGTTTGTTTGGAAGAGCAAAAGTTCAAGAACTTCAAACAAGCTGAGAATAAAAGATTTTTATTAGCAATATAAAACCATAATCTATACTATAAAGATCACTATTGAATTGTAAAAAAGATAATTTCAATTTTTTTGAATGAAAAATTTTGTAATGTAAATAAAACCTATGTAATCAAGAATAAAAGGATTACAGAAAATTGAGGAAAAAAATGTTTACAGTCAATCTCTCAAATCCAATGAGATTGGGTTAGAATACTGCTGTGATGTAAGAAATGATAAATTTAAAAATATAGAAAGACTTTTACCTATGAAGGAAGATAGTCCCCACCCTCTGAGAAGCAGGTGACAGGTGGAAATAAGCATTGTACAGTCTATATGCATGTGAGATATGTATATTTATGAGTATGTGTATGTATGTTTATATATAAATATCAGTGTCTTCTATTAAAAGAAGGCAAAAAGGAAAAGAAAATAACAAAGTAGAAAGTGAACAGTAGAGAACAAAAGGAAATTCACAAGGAAGCAAAGAAAACATGGACTACTCTAATAAATATTTAGTACTTATTTATAGATTTTCTTGACATGAAAATTTTATTTTGTATTGATTTTTCTATGGATAGCTGTATACATGGCAAGGTTTTCCTTTTTTCTCATTTTGTATTAAAGCTTAAATTTAAAAATTATTTTAAAACTCAAGAGATAATCTAATTTCACTTTTTAATTTTGCAGATAAGTAAATTGAGGTATACTCTAAAAGTCTAATCAATAAATACTATTAACAATTGAAAAAACAAATTTATAAGAATACAGTTCCTCAATTGATAAGTTGTCAAAGACATGAAAAGGCATTTTTTCAATAAAGCAATAAAATATATAGTCATATAACAAAAATGCTCTAATTCACTATTGATTAAGAGAAATACAGATTGAAACAACTTTGAGGTATCAGCAAATACCTTTAAGAGTGGCTAACATGATAGAAAGGAAAATGACAAATGTTGGAGGGCAGGGAATGGGGGAAAATTGGAACCTGATTTACTACTGGTAGAATAAACTGATCCAACAATTTTGGATAGCAATCTGGAAGTATGCCCAAGAAATTCTAAAACTAGCTACTTTGAGCCAGCGATGCTTCTTTTAGATCTGTTTAGTAAGGTAATAAGAGAAAAAGAAAAATAACTTTATAATTATGTGCTAAAATATAGTAGCGCCTGTCTTTTTGTGGTGGCAAAGAACTAGAAGTTGAGGAGATGCCCAATGACTGGGTCATGACTCAATGAGTTGCGAAGGATGATTTTGGTGGAATGTTACTGTGCTATAAGAAATGATAATTCATGTGATTTTAGAAAAATACTGAAAGACTTATTTGAAATGATGAAGAATGAAATGACCAGAAACAAGAGAATATTGTCCATTATAAGAACAATAGGGTCCTAGTGTTCAAGTCTTCTTGAACAACTAAGACATTTTGTGTATTATGAATACTTATATCAACAACAAAGAATCTATAAAGGAAGATTTACCCATATCCAGAGAAAGAACTGATAAACAGAAATATGTATAGTGTGGTTTGACATACATAAATATATGCTTACATACACATAACTATGTTTAATAGCACCTGTCTGTAGGATGAGTTCCAAAGGGAAGGAGAAAAAGTTCAAAGTGCAAAGCAAAGAACAAAGAAAACTCAGAAGAAAATGCAGGGGGGGGGGGGGAAAGTAGCTTTGAAAACACTGTGTAATGTATTGGACTACATGCCATTTAGGGGAGGGGGTGGGGGAAGGAGGGGAAAATTTGGAACAGAAGGTTTTGCAAGGGTCAGTGTTAAAAAATTACCCATACCTATGTTTTGTAAATAAAAAACTATAATTAAAAAAAAACAATGTGTAATATATACTATCATTTTTTTAAAAAAGGAAACAGTGTGAAAGGGAAATTCTTGCTATATTGAATCCAGTTTTTATGGTGTATCCCATGCATAGAAATGTTCCTTTTTTGTCTCTTTATGGATTAAAGTTCCAAATGAATAAAAACTTAAAAAAAGATAATTAACAAAAATTACAATGAAACATTGGTAATAAAACTAAGTCAATACAGAGTCCCTATGAGATTTTAGTCTGCTACCACTGTTTTGGGGAATAAACAGGATTATGCCATTTATGAGTTAAAAGTATTGACTTGAAAGGAAAGCTCTTAAGATCATTCTGTCTTATTTCCCCCTCCCCATGTCTGTTGATTTGCATGCTTCCCCAGGCACAGCCCCAGATACTTAGGCCCAGATAAATGCCATATCATGGATGAGGTCTCTGCTCAGCAGCATCCAAAGATAGGAGAGGAAATGGGGTCCCAGGCTCAGCTCCTCTGCTCTCTGTTGCTCTGGATCTCAGGTGAGGGATTCTGCACAGGTCATTCTTCTATTTGGCCATCTCTCAGATAAGTCTACCGGAGGTTAGAAGAGAGGAAGAAAATTTCACTCATTCACCTTTCCTTGTTCTTTCTGAATTGAAAGTCCCAGACAATGAAATCACATGGATCATGTTCTGTCTTTTCTTTTTATTCTAGGTTCCAGGGGGGCCATTGTGGTGACTCAGTTTCCAGAATTTTTGTCAGTGTCTCCAGGAGACAAGGTCACCATTAGCTGCAAGACTAGCTCAAGTGTTAGTGATGATTTTGGTTGGTACCAACAGAAACCCGGAGAGGCTCCCAAGCTCCTAATTTATGAAGCAAACAACCTGCAAACTGGAATCCCTCCTCGGTTCAGTGGCAGTGGCTCTGGGACAGATTTTACTTTCACAATCAGCAAAGTGGAGGCTGAGGACGCTGCAGTCTATTACTGTCAGCATGACTATACTATTCCTCCCACAGTGCTACAGGCCCGAACAAAAACCTGCCCAGCAGCTGCTTTAGGAGGTATCAGTCTCCCTGGGGCATCTCCTTCCCCTCAGCTGGGATGGAGGCAGCTTGTCTGGGCTGCTTCCAGGGGACACTTCTAGGTCTCAGAGGAAGATGCTGGAGCTCTGACAAGTTCTGATCTTGATTTCTTTCCCAGTCACTAATAAAAGAGTGACACAATCTAAATAATTAGTTCACACCCTAAAAGTGGGCTTCTTTACCCCATACCTGACTAACTCTCCTCTTTCCAAATCCTTAAGAAGTGTTCTCATAGCCTTTGCTAGGAGACCTCTGGTATGGGGAGACTAATTAGTATAGGAGCAGTGGACGGAGCTAGGCATACTGTCAGGAAGTTCTGAGTTCAAATCAATTATTTTCTAGTTGCATGATGCAGGGTTAGCCACTTAACCTTTATTGCGATTTTCTTATCTGTAAAATGGGTATCACAATAGCATCTGCCTGCTAGGATGGTTGCGATGATCAAGTGAGACAATGATTATGAAATGTTTAGCAGTGTGTCTGGCACATAGTAATAACTATAGAAATGTTAGCTGTTATAATTATTAAAGATTCCAGTACTAAGTCATTACAATTTGATATAGTTCTCATTGCCAGGAAGGTTGTTCTTATGGTAAGTCTCTAGGCCATTCTCCCATGGGGCACCCAGGAGGGAAAGCAGGATTCCAGGGGAGCTCTGACCAAGGGAAAGCTAGAACAGCTTGGGACATAGGAGGGAGTTACCCATTTCCTGACACAGAAGGGACAGATAGAAAGGACAGAGACACACATCAGACACGGCTAACCAGTAGATTCAGTTTGTTGGTCTCTGTTTATTTGTGGTTTCACTGGAGCAGAACACCAGGAGAGCATCTCAGTCTGTCAGACATTCACTGGAGTCTGGGCCTTTCTTTCAGCTCTGAAGAAGACAACTGAGCTATGCATATCCATACTATGACATCCCTTTGATCAAGTTTTTTCCTAAGTTCATTGCAAAGAATCTACCCAAGTCAGTAGGGTCCTTCTCCAATGTTCTGGACATCCCAGGACAAAGAGGGGCATATCGATCATCCAACAGTTGTACTGTTCTCTTGCCACCTGCTATATTTGTGAGTTTACATTTGGATGATGTACCATATCCTCTGCCTTCTTATTCCATTTGTTCTTCCCTGCCATATGCCTCTCCACTGGCTTCTCTAAGCATTTATAAGAAAAACAATAAATATAAAGACTGCAGCCATGTAAATAAAAACAAAAACATCAGAATAAAACTGAACACTTCATCCTTGGAATAACCAGCTTGGTTGGAAAGGAGTTGAGTAATTGGACTTTCCCTGCTTTGTGTTATATTATTATAATTTTGTGTTAATTTTACTGAATCATTCACCCTTACTTTTTATTTTATACTATTTGTTAATTATACTTTCATTGTAGTAGAGAAGAAAACTATATATATATATGTATATATATATAAAATTTATATAAAAATAAAAGATATAAAAAATTAAGTCATAATAAAGTGGTCATAAGAAGGAATATATAAATGGACTGCCTTCTTTATGGAATAAAACAACTAAAAACATTGCCCATTATTCTTTTCTTAGTTTTCATTTTAAATAAGGTCTTATTGAGTAGAAGAACAGGGAGATAATTTTTTATTAAAGCTTTTGATTTATGAAACATATGCATGGGTAATTTTTCTTTTTTTATTATAGCTTTTTATTTACAATATATATGCATAGGTAATTTTTCAGCATTGACAATTGCAAAATCTTTTGTTCCAACTTTTCCCCTCCTCCCCTCCCCTTCCCCCAGATGGCAGGTTGACCAGTACATGTTAAATATGTTGAAATATAAGTTAAATACAATATATGTATACATGTCCAAACAGTTATTTTGCTGTACAAAAAGAATCGGACTTTGAAATAGTGTACAATTAGCCTATGAAGAAAATAAAAAATGCAGGTGGACAAAAATAGAGGGATTGGGAATTCTATGTAGTGGTTCATAGTCATATCCCAGAGTTCTTTTCGCTGGGTGTAGCTGGTTCAGTTCATTATTGCTCTATTGGAACTGATTTGGTTCATCTCATTGTTGAAGAGGGCCACATCCATCAGAATTGATCATCATATAGTATTGTTGTTGAAGTATATATTGATCTCCTGGTTCTGCTCATTTCACTCATATAAGTCTCTCCAGGCCTTTCTGAAATTATCCTGCTGGTCATTTCTTACAGAACAATAATATTCCATAATATACATATACCACAATTTATTCAGCCATTCTCCAATTGAGGGGCATCCATTCAGTTTCCAGTTTCTTGCCACTACAAAAAAGGCTGCCACAAACATTTTTGCACATGTGGGTTTCCCTCCTGTCAGATCTCTTTGGGATATAATTCCAGTAGGAACACTACTGGGTCAAAGGGTATGCACAGTTTGATAACTTTTTAAGAATAATCCCAAATTGCTTTCCAAAATGTTTGGATCCATTCACAGTCTCACCAACAATGTATCAAGTGTCCCAGTTTTCCCACATCCCCTCCAACATTTGCCATTATCTTTTCTTGTCATCTTAGTCAATGTGAGAGGTATGTAATAGTATCTCAGAATTGTCTTGACTTGCATTTTCTGATCAATAGTGATTTGGATTTCTAGTCATATGACTAGAAATAGTTTCAATTTCTTCATTTGAAAATTGTTTGTTCCTATCCTTGAATCATTTATCAGTTGGTGAATGGCTTGAATTCTTCTAAAGTTGAATCAATTCTCTCTATATTTTAGAAATGAGGTCTTTATCAGATCCTTTGGAGTTAAAAATGTTTTCCAAGTTTATTGCTTCCCTTCTAATGTTGTCTGCATTAGTTTTGTTTGTACAAAACCTTTTTAACTTAATATAATAAAAATTATCTATTTTATGATCAATAATGACCTCTAGTTCTTCTTTTGCCACAAATTCCTTCCTCCTCCAGAGATCTGAGAGGTAAATTATCCTATGATCTTCTATTTTGTTTGAAATCTCATTCTTTATGTCTAGATCATGAACCCATTTTGACCTTATCTTGGTATACGGTGTTATGTGTGGGTCAATGCCAAGGTCGTGTGACCTTGTAGGCTTTTTCATTTGTCTGTTCATTATTTTTTTGGAGACCATTGAGATGAAGTTACAAGGTTTCCCTATTAGTAAATAGCTGCTGGCACATTTGATTTCAAATTTTCTTGAATCTAGGACTGCTACTTTGTGGTATGCTCCTTAGGGGGCCCAATAGGAGCTTTTTAAAGGATTCTGTGGAATTTTTTTTTTTGCATACAAAGTTCCCAGATCATATGTGTGGGATGAAGGAGGAGAAAAAAAGAATACATTTTCCTTTCTGTATTGAGGCAGGAGGGAAAGGATTTAGAGTTCTCCAAGAACAGTATAGTAAAGTGATGATCAGTACTGCTCATTAATGTAATTTCTTTTATCAAGCCACATTAATTTCTGATGTTCAATCATTTGCCATATTCAAGGATTTTTTTCTAAAACTGTGAAAATTGTGATGGCGAAAAAATCTAATACCATTTACATCAACACTAGGAAATGATTCTCTTCTGTTATTCTGACTTGAATGCTTACAAAGCTCTCTCAGACAGTCATAGCAATCACTGTGAACTAGTGAGGAGTGTAATAAGAATCATGAGTGATGGATGGGTTCCTCAGGCTAAAATGAAGAATTATTCCCCTGAAGTCATTGACCACATATATTAATCTTTTCCAGGTGAGTCCCACTCTGGTCCTTAGCTTTTTTGGCATCTCTGAGGTTTTCAAGGCTCATGGGACAGAATAAAGTCTAATCCCACTGGCATATCCCCACCCAAAAGTACCAGAAGGGAACTAATTACTAGAGTGATACAGTCAGGGTTAGCCAGAAGGGGAAGTCATTGGTCCTGCCTCTGAGCAGAAACCTCCCTCCCTAGGCTGTTTCGCATGGCTCACTCCCAGCACAGGAAGCTCCCTGCTGGGAGAGTTATAAAAAGGCAGCTGAAGAGGAAGGTGCTGAATAGCTCAGAGCTCAAGCATATGGAGTCCCAGGCTCAGATGCTCTTTTTCCTGTTGCTCTGGATCCTAGGTGAGAGAGGAAGAACAGAGACAAACTTGTTTTTTGTCCCTTTGAATAGGATTGGGAAGAGATGGGATTCTGAGGGTAAGAGAGAAAAAATATGGCTCTGCACTGTGATCTCGGGGGCAGGACCCAGCCCTGAAGATTTAATTCGCCACAGTCAGAGAGATTTCTCCTGCTGGGAATATGGCCTGCATTGTTCTTACTATTTCTCTGGTGTTGTGATTCCAGATGCCCGAGGGGCCACTATGCTGACCCAGACTCCAGCCTCCCTCTCTGGGACTCCAGGAGAGAGAGTCACCATGTCCTGCAAGGCCAGTCAGAACATTGGTGCCATCCTTCACTGGTACTGACAGAAAGCAGGCCAGGCCCCTTGCCTCCTTATTAATTATGCATCCACCCTGTACTCTAGGGTCCCTGCCTGGTTCAGTGGGAGTAGGACTGGGACAGATTTCTCCCTCACAATCAGCAACATGAAGGCTGAGGATGCTGTAGTCTATCACTGTCAGCAGGGGTATAGCTGGCTTAACACGGTGCTACAGCCCCCCCAAAAAAAACCTGCCCAGCAGCTGCTGAGGAGGCATCAGTGCCCCAAGGGTTCTTCCTTCCCCTCAGCTGGGATGAAGGCAGCTTTTCTGGGACACCTAAAAAGAAGTTTCTAGATTTCAGGGAAAGATGCTGTGGCTATGATGAATTCAGCCAAGAATCAAGAGTGACACTAAATAATTGGATGACACCCAAGGATAGGCTTCTTTAATCCAGACCTGAGCAAGTCTTTCTTCTTTCCCAATCCTCACCATATGTTCTTATAGCTTTTGCTTGAAGACTTCCAGGATAGAGGGTCTACTTCTCCAGAGAGTGGAGAGAGCTGGGAAACACCCCAGTTAGGAAAACTGAGTTCAAATCCCATCTCAGATAATTCCTAGCTCTGTAATGTTGGACAAATCACTTCCCCTTTGTTTTACTTTTGTTATCCTTAAAATGGGAATCATAATAGCATCTGCTTCCCAGGGTGGTTGCAAGGATCAAGTGAGATAATAATATAAAGAGCTTAGCAGGGCAGCTAGGTGGTGCAATAGACAGCACCAGCCCTGAAGTCCGGAGGACCTAAATTCAAATCTGGCCCCAGACACTTAACACTTTCTAGCTATTGTGACCTTGGATAAGTCACAAAACTCCAATTGCCTCAGGGGGGGAAGAGCTTAGCAGTGTGTGTGCCTTGAAGTAAGCACTAGAGAAATGTTAGCTATTTTTATAATTAACATCCTGATTATCATCATCATTATTACTACCTTTAGTCCTGGATCATCAATTATCCTTTTACATAATTTTCATTGTCAGAGAGTCTGTCCTTAAGTCTAAAGTCAGCTTCTCTGCACCTTCCCCTCTCTGCTCATATTTCTATGCTTTGGTACCAAGCAGAACAAGTCATAGGCTCTTCCTTTTGGTCCTTTTTTAACTCTTCCAAGAGAGCCTTTTGAGCTTGAGACCAGTTCATGTCCCTCCTTTGGGGCTTCACTGTAGGCATTTTGCCTTTGTTGTCCACTTCTGGGTTTGGGTTCTATTTCCTGTCTCCATAGTAGCTTTCTATGGTCAGAGTTCTTTTTGCTTTTTTTTGGCTCATGTTAAAATTTTGCTCTGCTCCTAGGGCACAGGGGAGATTCTCTTAAGTTTCTTTTGCAGGAAGACAGGGGTCTCTCACTCATTGTACTGGGGCCCCTGGTACTGCAGAATTTCCCACTGTTCTGGGAGGGCCTGGCCCATCTCGTGTGAGGGAGATTGGAGGATCACAAGTAGCTTTCTCTGGTTGCAATCTGTGACTCCAAAATCCATTCAGAGACTTGATCTAATGTTCATTCTGAGGGAAGCTGGAGATACCTCCAGCTAGTTCCTGTCTACTCTCTACTATCATGGCTCTAGTCTCTACACACTTTTCTTTCTAATGACACCCTTGATGATGTTAACCTCCTGTTTGTTCCAGCAATAAGAATTTCCATCTCTCAATGCTGGGATTTTTTTTTCTGGCCCATCCCTGGAATGTTCTCTTTCCTACATTCTGCTAACTGACATCTTTTAAATCCTAAAATCCTATCTTTTACATGAAGCCTTCTCTGCTTCCTCTTAATTCTAGTCTTCCCTCTTTTAACTATTTTCAATTTATCCTACATGTACCTTGCTTTGTATATATTTGTTTACATATTGTCCCACACACTATACTATAAGTTCCTTGAAGGCAGGCGGTCATTTTGACTCATTTTCAATCTCCAGTGCTACACAAAGTCTGGAACATATGAGACACTTATTACATGTTAACTGATTTATGAATTGATTGATCCTATGCTACCCTTCAGGTCATATCCTCACTTGAGTTTATCTCTTGGGGTCAATTTAATGTGCTAGGCCCTTCCTCTTGCTTCACAATCAAAGCAGTATAACATAAAGACTATCCAAGAAGTTAGTTGTGATAGAAACAAAAGATGTAAATAAAGATCTATTTTGTAATAATAAGTATTCTCCCTTCTTTCCCCTCCTTCCTTTCTCCATCCATCGACCATTCCTCACCAAGAGAATTCATTTATTTGTTCTCACGATCTGGTTCTAACCTATTAATCCAGCATTATTGTACATTACTTTCCTTTATGAATTCTAAATCCTTGTCTAGTTGGTCTTTCTGTCATTTGTAATACATGGTATTCCATCTGCAGTGTGGGAAAGTGGGAAAAGTCGGGGATTAGAAGCTAATAGAACTACATTTGAATCAGGAGCACAGTCTTTCACTAGACTTAGGACAAATATCTTAATCTTATAATCACTAAATTAAGGGGCTGAAATTTTAGTACTCCTTCTGTCCATCTATTTTTATCTCTCAATATAATGTGTTGAAGTGTTTTTTGTCCTTAACTCACTTTCCTCTCTGTCTCTGTGTGTGTGTCTCTTTTTGTGTGTCTTCCTCTGTCTCTGTCTCCTATATATGTATATAAAATTTAAAAATGTGTGTATATATACATGCATATATGTGCATAGATGTGTATATTATGTATACATATCTACATGCATATGTATGTGTATATATAAATATGCATATATCTGTACACATACACATATATGTGTATAGACACATATATGTATATGGAATTATAATATATATTAATATAATATATTTACATAATATATGTTACATAGTTATATATACTTTATATTATATATATATAAAGTATGTAATATGTAATATATATATATATATATATATAATTATTTCATCAATGGAGTGACTTCACTTTTAATTCTTTTTTAGAAAATTCTTCAAATGAAATAATATTTCAAACTAGTCTGATCCTTGAATTTCAGCTTTTTCTATCTAAGAAGTAAATTAAATATTTGCCCACTTTCCAGAATTTTTTAGGCCTTTTTGGTCTCCTTTATATGACAAAAAAGTTTCATTGGTTGTTATTATAATTCATTCCTCTGCCAATTTCTGCCATCCTATTTTCAGTATCATAATGTGTTTAAATATGTCATGATGGAATTATTTTAAAATGCATGTCTCACCTTTCATTGTGGCTCAGGCAAAATAGGAAGTCTGACAGCACAGAGATTTGATATAGGAATGAGTCTTACATCAGTAAGAATAATCTTTAGTATTACCACTCTCTATTTTGAGGGTTTTATTGGTGCTTACCATGGTCACCTCCTACCAAGTCTTTTTTTCATAACAATATGAAAGCTCTAGAGCTATGAGGATTCTGTGTGGTCTACAATCCTGTTTTATTTTCATTCCTTTTTCTTGATCCACATATTTTTTCACCATTTTAAGTGATTTCCAATTTTGAATTGAAGCCAATGAATACCTTAATAAATAGTGATTTACTTTAGAGAGACTTCTCAGATTTGTTAGAATTGCTCCACAACAAAAGTTAGTACATAAGCTGCAGTGGTTTGATTTTGATACTCTTTGCAAATTAAATGTAAAAGTGTATCCTACTTATTTTTTCTTAAAGCTAATAAGTAAACATTTTCAGCATAACAGTGATTATATTTATCATCAACCTGCTAATTTCTTTAGTACCAGGAAACAATGTTTCTTTCAGATCTTCATAATATATTACACAATGTGATAAGTGCACCGTCTGTTTTATTGAACTGTTTTTTTCTCCTTTGTTTTTCAAATCTTTGTAACAAGGGAGATCTTGATCTGAGGAGGTAAGAGGGCCATAGCTGTAAATAAATCTGATTAAAACAAAAGAAAACAGCAAAATTATCAGAAGTCAAGATAAATAAAATATCCCAGATATGGAATTTATTTTTTATGTGCACTTGTTTGGAAATAACAGTTAAACCCATGACATTTATAAAATGCTTTAAAGTTTGGAAAGTGTTTTATAAGTATTAACTCTCTTAAGGCACATAACCATATTAGTGGGTAGGGGGAGACAAGGGGGAGACAATTTAGAGAGGAGGAAACTGAAAAAGAGAGTATAAGTGACTTGGCAGGGTTTCACAATTACTAAATGTTAGAGGCTAGATTTGAATTCAGACCCTTCTGATTCCAGGTCTAGTATGCTATCCACTGTATTACCTGGCCATCTTTAATCAGGCTTGATTGACAAGGTAAGATTCAAATAATGTAAACAGTCTTATCTGGAGGCACATGCCTCATCTGTAAATGCAGTCTGTCTGTTCTTCCCAAAACCCAGAAGTGCGATAACTTTGATCCTGGAACAGGAAAGAAAATAGCATCCAGTGGGGTGGAGGGCAGAAGGGCTGGACCCAGGGGCCAGGGTCTGTTTGTGGGACAGCGACTCTCATTTCCTATAAGATGTGCAGGGGAAGACAGATTCAGAACCCAGTGATTGGGAGGAGCAATCAGGTACAGTTACTAAGCTCACCATTACCATGCTCCAGTGATCCATGAGGGGCCCTGAAGGAAGCAGGGATAAAGAGAATCTGGGTTAGCCCTGAGGGGTCCAGAAAAGGGCAGAGCCTGTAGGTGTCTCTGGAGAGGGTGTTGCAGACTGATGGGAAGCATGATGCTCTAGGGGAGAGAAATTTCTTTGCACTTCTACATCAAATTATAACTTTGAATCACATGACCTTAGAACTTTTTGTAGGCAAGGGGGGCATCGGCATTAACATACAGGGTCACACAGCTGATAAATGGCTGATGTCATATATGAACTCAGTCTTCCTGTTCTACCCACTGAGCTGTCCAGCAGCTTCCTATACTTTCTTCCTAAAGGATCCTGTGGCTACTCTGTTTGCATGGGAATTCATATCCCAAAGTTCCCAGATCATCTGTGTGGAGTCAATAAAGAAGAAAAATGACATTCCCTTAGTGTTCAGGGACCCATCTAAAACTTGGTTTCTTATACATCCCATTTAATCAATGAATAAATTAATGAATTAAAAAATACAGATTAGGTATTTTTTATGGGCCAAGACTTGTGCTAAGAAGTGGAGACACAAGTACAATAGTAAGCTGGTCCCCATTCCCCAGGAGCTCACAGGGGATGGAGGGGAGAAATCACATGTTGGAGATTTCAATACAGGTTGGAGGGAAAGTTCTCCAAGTACAGAAAAAGTGATGGTAATTTCTCTTCATTCATGCATTTTATTCTAATCAAACCAGATCAATTTCTGATGCTGAATCATTTGACATTTCCAAGGACTTTGATAGCGGGGACTTCCTTCAGCAGCTTTGCCAATTACACAGTGAGGGGGAAAGCCAATATTATATATGTATCAGCACTAGGAAATGACTCCCTTCTGTTATACTGACTTGAATGCTGACAAAGTTCTCCCTGACAATTTCCTAAGAGTTACAAGTGATTAGGGGGTGGCAATTCAGGCAACAATGCAGGGTGACTTTGAAGTGACTGATCACATATGTGAATGTCTTCCAGACATCTTTGAGAATTTCAGGCTCATGGAGACAGGGTAAGGTCTAACCCCACTGGGATATCCCCATCCCAGGGTCCCAGAAAGGCACTGCTGCCCTGATACAGTTCAGACTTCTGGACTAGTCAAGAAGCATCATTAAGCCTAGCCCTGAGCAGAAGCCTCCCTCCCTGGGCTGTTTTGCGTGGCTCACTCCCAGCACAGGAAGCTCCCTGCTGAGAGCAGATATAAAAAGGCAGCTGGGGAGGAAGGACTGGGCAGCTCAGAGCTCAGGCACATGGACATGGGGAACCAGGCTCAGATGCTCCTTTTCCTATTCCTCTGGATCTCAGGTGAATGAAGAAGAGCAGAGACAAGCCTGTCTTTTGTTGTTCTGGGCAGAACTGGGAAGGGGGGGATTCTGGGGTTCAGGATAAAATATGGTTGTGTACTGGCATTATAGGAGCAGAACCCAGCCCTGAAGGTTTAATTCTCACAATCAGTGGATTTCTCCTGCTGGCAATATGGCCTGATGTTCCTACTATTTCTCTTGTGTTTGATTCCAGATGTCCGAGGGGCCATTGTGCTGACCCAGACTCCAGCCTCCCTGGCTGCATCTCCAGGAGAGAGAGTCACCATGTCCTGCAGGGCCAGTGAGGATATTGGTATCAGCAGAAACCAGGTGAGCTTCCCAAGCTCCTAATTTATTATACAAACGACCTGCACACTGGAGTCCCTGCCCGGTTCAGTGGGAATAGGTCTGGGACAGATTTCTCCCCCACAATCAGCAAAGTGGAGGCTGAGGATGCTGCAGTGTATCATTGTCTGCAGTATGATAGCTGGCCTCCCACAATGATAGAGTCCCGAACAAAAACCTTCCCAGCAGCTTCTGAGAAAAGCATCAGTGCCCCAGCGGCCTCTCCTTCCCCTCAGTTGGGATGGGAGCAGATTGCTTGGGCTCCTTGGGGGGAGGTTTCTATGTCTCAGAGGAAGATGTTGGGACTGTGAGTTCAGCAAAGAATCATGGAGCGACATGATCTAAAATTCAGTGGTCCTCAAACTTTTAAAATAGGGGGCTAGTTCACTCTCCCTCAGACTGTTGGAGGGCCAGACTATAGTAAAAAAAAAACAAACAAAAAACACTCACCCTCTGTCTTCACTCTTCAGCCTATTTGCCATATAACCAGGTGGGGCTGCATAAACGTCCTCAGCAGGCTGCATGTGGCCCACAGGCGGTAGTTTGAGAACCCCTGATAATAATTGAATAACATCTAAGAGTGGTCTTCTCTGACCTGACCAAGAGTCGTCCCCTTTCCCAATCCTCAGAAAATGTTGTTACAGTCTTTGCTTGAAGATGTGCAGTGCAGGGAGACTAGCTCTCCAGACAGTGGAGGGTGCTAGGGATGTTGTCAGGAAGATTGAGTTCAAAATTCCATCTCAGACAGTTCCTAGCTCTGTGATTCTGGATAAGTCATTTCACCTTTGTCTCAATTTTGTTATCTTTAAAATAGGGTTCATAATAGCACCTGGTTCCTAGGGTAGTTGTGAGGATCAAGTGAGATAATAATTATAAAGAGGTAAGCAGGATGTATAACTCAAAGTAAGTTATGTGAATTCTTCTTCATTAATGTAATTTATTTTAATCAAAGCAGATCACTTCCTAGTGCTGAACCATTTATAATTTCCAAGGAATTTGTAGCAGGAAATATCAGCTAGTATTATTATCACATTACTATTACCTTCAAAACTGGATCATCAATCACCCTTCTACATAGCTCTCATTGTCAGAGAGTCAATACTATAGTCTAAAGTCATCCTCTCTGCACCTTTCCCCCTTTGCTCATATTTCTGGGCTTTGGTACTAGACAAGTCCTACTCCCATCCTTGTTACAGCCCTTTGAATGCTTGCAGGCAGTTACTAACTACAAGCCTCATGTTGCTCCTCTCCCAAGCTCAGCCTCCCCTGGTTCCTTCAGACAACTTTCCTGTCTCTTGGTCTTTGGCCCTTTCACCATCCTGGCTGCCTCACTCTGCCTGGATGCCAACCTGCTTCAGGCCATTCTCTCATGGGGCACCCAGAGGAAAAGCAGGATTTCAGGGAAACTGACCAGGCCAAGCCTAGAACAACTTGGGGCCTAGGAGAGAGTTACCCACCTCCTGACAGAGAAGGGATGGACATCAAGGACAGTGATACACATATAAGACACAGATTCTCTGTGGATTCAGTCGTTGGACTCTGTTTATTTGTGGTTTCACTGAGGCAGAATATCAGGAGAGAGAAACAGTCTGTCAGATACTCACTGAAATCTGGGCCTTCCAGCTCAGCCATGCACGTCTATGCTGTAAGATCTCTTTTGTCATATTCTTCCTAAGATCTCTGGGAGGAGTCCATCCAATCTAATGGGGCCCTTCTCCATCATCAGGACATAGTGCAGCACGTGGGTCATCCAACAGTTGTCCCATTTATTGCCACCTCCCATATTTGTGACCTTATATTTTGGATGATGTACTATATTCTATCCCTTCTTATAAATTCTTTCTTTACATTTGTTCTTTGCTGCCATATGCCTCTTCATTGACTTCTCTCAGTAACATTAGGAAAACAAGACATATGAAAATAGCAGTGAAGTAAATGGAAAAAAAAAAAAAAAACACAACAAAACTGAATGCTTCATCCCTGCAATGACCAAATTTGACCTGCAGGGGGAGTTGAAAAATTGGACTTTCCTCACTCTGTGACATATTATGCTGATTTTGTGGTTGGCTTTAATTAAATGTTATCCCTTACTTTTTATTTTATATTATTTTATGTATTTTATATTTATATATTTGTTATATTTCTTATTTAATGTAAAAAGAAAAGGCATTAAAATGTCAAAATAAAGTAGTCATAGAATGGAATTTATGGATGGATCTACTAACTTCTTGAAAAAAGAAAACTATTTCCTCTTCTTTCTTTTTGTATTTTTTGGTTTAAGTGGAGTCATATTGAGTAGAGTAAAAGAATAGTCTGAAATGTTTATATATATATATATACATATACATATATATATATAATTTGGTAAATAAGTTAATATAAAAAATTTAATTTAATAAACAATTTTAAAATTGAATAACCAAATAGTTACATAATATATCAGTTGCTGTATAAACTTTTTGGGAAAAAAATTAACCTTTCCCATCTCTCACACACCTAATAACACACATAGTCCCTAAATGCTAAAGGAGAAATAATTAAATAGGGATGTTGAGATAACTCTATAGGGAATTTTGAAGAGAAATGTGATTTAAATATACAAGTATTCATGAATTCCAACAGCGTTTGAGTGATACTCTGTATGTGAATCCTGCTTGACAAGGTAAGTTTTCAAAATCATGGAAGCTTTCTGTATCCATATACCTAGGACCATATTTTTTAAAAGAATTACAAATTTGAAAATAAAAAAATTGATTTCAACATACCCCTAAAAGAACCCACTAAAATGCATTCTGCTTGAAATTCTGAATCTCTATTTCATATACCTTGGCTGGAAAAAATAGATGATTAATAAAGGATTATTTTCTTCCATAGGTCTCTTGTCTTTACTTCTCATATTCTGTCCCTCTTTCTTTAGTTCTCTCCATTGTGTGAGTTTTTGCTTCTGAGGCTAGGCAGAACACGCTATACCTCTCTCAGTGGATAAACCTTAGAATGTTTGAAGATTTCCCTTCAATCTGTTTTGTTTCCCTGTATGTTCTAAGACAAAGCTTTCTGGGATCCTTCCAAAGATCTTCACTAAACATGAACTCCAATCCTTTCCCCATCCTGATTATTTCTCTGAATGCCTTCCTGATTTTCTTGATTCCTCCTACAATGGGGCACCTACAACTGGAAAAAACAAAACCAATCTATTCCAGAGATGACCTGCCGGTAGAAGAATACAATGCACTGAGGTTGACTAAAGCATGATCCAGTTGGATATGTCCATCTTTGTTTTTGGACAGAGTCAAATACACAAAGGAATCTGTTCACTCTACTTCTGTAGATGACAACTCATCTATGTCTATTTGCATTCAGATTCTCTAGTGATTGTCCTAAATCATAGGACTGATCTTTCTCTCATCCTCCAACGCCCTAAACTCCAGTAACTCCTATAGCCTCCAGGAGCAAGTACAAGATAATTCTGCTTGGCATTTAGGGCCTTTCCTGGCCCAGCTACTTTCTACCTTTCCAGTTTGCTGGCATCATACTCCCCTGACAGAAACTTTTCTCTTTTTTTAATAGTATTTTCTTTTTCCAAATTTCAAATAAGTTTCCAATGTTCATTATTATAAAACTTCGTGTTCCAAAATTTTCTCCTTCCCTTTTTTGTCTCCTCCTCCCCAAGATAGAAAGCAATCTGATATAGGTTAAATTTGTGCAATTTTAAAAACATATTTCCATATTTGGCCGGTTGTGCAAGAAAAATAAAATCAAAAGTGGGGAAATAGAAAAAAATAAGCTAATAAACAGCAAAAACAATAAAGGTAAAAATATTATGCTTTTATATTCAGTCTGATATTAATGCAATTTTCCTTGATAATTTCTTGAAAGATGTTTTCTGTGTCTCTTTTTCTTCATGCTTTTCAGGTCTCCAGTACTTCTTAAAATGTCTCTCCTGAATTTATTTTCTGGATCAGCTGTTTTTTCACTGAGATATTTTATATTTTTTTCCACTTCTTTTGGTTTTGTTTGTCTGATTCTTGATACCTCACTGAGTCATTCACTCTCATTTATCCAATTCTAACTTACGTGAATTATTTTCTGCAGTTACCTTTTTCACCTCCTTTTGCATTTGGCTAATTGTACTTTGAAATGAGTTGTTTAGTTCAGCTAATATTTTTCCTCAATTCTATTTTTTAAGAAATTCTTTTCTTTTTTCCATTAAATAGTTGTTTTCTTCAGTCAATTTCTGTGCTTTTTTCCCCAAGCTGTTGACTTTTTTCCTCAAATTTTCATTTGAGCTCTTACTTCTTTTCCCCATCTTTTCTTCTCTGTTTTAATATCTGTTTTTAACTCTTCCAAGAAAGGTTTTTGAGCTTGAGAACAGTTCATATCCCCCTTTGGGGCTTTACCTGTGTCAATTTGCCTTTAATCTCCTCTTATGGATGTGGGTTCTAAGCTTCCCTGTCTCCAAAGTAGTTTTCTATGATCAGAGATCTTTTTGATATTTTTGCTCATTTTTAAAGGTGAGCTCTGCTTTTAGGGCACAGGGGACATTACCTCAAGCTTCTTTTGCAGGAGGAATATTATGGAAACCTGAGGAAGGGATGAGATGTAAGATTCCTGGCCTTCAGGTAGTGGGGATGAGGGGAATAATGATTTAATCACTTAATCAGTACCTAATAAACAGTAGGTATGTAAGAAAGTAGCTGCCCATCAGTTGGAGAATGGCTGAATAAGTTATGGTATATAAATAATATGGAATATTATTTTTCTATAAGAATTGATCAAGGGATAGTTAGGTGGTACAGTGGATAGAACATCAGCCCTGAAGTCAGGAGGACCTGAATCACATAACCCCAATTACCTCAGAAAAAAAAAAAGAAAAAGAAATGATCAGGAGGATGATTTTAGAGGGCCTGGAGAGACATGAACTGATACTAAGTGAAATGAACAGAACCAGGAGATCATTGTACATAGCAACATTAATATTACATGACTATTAATTCTGATGAACATGACTTTCAAACAATGGGATAATTGACGTCAGTTCCAATAATCTTGTGATGAGGAAGAGCCCTCTACACCTAGAGAGAGGACTGTGGGAACTGAATGTGTATCACAAAATAACATTATCACTCTCTTTGTTGTTGTTTGCTTGCATTTTATTTTCTTACTTATTTGCCTTCCTATTTAATATGATTTTTCTTGCAGCAAGAGAATTGTGTAAATATGTTTATACATATTAGATTTAACATATATTTTTAAATATATGTATAACATATATTGGATTGTTTGCCATCTAGGGGAAGTGGAGGGAGTAAGGAGGGGAAAAATCTGAAACACAAGAGTATGCAAGGGTCAATGTTGAAAAATTATCTGTGGGCAGCTAGGTGGTGCAGTGGATAGAGCATCAGCCCTGAAGTCAGGAAGACCTTAATTCAAATTTGATCTCAGATACTTACTACTTCCTAGCTGTGTGAGCTTGGGCAAATCACTTAACCCCAATTGCCCCAGCCAAAAAAAATATCCATTTATATATTTTGAAAGTAAAAAGCTTTAAAATTAAAAAAAAAATAAAAATTCAGCACAACTGAAAAAAAAAACACAAAGATTCCCTTTAAAAAAAAAGAAAAGAAAAATAACATTTTTTTTAAAGTATGCTTCAATCTGCATTCAGACACCACCAGTTCTCTGGATATGGATAGCATTTTTTGTCATAAGTGTTCATACTGGTTTTGGATCATTGTGCTATTGAGAAGACTTATGTTATTCAGAGCTGAATATTACTGTTACTTTGTACACAGTACATTTCACTTTGCATCAGCCCAAGTCCTTCTGGGTTTTTCTGAAAACATCCTGCTCATCATTTCTTAGAGCACAAAAGTTTTCCATCACAATTACATCCACAATTTATTCAACCATTCCCCAATTGATGGGCATCTCCTCAACTGGAATCATTTTAAAATGAATGTCTCTCCTCTTTGTTTAAACTAATCAATATTCTGACTATCCAAAAACTTGATGCAGGAATGCATCTTACATCAGTAATGAATAATTTTTAGTCTATGACAAAATGATCAATATCTGCTTTTTGTGACTTTATTTAGTGCTTATCACGTCCTTCTCCTCCAATCTTTTCTTTTTTAAATGTATTTATCTATTTCTTTAAAATTGGGGGGATCCCTCTCTTAGTAGTTGTTGGCAAAATTTTTGCCAGAGTCCTCCATAATAGGCTGATCCTTCATTTGGAAAACAGTCATCTACCTGAGAGTCAGTGTGGCTTTAGAAGGGATTTATTAAAAAATAAAAGAATTTGTCAGTAGAAAAATAAATAAAATATTCATTATATGGAGTTTGTTCCTTTATGTGCCATATAAATGGAATTTATATAGTGATTTAAAGTTAGGAAAGTGTTTTCAAAATATTAACTCTTCATCTACACAAACACACTGAGAGCTAGGTGCTATTTTTATGCCCAAATTAGAGCTGACAAAGCTGAAATAGATAGAGGACTTGGCCAGGCTTTCACAGCTAATAAGTGTTGGAGGCTGCATTTGAATTCAGATCTTCCTGGTTCCAGGTCCAATACATTGTCCACTGTACTATCTGGTCATCACTAAGCAGCCATGATTGACAAGGGAAGGTTTCAAAATAATGGAAACTCTCTTTTCTGGGGGCACATGTTTCAGCTATAAAATTCAGCCTCTCTGTTTTTCCAAATACCCAGCAATAGATATTATATTGGAGCAGGAGAGAAAATACCACCCAAAGGCTATGGAGGACATAAGAGCTGGAGGAAGGGATCAGGATCTGGCTATGGGACAGTAATGCTCATTGACTGTGAGAGGGATTGACCATGTGCAAGGGGGAACAGAGATAGGACATGGTCATGGGAAGGACAATGGGGGACAGCTGCTGAGCACAGCCATGACCCTGTCCCAGTAACAAGTGATAGGCCAGGGAAGGGCAGAGTCTCTGGGGAGGGGGCTGTAGGCTGAGGGGGAACATTATGGCCTATGGGAAAGAAGTTTTCTTTCACTTCTATATCTAATTCTAAGTTGTGATCAGGGAGAGGGGCGTTGTTTGTTAAGTTAGCTATTTTTGAGTCAGTCTGATTGAAGTGACTTGTCCAGGGTTACATAATTAGTAAATAGCTGCTGGCACATCTGAACTCCAGGCATCCTGATGGCTGGGCCGGTGCTTGAGCCCCTGTACCACCTAGTGCCCATCAGGTACCTTTTAAAGGATCCCATGGCTACTCTGTTTGCATGGGAATTCAAAACTCTTAAAATCCCAGATCATCTGTATGGATCAAAAAAGAATGAAAAATGAGTTTCCCTTAGTGTATAGGGGGGCCCATCCAAAGCTTGGTTTCTTATGCTGCCATTTCAATGAATGAATAAATTAATTAATTGATCGATACTGATTAGGCACTTATTATGGCCAAAACCTATAGTAAGAGCTGGAGATACAAGGGAATGGTAAGGTGGTCCCTTCTCCCCAGAAGCTCACAGACAAAGGTGAGATGTCACTTATTGGAGATTTCTGTGGCAGATTGTTTAGAAAGGCCTTGTAGTTCTCCAACTAGAGCAATAAAGTGATATAAATTCTTCTTCATTAAGGTAATTTCTTCTAATCAAATAATATCAGTTTCAGATGCTGAACAATTCTCCATTTCCAAGGACTTAGCAGAGATCTCAGTAGCTGGGACAGTTGGGGAAAACATTCCAACAGAATTCTTACATCAACACTAGAAAATAATCTGTTCCATTATACTGACTCAATGCCTACAAATTCCTCCCTGATGATCAAAGAGTCATGTCAATCACTCTGAATTAGTGAACAGTATAATAAAAATCACGGGTAATGTGAACCTCTGCCAGGAGGGTCCCCATCTGAGCCTGAGCTTTCTTGGCATCTCTGAGGTTATCAAGGTTCACTGGACAGAGTAGATTCTAAACCTACTGGGATACCCCCATCCCAAGGTCCCAGAAGGGACTGCTGCACTGAGACAGCTCAGGATTCTGGACTAGCCAGGAGGGGAGATCACAGGGCCTGCCTGTGAGCAGAAGCCTCCCTCCCTGGGCTGTTTTGCATGGCTCCCTCCCAGCACAGGAAGCTCCCTGCTGAGAGCAGATATAAAAAGGCAGCTGGGGAGGAAGGTGCTGGGCAGCTCAGAGCTCAGGCACATGGAGATGGGGTTCCAGGCTCAGATGTTCCTTGTCCTGTTATTCTGGATCCCAGGTGAGTGAGAAGAGCAGAGACAAACCTGTCTTTTGTTGCCCCCCCCCCTCACCAGGAGTGGAAAGTGTGGAATTCTGAGGGTTAGAGAGAAAATATATCTCTGCACTGGGATCCTGGGGGCAGAACCCAGCCCTGAAGGTTTAATTCACCACAGTCAGAGGATTTCTCCTGCTGGCAATATGGCCTGATGTTGTTCTCACTATTTCTCTTGTGTTTGTGATTCCAGATGCCCGAGGGGCCATTGTGCTGACTCAGACTCCAGCCTCCCTGGCTGCATCTCCAGGAGAGAGAGTCACCATCTCCTGCAAGGCCAGTCAGGGTATTAGCTATTACCTGAACTGGTATCAGCAGAAACCAGGGGAGTCTCCCAAGCTCCTAATTTATTATACAAATAACCTGCACACTGGAGTCCCTGCCCGGTTCAGTGGCAGTGGTTCTGGGACAGATTACTCCCTCACAATCAGCAAAGTGGAGGCTGAGGACGCTGCAGTCTATTACTGTCAGCAGTATTATAGCTCTCCTCCCACGGTGCTACAGCCCGGAACAAAAACCTGCCCAGCAGCTGCTTAGAGGGCATCAGTGCCCCAGGGGCACCTCCTTCCCCTCAGCTGGGATGGGGGCAGCTTGTTTGGGCTGCCTCAGGGGAAGTTTCTAGGTCTCAGAGGAAGATGCTGGGGCTGTGAGAGTTCTGCCCTTGATTTCTTTTCTAACCAAGAATCCACCGAAATGAATCCACAGAAAATGGAGGCCTTGAAATATGTCTGGTCCTCCATGTCCATCACTTCTCTGCCAGGGACTGAGTAGCACACTTACTTCATCATTGGTCCTCGGAGACAATGATTGCCTTGGTCATTTTATGGTCAGGATTTCTCCCTCATCTTTGCTGGATCTTTACTCAGATCATTCCCTCTAATTCTAGGTGTCCTTTGGTGCTCTATCTCAGGCCCTATTCTCTTTTCCTTTATATCACTTCCCTTGGTGACATCATCAGCTCCCATGGATTTAATTTCCCTTGCTTTGCTAAGAATTCACAAATCTACCTCTCCTGCCCCCATCTCTCTACCACCCTCCAAGCTGACATTTTAGACAGCACAAATTGGAAGTCCAGTAGATAGTTTGAACTTGGTAGGTCCAAAACAGAACTTGCTCTCTTTATGACTTAAGCTTCACTTTCTGCAACTTTTCCCTGTAAATGGGCAATGTTTGAAATAATCTCAGACTCATACTGAACATACCCACTGTCTCTCACTTCCTCAGTGCATCCCACATCTAAGTTCTGTGCTGTACCTTCTAGGGAGGATATAGTAATTACCCCTATGCCCTCCTAACCTTAGGAGTGATCTAATTAAAAATGACATAAGATGAGCTCACAAATACCTCTGATTGTCAGATAACAGCCTGTTCATCTTTGATCACCTAATAAGCAATAATTCTAAGATGCTTAAAGTTGTCACAGGTTCAGAAAAAATTCCTTGCCCACCACTTGACCTAGTGATGTTTCAGGACTAAAAACACACCTCCAAAAGGTACCCTGAGAGCTCTGCCCAGAGAATTATGGGTATTGCACCTGTGCACAAAATCAGAAGCAGAGCACTGCTCAACTCCACCTCTAAGCCATAAAATTAGTATATCAGTCACATGAAGCACCTGGTCCCTCTCACTTTTCCCTATACATTTACCTTCTAGCTCCTGGCTTTTTGCCAACCTCTTTTGGATTCTTAGCCTACTTTACTTGAAAATACAATTATAGTAAAATTTAGTCCTTGCTTTGGAGATGAGTCCCCTTTGAACACCAAGGTGAGCTGTAACCAAAACCTATTCATTTCCCCCTTGCAATATCTCTCAGATATTCCTTCATCTCTCCTCTGTCACCAACAAGATGGCCAGAGCTGCTAAGGAAGCTGCCTGCCCATCCTTTCCCCACCCTAATCCATCTTCCATTCAGCTAATACTGTGATTTTTTTCTGGAAGCTCGGATCTGTCTGTGTCATCCTTCCTACCCAATGAATTCCAGGGGCTCCCAGTGTCCTTCAGAATCAAACACCAGTGCTTATGTTTGATATTTAAGGACTTTGGTGACCTTTTATGTAACTTTCCAGGCTTCTTTCACCTTGATGTTCCAGCATTTAATCTTCATTTCAATGATACGAGCCTCCTGGATGAGCCACAAGCAAGACCCTCCATCTGTTGGCTCTGACCATTTGCTTTGGGTTCCTTCATGCTTAGAAAGCCCTCTCTCCTTTTTCCATTTATTGATTTTCTTTGTGTTAACTAAGATCCCATTTTTACAGGAAAATTTTCCCAACATTTCTTCATCAGGTTGCTTTCCCTCTGTTCACTATTTCTATTGATGCTTGTTTGCATATATGACTTGACTATTGTCTCCCCATTAGATTGTAAGCTCCTTGAAGGCAGGCACTATTTTTTGACTCTTCCAAGCCTCCTACTCATGGACCAGAGGCACCCTCTTTTAATATCATTGTATCCCATGTAAATTCAGAGCCTTTGTTGCTCTCAAAGATCTACTGTGGCCATTTAAAACTGTCTTGTTGTATCGTCTCATTTTTTATTCCCCTACTTCAACATTTTCATTTCTCCTTAATCTTTATTTGCTGCAGTGAAGCCACATTGAATACCTTTTGAGCATTAGTCCTTTCATTCCCCTCTTAGCTTAATATGACTTCATAACTGACAGCCACTCTTTCTGGAAAGAACGCTGAAAGAGATCTCAATGTCCTGGATCTCCTGGTAGGTAGAATAAGCTTTTAATGATGTCTATTGTCTCTGTACTCCTAAGCAAGGCCCTTAACTTCTCCAAGATTTAATAATAATAATTAATAGGATTTCTCATGTATTTTAAGATTTGCAAAGCACTTTTCACATGTTTATATAATTTCTACATTTTAAGTCTGTTCTTACAAAATATTTAATAATTTTTTATCCCATTATAGATCTATTTTACTCTCTGCATGATTATAGTCAGATTAAAAAGGAAAGGGGAAAGTCCCAGGAAACTCATACCTAAAACACTTGTCATCCATAGAAAGAAAAAAAAAATATGGGAAAACCCCAGAAAGGAAGTATTCAAGGCACAAGAATAATTCGATATGACAAAACATCCAGTAGCATCTATTAAAAAACACAAAAAAACTTGGAAAACAATATTCCATAAGGCAATAATATGAAAATCAAGTACTTTATTCTGCCAATCTGAGCTGAATCGGGCAGGGAACAAAATTGACCTTTAATAGAATAGAGAACTCTCAAGTATTTTGAACAAGACATAATTAAGTTTTTTCTCCACAGGTAGTATACAGACAAATTGTCCAGACTGCCTCGGGATAGGTCTTTCAGGCCTCAGAGAAAGAGACTGAGATGGATTAATCCCTGTTTGCTTTAGTTTCCATGAAATGGTGGAATAGCCACACCTGTAATTTCATGTTGCCTGAAAACTCCTGGATGAAGAGATATTTGTAACCTTCCCTCCCATTCCTTTCTCTTCCAAGCTTTCCTATTACTCTCCATCCATACAATCTCCCAAGATAATAAGTTGAGTGCCATCCTTGACTCCTCTCTCACACTTATATGAAAAAATAACCTTTTTGTCAACTCTTATCATTTTTACTTTCAAAATGGCTCTCTTACAAATGATTTGCTCTTCATACAAGCTAAGCTCCAGCATAGGTGAAATAATTACCTCCAGGAATAGATTATCCATCACATTTTTACACAATTAATATTGCCTAAAGATAATCAGTTGGAACAACAGATCAAACACTGGGCCTGGAGTCAGGAATTCAAGTCCATTTTCAGATACTTATTAGCATTTTGACCCTGCACAAGTAACTTAACCTATCTGTCTCAGGTTCTTCCCATTGTAAAATGAACATGACAATGACACTTACCTCCCAGGTGAGTTTGAGGATCAAACAAAATAAATTTTGTATGATAACATTACTTAGTAAATACCAAGGTTACCCAACAAGGGGGAATTCTGCCAACTGCATTTTCCTGTCCAGTGAGGGGAAGTCCTTCAATGACCTCCATGGTAGAAATAGGCTGCATCCTGCAGAGGAGCCACACTGGGCTAGTTGGTCTCTTTCCAGATGCCATCAGGAGGTAAAGAACACAGCTTACCCGATGCTTGGGTGCCCTGAACTAAAAACCTGAAATGGAAGGAAAACCTCCTTCCTTCACTGCTCTTCTTTTAACCTCAGCCCTGGGGCATTGACCTTGTTCAATTTCACTGGTCCTTCTCATTTCCAGGAGCATGTGGTGATCTCTACTGGATCAGGAGTTGAGCTAATGATGCAGGATTCCAGGCAAGATGTGGCTGCCTGCCAAGCTGTCAAGGAAACCCTGAGAGGCCGTGGTTCCAGGGATGTGAGACCAAGTGGCATTTGGGATTTGGGATCAGGAACTGTCCTCTATGCAAACTGAGCTAAACTATCAACCTAGAGACTGGACTAATGGGAGTATGTGCTTAGTTATGAGTGTGTACAAGACAGAGGAAGAGAGAGGATGAAGCCCTCTGTGCTATTTATATATTAATATATCTTTGAAGTCAATATTTCTTTGGAAAACCTGCCTGTTAATGGCTAAATGAAATGGAGTGGAGAAAATTCTCCTAGGTCATAACATCACTAAGACTAGAGCTAAAGGCTGAGAAACTCTAGAGACCGAGCCTTCCCTGAGAATACCAGAGAACCCTGGGGAAGGATGAGATGTAAGGTTCCTACCTCACTTTCAGTGTTAAGTCAGTGGGTACCAGGGGTATAGAAATTCTATTGGGAAATCACTTAGCACAGTACCTGGCACATAGTAGGTGCTCCAGAAAGGCTTGTTTTATTCCCAAGGCACCCACTGCTTACTTCATGTATTACATCAGCTTCTCTTTTCCTCCTCAACATTTATGATTTTCAGCCACTGGAGCTGAGCAGAACAAGTCACACATCTCTATTGGGATAAACTATGAAGTGCTTAAATGTTGCCCAATGAATGTTCTACAGCCCAAGCTTCCATAGCTCTTCCAGTGCTCTTCACCAAATATGAAGTCCAATTCTCTCCACTTTCTCACTCTTTCTCTGGCTACCTTCCAGACTTTCTTGATTCCTCCTAAAATAGGGCACTTATAACTGAGGTGGAAGCAAACTATTTGCAATTCACAATGGAATTAGTTCCCTTTAACTATGTAGCTGGTAAATCAGCCATGTCCAACAGAATAAGTTGGTCTGATCTCTTCACCATTCCCTTCTTTCCCCAAATAAATAAAAGCCACTGGCTCCCAATGATCTTCAAAAGCACATACAACACACTCTCTTTGGCATTCAAAGCTCTTCATACATAAGGGCACTGATTATATTATCATTAACCCTCCAATTTCTCCAGTCTTGGGGAATAAAGTTCCTTGAGTGTCTTATGACAAGTTACCCACATTGTCAGAAGTGTGAAGTGTTTAGTTTTGCAAAATTGCTTTTTTCATCTTTCTTTTCAATATTTTTGCTACAATGTAGATTCTTGCTGATCTGAGGATGTCATAGGGATAAATTAAAAAAACAAAAGAAAACAATGACATTATAATAAAATATTCTTGAAATGGAGTTTGTTCTTGGAGTTTTGTTGGGGGGAAATGATAAGAACAACAACAAGAAGAATGACATTTGTACAGAGTTTTTTATTATTGCTTTTTATTTACAAGATATGTGCATGGGTAGTTTTTTAGTATTGACAATTGCAAAGCTTTACGTTCCAACTTTTCCCCTCCTTCCCCCCACCCCCTCTCTCAGATGGCAGTTAGGTCAATACATGTTAAATATGTTAAATATATGGTGTTTTAATATTTGAAAGTGGTTCAGAAATCTTAACTCTTTTAATCCACACAAGCAAAATGGGAATTAGGTGCTATATTTATCCCCAATTTAGAGATGAGGAAGTAGAACTAGTGAGTGTGGAGGCTGGGTTTGAATTCAAAGCTTTCCTAATTCTGGGTTCAGTGTGCTATCCACTGCATTCCCTGGACATCCCTAATCAGTTTTGCTTGACAAGGGAAGGTCTCAAAACCATGGAAACACTCCTATCTGAGTCACACGTTTCATCTGTCAATGCAGCCTCACTGTTCTTCCCAATACCCAGCAGTGCAATAGCTTTGATCCTGTAGCAAGAGAGAAAAATAGGAGCTGGAGATTAGGGCAGGGGGCAAAAGGGATTCATAGGCCAGAGTCTGTCTGTGGGATAATGGCACTCAGTGTTTGTGTGCTGAGGACAAGAATTGGCCTGTGCATTGACACAGAGACAGGGCACAGTGATAGAGAGGAGCAATGGGGGACAGCTGCTGAGCAAAACCAAGACACTGCCCCAGTGACCTCTGAGGGGCCTGGAAAGGAACAGGGATGAAGAGAAGCTGAGCTAGCCCTTGGGGGCAAGGTATTGGCAAAGCCTGTAGGTGTTTATGGAGAGGGGACTGAAGACTGATGGGGAGTGCCATGGTCCAAGGGAGATAATTTCCGTTCACTTCTATATCAAATTCTAGGTTGGGAATCATGTGACATTAGGTGTCCTTGAGCTGCTCCTTTCTTACTTTTTGAAGGCAATCAGGGTTATGTGATTTTCCCAGGGTCACATGTTAAACAGCTTCTTTCACATTTAAATTCCAGTCATCCTGACTGAAGGGCAGGTGCTCTACCCACTGTACCCCCTGGGAAAGTCCTTGGTACTTTCCTAAGGGAAGCTTCTCAGTTTGCATGTTCTCAGATCATCTGGGTGGAGTGAATAAAGAAGGAAACTGATTTTCTCTTAGTGTATCAGGGCCTACCCAAAGCTTGGCTTCTTCTACTGGCCTTTTTAAATAAATTAATCAACCAATACTGATTAGGCATTATTATGGGGCAAATCCTGTGCTGAACAGCTGCAGACACAAGGGGAACAGTAAGGTGGTCTCTGTTCCCCAAGCGTTCACAGGGCAATGAAGAGAGATATCACATATGGGAGATTTCTGCTTCCGGTTGGAGGGAAAGGCCTTGGAGTTCTCCAGGTAAAACTGTGAAGTGATTAAAACTCCTCTTCATTAATGTCATTGCTTTTAATTAAACCAGATTAGTTTCAGATGCTGAATAATCTTCATTTCCAAGGATTTTGATAAAATTCCTGATAGCAGGAATTTTTTATGTAACTGTGGTAATTGTGTAGCTGATGGAAAAGTCCATCACTAGGAAATGCTTTAATTCTGTTGTACTGACTCCAGTGGCTACAAATCCCTCCCTGAGGATCACACTGTCATGGTACTTCCTGTGAATTGCATAGGAGTGTCATAGGAAACTGAGTGATGAGCAGGGTTTCAGACCAGAATGGAGAATAACCTCCTTGAAGTCACTGACCACATATGTGAATCTCTTCCAGGTGAGTCCCCATCTGAGCCTGAGCTTCCTTGGTTTCTCTCAGGTTATCAAGGTTCACTGGACAGAGTACATTCTAAACCCATTGGACTATCCCTTTCCCAAGGTCCCAGAAGGAGAGGGCTGCACTGATACAGCTCAGGGTTCTAAAGTACCTAAAAGGTGAGATCACTGGACCTGCCTCTGAGCAGAAGCCTCCCTCCCTGGGCTGTTTTGCATGGCTCCCTCCCAGCACAGGAAGCTCCCTGCTGAGAGCAATTATAAAAAGGCAGCTGGGGAGGAAGGTGCTGGGCAGCTCAGAGCTCAGGCACATGGACATGGGGTTCCAGGCTCAGATGTTCCTTGTCCTGTTATTCTGGATCCCAGGTGAGTGAGGAAGAGCAGAGACAAGCCTGTCTTTTGTTGCCCCCCCTCACTAGGAGTGGAAAGTGTGGGGTTCTGAGGGTCAGGGGGAAAATGTGGCTCTGCACTGGGATCATGGGGGCAGAACCCAGCCCTGAAGGTTTAATTCACCACAGTCAGAGGATTTCTCCTTCTGGGAATATGGCCTGGCGTTGTTCTCACTGTTTCTCTTGTGTTTGTGATTCCAGATGTCCGAGGGGCCATTGTCCTGACCCAGACTCCAGCCTCCCTGGCTGCATCTCCAGGAGAGAGAGTCACCATCTCTTGCAAGGCCAGTCAGGGTATTAGCTATAGCTTGAACTGGTATCAGCAGAAAGCAGGGGAGCCTCCCAAGCTCCTAATTTATTATACAAATAACCTGCACACTGGAGTCCCTGCCCGGTTCAGTGGCAGTGGGTATGGGACAGATTTCTCCCTCACAATCAGCAAAGTGGAGGCTGAGGATGCTGCAGTCTATTACTGTCAGCAGGACTATAGTTCTCCTCCCACAGTGCTACAGCCCCGAACAAAAACCTGGCCAGCAGCTGCTTAGAGAGCATCAGTGCCCCAGGGGCATCTCCTTCCCCTCAGCTGGGATGGGGGCTGCTTGCCTGGGTTGCCTCGGGGGAAGTTTCTAGGTCTCAGATAATGATGCTGGGGCTTTGAGAGTTCTGCCCTTGATTTCTTTTCGAACCAAGAATCCACCGAAATGAATCCACAGAAAATGGAGGCCCTGAAATATAAGTGTGGTCCCCAGAGTCCATCAATTCTCTGCCAGAGACAGGGTAGCACACTTACTTCATCATTGGTCCTCTGGAGACAGTGACTGCCTTGGTCATTATATTGGTCAGGATTTCTCCCTCCACTCTACTGGATTCTTCCCTTTCTGCCTTCTAACTATAGGTGCCCCTTGGTGCTCTATCTTGGTCCCTCTTCTCTTCTCTCCTATATTACTTCCCTTGGTGACATCATCAGTTCCCATGGATTTAATTTCCCATGCTTTGCTGAGAATTCACAAATCTACCTCTCCTGTCCCCATCTCTCTACCACCCTCTAAGTTGGCATTTTAGACAACACAAATTGGAAGTCCAGTAGACATTTTAAACTTGGTGGGTCCAAAACAAAACTTGTTCTCTTTCTGACTGAAGCTTCTCTTTCTGTGACTTTTCCCTGTAAATGCTCAATGGCTATCTTTGAAATAATCTCAGACTCATTCTGAACATACCCACTGCCTCTCACTGCCTCCATCCACCCCACCTCTGAGTTCCGTGCTGTACCTTCTAGGGAGCATATAGCAATAACTCTAAGCCCCCCGATCTTGGGAGTGATCTAGTTAAAAATGACATACTACTATGTGACCAGGATGATAAGCCCACAAATACTGCTGTCTGTCAGATAAAAGCCTGTTGATCTGTGATCAACTAATAAGCAATAATAATAAGATGCTTAAAGTTGTCACAGGTTCAGAACAAAATTCTGTGCCCACCACTTAACCTAGTGATGTTTCAGGCCTAAAAACACACCTCCAAAAGGTTTCCTGTGCGAGCTCTGCCCAGAGAATTATGGGTATTGTTTCTGTATACAAAGTCAGAAGCAGAGCACTGCTCAACTCCACCTCTAAGCCATAAAATTAGTATATCAGTCACATGAAGCACCTGATCCCTCTCACTTTTCCCTAAACATTTACCTTCTAGCTCCTGGTTTTTTGCCAACTTCTTTTGGAATCTTAGCCTACTTTATTTGACAATACAATTATGGTAAAATTTGTTCCTTGGCTTGGATATGGTTCCCCTTTGAAGCCCAAGGTGAGCTGTCACCAAAACCTATTAATTTCCCTTTGCAATATCTCTGTTATTACTTCACCTGTCTTCTGACACCATCAAGATGGCAGTGCTGCTAAGGAAGCTGCCTGCTCATACTTTCCCCCATCCTAATCCATCTTCCATTCAGCTGACACTGATTTTTTTTTGGAAGCTCAGGTCTGACTGTGTCATCCTTCCTACCCAATGAATTCTAGGGGTTCCCAGTGGCCTTCAGAATCAAACACCAGTGCTTATGTTTGATATTTAAGGACTTTGATGACCTTTCATGTAACTTTCCAAGCTTCTTTCACCTTGATGTTCCAGCACTTAATCTTCATTTCAATGATACGAGCCTCCTGGATGAGCCACAATCAAGACCCTTCATCTGTTGGCTCTGACCATTTGCTTTCGGTTCCTTCATGCTTAGAAAGCCCTCCCTCCTGTTTTCCATTTATTGATTTTCTTTGTGTTAACTAAGATCCCCTTTTTACAGGAAACCTTTCCCAACACCTCTTCATTATTGTGCTTATCCTCTGTTCACTATTTTTCTTGATGCTGTACATAGCTTGTTTGCATATATCACTTGCCTATTGTCTCCCCATTAGATTGTAAGCTCCTTGAAGGCAGGCACTATTTTTTTACTCTTCCAAGCCTCCTCCCCATGGACCAGAGGCACCCTCTTTTAAGATTGTTCTATCCCATATCAATTCAGAGCCTTTGTTGCTCTCAAAGATCTACTGTGGCCATTTAAAACTGTCTTGTTGTATTGTCCTAACTTACACTTTCATTTTTTATTCCACAACATTTTCATTTCTCCTTAATCTTTATTTGCTGCAGTGAAGCCACATTGAATACCTTTTGAGGTATTAGTCCTTTCCTTCTCCTGTTAGGTCAATATGACTTTACAACTGACAGCCACTCTTTCTAGAAAGAGACCTCAATGTCCTGGATCTCCTGGTAGATAGAATAAGCTTTTAATCAAGTCTATTGTCTCTGTGATCCTTTGTAAGGCTCTTAAGCTCTCCAAGATTTAATAATAATAATTAATAGGATTTCTCATGTATTTTAAGATTTGCAAAGCACTTTTCACATGTTTATATAATTTCTACATTTTAAGTCTGTTCTTACAAAATATTTAATAATTTTTTTATCCCATTATAAATCTATTTTACTCTCTGCATGATTATACTCAGATTAACAAGGAAAAAGGAAAATCCCAGGAAACTCATACCTAAAACTCTTGTCATCCATAGAAAGAAAAAAAATATGGGAAAACCCCAGAAAGGAAGTATTTCAAGCCATAAGGAATTATTTGATATGACAAAACACCCAGTAGCATCTATTAAAAAACACAAAAAAACTTGGAAAACAATATTCCATAAGGCAATAATATGAAAATCAAATACTTTGGTCTGCCAATCTGAGCTCAATCGGGCAGGGAACAAAATTGACCTTTAATAGAATAGAGAACTCTCAAGTATTTTGAACAAGACATAATTAAGTTTTTTCTCCACAGGTAATATACAGACAAATTGTCCAGACTGCCTCGGGATAGGTCTTTCAGGCCTCAGAGAAAGAGACTGAGATGGACTAATCTCTGTTTGCTTTAGTTTCCATGAAATGATGGAATAGCCACACCTGTAATTTCATGTTGTCTGGAAACTCCTGGATGAAGAGATATTTGTAACCTTCCCTCCCATTCCTTTCTCTTCCAAGCTTTCCTATTACTCTCCATCCATACAATCTCCCAGGATAATAAGTTGAGTGCCATCCTTGACTCCTCTCTCACACTTATATGAAAAAATAACCTTTTTGCCAAGTCTTATCATTTTTACTTTCAAAATGGCTCTCTTACAAATGATTTGCTCTTCATACAAGCTAAGCTCCAGCATAGGTGAAATAATTACCTCCAGGAATAGATTATCCATCACATTTTTACACAATTAATATTGCCTAAAGATAACCAGTTGGAACAACAGAGCAAACACTGGGCCTGGAGTCAGGAATTCAAGTCCATTTTCAGATACTTATTACCATTATGACCCTGCACAAGTAACGTAACCTATCTGTCTCAGGTTCTTCCCATTGTAAAATGGAGATGACAATGACACTTACCTCCCAGATGAGTTTGAGGATCAAACAAAATAAATTTTGTATGATAACATTACTTAGTAAATACCAAGGTCACCCAACAAGGGGGAATCCTGCTATCTGCATTTTCCTGTCCAGTGAGGGGAAGCCCTTCAATGACCTCCATGGTAGAAATAGGCTGCATCCTGCAGAGGAGCCACACTGGGCTAGTTGGTCTCTTTCCAAATGCCATCAGGAGGTAAAGAACACAGCTTACCCGATGCTTGGGTGCCCTGAACTAAAAACCTGAAATGGAAGGAAAACCTCCTTCCTTCACTGCTCTTCTTTTAACCTCAGCCCTGGGGCATTGACCTTGTTCAATTTCACTGGTCCTTCTCATTTCCAGGAGCATGTGGTGATCTCTACTGGATCAGGAGTTGAGCTAATGATGCAGGATTCCAGGCAAGATGTGGCTGCCTGCCAAGCTGTCAAGGAAACCCTCAGAGGCCGTGGTTCCAGGGATGTGAGACCAAGTGGCATTTGGGATTTGGGATCA
The DNA here is from genome assembly GCF_048593235.1 of Sminthopsis crassicaudata. Taxonomy (NCBI): domain Eukaryota; kingdom Metazoa; phylum Chordata; class Mammalia; order Dasyuromorphia; family Dasyuridae; genus Sminthopsis; species Sminthopsis crassicaudata. Next base: position 35,797,346 of record NC_133618.1, on the reverse strand, counting down.
GGAACTGTCCTCTATGCAAACTGAGCTAAACTATCAACCTAGAGACTGGACTAATGGGAGTATGTGCTTAGTTATGAGTGTGTACAAGACAGAGGAAGAGAGAGGATGAAGCCCTCTGTGAGATTCATATATTAACATATGTTTCAAGTCAATATTTCTTTGGAAAACCTGCCTGTTAATGGCTAAATGAAATGGAGTGGAGAAAATTCTCCTAGGTCATAATATCACTAAGACTAGAGCTAAAGGCTGAGAAACTGTAGAGACCGAGCCTTCCCTGAGAATACCAGAGAACCCTGGGGAAGGATGAGATGTAAGGTTCCTACCTCACTTTCAGTAGTCAGTCAGTGGGTACCAGGTGCATAGCTATTCTATTGGGAAATCACTTAGCACAGTACCTGGCACATAGTAGGTGCTCCAGAAAGGCTTGTTTTATTCCCAAGGCACCCACTGCTTACTTCATGGATTACATCTGCTTCTCTTTTCCTCCTCAACATTTATGATTTTCAGCCACTGGAGCCGAGCAGAACAAGTCACACATCTCTATTGGGATAAACTATGAAGTGCTTAAATGTTGCCCAATGAATGTTCTGCAGCCCAAGCTTCCATGGTTCAGTGCTCTTCACCAAACATGGACTGCAATTCTCTTCACTTCCTGACTCTTTCTCTGGCTGCCTTTCAGACTTTCTTGATTTCTCTTAAAACAAGGCACCTAGAACTGGTGCTTTAATTCTGTTGCACTGACTCCAGTGGCTACAAATCCCTACCTGAGGATCACACAGTCATAGGATTTCAGGTAAATTACACGGGAGTGTCATAAGAAACTGTGAGTGATGGGCAGGGTTTCAGACCAGAATGGAGAATAACCTCCTTGAAGTCACTGACCACATATGTGAATCTCTTCCAGGTGAGTCCCCATCTGAGCCTGAGCTTCCTTGGTTTCTCTCAGGTTATCAAGGTTCACTGGACAGAGTACATTCTAAACCCATTGGACTATCGCTTTCCCAAGGTCCCAGAAGGAGAGGGCTGCACTGATACAGCTCAGGGTTCTAAAGTACCTAAAAGGTGAGATCACTGGACCTGCCTCTGAGCAGAAGCCTCCCTCCCTGAGCTGTTTTGCATGGCTCCCTCCCAGCACAGGAAGCTCCCTGCTGAGAGCAATTATAAAAAGGCAGCTGGGGAGGAAGGTGCTGGGCAGCTCAGAGCTCAGGCACATGGACATGGGGTTCCAGGCTCAGATGTTCCTTGTCCTGTTATTCTGGATCCCAGGTGAGTGAGGAAAAGCAGAGACAAGCCTGTCTTTTGTTGCCCCCCCCCCCACCAGGAGTGGAAAGTGTGGGGTTCTGAGGGTCAGAGGGAAAATGTGGCTCTGCAATGGGATCATGGGGGCAGAACCCAGCCCTGAAGGTTTAATTCACCACAGTCAGAGGATTTCTCCTGCTGGCAATATGGCCTGATGTTGTTCTCACAATTTCTCTTGTGCTTGTGATTCCAGATGCCCGAGGGGCCATTGTCCTGACCCAGACTCCAGCCTCTCTGGCTGCATCTCCAGGAGAGAGAGCCACCATCTCCTGCAAGGCCAGTCAGGGTATTAGCTATAGCTTGGCCTGGTATCAGCAGAAACCAGGGGAACCTCCCAAGCTCCTAATTTATTCTACAAACAGCCTGCACACTGGAGTCCCTGCCCGGTTCAGTGGCAGTGGGTATGGGACAGATTTCTCCCTCACAATCAGCAAAGTGGAGGCTGAGGACGCTGCAGTCTATTACTGTCAGCAGTATTATAGCTCTCCTCCCACAGTGCTACAGCCCCGAACAAAAACCTGCCCAGCAGCTGCTTAGAGGGCATCATTGCCCCAGGGGCATCTCCTTCCCCTCAGCTGGGATGGGAGCAGCTTGTTTGGGCTGCCTCTGGGGAAGTTTCTAGGTCTCAGAGGAAGATGCTGGGGCTATGAGAAGTCTGCCCTTGACTTCTTTTCCAGCTAAGAATCCACCGAAATGAGTCGACAGAAAATGGAGGCCCTGAAATATGTCTGGTCCCTCATGTCCATCATTTCTCTGCCAGGGACTGGGTAGCACACTTACTTCATCATTGGTCCTCTGGAGACAGTGACTAGCTTGGTCATTATATTGGTCAGGATTTCTCCCTCATCTTTGCTGGATTCTTCCCTTTCTGCCCTCTAACTGTAAGTGCCCCTTGGTGCTCTATCTTGGCCCTTATTCTCTTCTCCTCTATATCACTTCCCTTGGTGACATCATCAGCTCCCATGGATTTAATTTCCCTTGCTTTGCTGAGAATTCACAAATCTACCTACTCCTGTTCCCATCTCTCTACCACCCTCCAAGCTGACATTTTAGACAGCACAAATTGGAAGTCTGGTAGACATTTTAAACTTGGTAGGTCCAAAACAGAACTTGCTCTCTTTCTTACTTAAGCTTCCCTTTCTGTGACTTTTCCCTGTAAATGGGGAATGGCTATCTGTATTATGATTTTAAAGAAAATTTCGGAATCGCTCCTATAAATGTAGCTCTCAAGCTCAATTAAAAAGTAAAAGTAAAAAGTTTTAATCAAACAAGACAAGGTACAGACAATTTAGATTTACACAAACAAATAGAAATAAGAACAATTGATAACATGACAATTATAGCAGATAAAGGAAGAGAATACATCACCAATTCAAGGGAACCTCAAAAACTCAAATGGCTGGGAGTCCCATTTCAGCCTCAATCAACTTGAATTGTGTAAAGATTTTTCCGGGTGAAGCATCCTCCCCACGGATGAGACTTGGCTATGGCATAGAACATAACCCTTTTATATGTTTTTTTTTTAAGACAAAGAAGACCCTCAGCCAAGATGTTTGGCACGTATACATGTGCAGAGTACTTGACAATTCTATATGTTGACTCATTCCATATTGTCTATACCTTGACGTATTTCCTTATCAATTGTATAGGCTTGGGGAGGAAGCCACTCAGCCCTAAGCATAGACATTCCCAGGGATGGCTAGTTCCTGGTACCTATTGTCAAGGACATATAGAGTTCATGGAACGGTCAAATTCCCATAATTTAGAAGCTCAGGCCTGTTAGATTTGAGTGAGCTTACAATTCTAATATGAAATTTTTATTTCTTATTCACTATCTTAGAAACAATCTCAGACTCATACTGAACATACCCACTGTCTCTCACTGCCTCCATCCACCCCACCTCTGAGTTCCGTGCTGTTCCTTCTAGGGAGCATATAGCAATAACCCTAAGCCCCCCGATCTTGGGAGTGATCTAGTTAAAAATGACATACTACTATGTGACCAGGGATGATGAGCACACAAATACTGCTGACTGTCAGATAACAACAGCCTGTTGATCTGTCATCAACTAATAAGCAATAATAATAAGATGCTTAAAGTTGTCACAAGTTCAGAACAAAATTCCATGCCCACCACTTGACGTAGTGATGTTTCAGGTCTAAAAACACACCTCCAAAAGGTTCCCTGTGAGCTCTGCCCAGAGAATTATAGGTATTGTTTCTGTGTAAAAAGTCAGAAGCAGAGCACTGCTCAACTCCACCTCTAAGCCATAAAATTAGTATATCAGTCACATGAAGCACCTGGTCCCTCTCTAGCTCTTGTTTTTTTTGCCAACTTCTTTTGGAATCTTAGCCTATTTTGTTTGGCAATAAAATTATAGTAAACTTTGTTCCTTGACTTGGATATGGTTCCCCTTTGAACCCCAAGGTGAGCTGTCACCAAAACATATTAATTTGCCCTTTGCAATATCTCTCAGATATTCTTTCTCTTTAATTTTGTAGGTAATAACTCAGCCATGTCTGACAACCATTCAGGCACTAAAGTGATCTTACTAAAATGTAGGTCTGATCTCTTTGCCATCCCCTTCTTTTCCCAAATAAATAAAAACAACTCCAAGATTTAATAATAATAATTAATAGGATTTACATTGTATTTTAAGATTTGCAAAACATTTTTCACATGTTGAAGATTTCTATTGTATTTTAAGGTTTGCAAAGCACTTTTCACATGTTTATTTAATTTCTACATTTTTAACTTACAAAGTACTTAATAATCCTTTATTTCATTAAAGCTCCCAGGAAACTCACACCTAAAACTCTTGTCATCCATAGAAAGAAAAAAAATATGGGAAAACCCCAGAAAGGAAGTGTTTCAAGGCACAAGAATAACTCGATATGACAAAACACCCAGTAGCATCTATTAAAAAACACAAAAAACTTGGAAAACAATATTCCATAAGGCAATAATATGAAAATCAAGTACTTTATTCTGCCAATCTGAGCTGAATCGGGCAGGGAACAAAACTGACCTTTAATAGAATAGAGAACTCTCAAGTATTTTGAACAAGACATAATTAAATTTTTTCTCCACAGGTAATATACAGACAAATTGTCCAGACTGCCTCAGGATAGGTCTTTCAGACCTCAGAGAAAGAGACTGAGATGGACTAATCTCTGTTTGCTTTAGTTTCCATGAAATGATGGAATAGCCACACCTGTAATTTCATGTTGTCTGGAAACTCCTGGATGAAGAGATATTTGTAACCTTCCCTCCCATTCCTTTCTCTTCCAAGCTTTCCTATTACTCTCCATCCATACAATCTCCCAGGATAATAAGCTGAGTGCCATCCTTGACTCCTCTCTCACACTTATATGAAAAAATAACCTTTTTGCCAAGTCTTATCATATTTACTTTCAAAATGGCTCTCTTACAAATGATTTGCTCTTCATACAAGCTAAGCTCCAGCATGGGTGAAATAATTACCTCCAGGAATAGATTATCCATCACATTTTTACACAATTAATATTGTGTTGGAACAGTTGGAACGACAGATCAAACACTGGGCCTGGAGTCAGGAATTCAAGTCCATTTTCAGATACTTATTACCATTATGACCCTGCACAAGTAACTTAACCTATCTGTCTCAGGTTCTTCCCAATGTAAAATGGAGATGACAATGACACTTACCTCCCAGGTGAGTTTGAGGATCAAACAAAATAAATTTTGTATGATAACATTACTTAGTAAATACCAAGGTCACCCAACGAGGGGGAATCCTGCTATCTGCATTTTCCTGTCCAGTGAGGGGAAGCCCTTCAATGACCTCCATGGTAGAAATAGGCTGCATCCTCCAGAGGAGCCACACTGGGCTAGTTGGTCTCTTTCCAGATGCCATCAGGAGGTAAAGAACACAGCTTACCCGATGCTTGGGTGCCCTGAACTAAAAACCTGAAATGGAAGGAAAACCTCCTTCCTTCACTGCTCTTCTTTTAACCTCAGCCCTGGGGCATTGACCTTGTTCAATTTCACTGGTCCTTCTCATTTCCAGGAGCATGTGGTGATCTCTACTGGATCAGGAGTTGAGCTAATGATGCAGTATTCCAGGCAAGATGTGGCTGCCTGCCAAGCTGTCAAGGAAACCCTGAGAGGCCGTGGTTCCAGGGATGTGAGACCAAGTGGCATTTGGGATTTGGGATCAGGAACTGTCCTCTATGCACACTGAGCTAAACTAACAACCTAGAGACTGGACTAATGGGAGTATGTGCTTAGTTATGAGTGTGTACAAGACAGAGGAAGAGAGAGGATGAAGCCCTCTGTGCTATTTATATATTAATATATCTTTGAAGTCAATATTTCTTTGGAAAACCTGCCTGTTAATGGCTAAATGAAATGGAGTGGAGAAAATTCTCCTAGGTCATAACATCACTAAGACTAGAGCTAAAGGCTGAGAAACTCTAGAGACCGAGCCTTCCCTGAGAATACCAGAGAACCCTGGGGAAGGATGAGATGTAAGGTTCCTACCTCACTTTCAGTGTTAAGTCAGTGGGTACCAGGGGTATAGAAATTCTATTGGGAAATCACTTAGCACAGTACCTGGCACATAGTAGGTATTCCAGAAAGGCTTGTTTTATTCCCAAGGCACCCACTGCTTACTTCATGGATTACATCAGCTTCTCTTTTCCTCCTCAACATTTATAATTTTCAGCCACTGGAGCTGAGCAGAACAAGTCACACATCTCTATTGGGATAAACTATGAAGTGCTTAAATGTTGCCCAATGAATGTTCTACAGCCCAAGCTTCCATAGTTCTTCCAGTGCTCTTCACCAAATATGGACTCCAATTCTCTCCACTTTCTCACTCTTTCTCTGGCTACCTTCCAAACTTTCTTGATTCCTCCTAAAATAGGGCACTTAGAACTGAGGTGGAAGCAAACTCTTTGCAATTCACAATGGAATTAGTTCCCTTTAACTATGTAGCTGGTAAATCAGCCATGTCCAACAGAATAAGTTGGTCTGATCTCTTCACCATTCCCTTCTTTCCCCAAATAAATAAAAGCCACTGGCTTCCAATGATCTTCAAAAGCACATACAACACACTCTCTTTGGCATTCAAAGCTCTTCATACATAAGGGCACTGATTATATTATCATTAACCCTCCAATTTCTCCAGTCTTGGGGAATAAAGTTCCTTGAGTGTCTTATGACAAGTTACCCACATTGTCAGAAATGTGAAGTGTTTAGTTTTGCAAAATTGCTTTTTTCATCTTTCTTTTCAATATTTTTGCTACAATGTAGATTCTTGCTGATCTGAGGATGTCATAGGGATAAATTAAAAAAACAAAAGAAAACAATGACATTATAATAAAATATTCTTGAAATGGAGTTTGTTCTTGGAGTTTTGTTGGGGGGGAATGATAAGAACAACAACAAGAAGAATGACATTTGTACAGAGTTTTTATTATTGCTTTTTATTTACAAGATATGTGCATGGGTAGTTTTTTAGTATTGACAATTGCAAAACCTTATGTTCCAACTTTTCCCCTCCTTCCCCCCACCCCCTCTCTCAGATGGCAGTTAGGTCAAAACATGTTATATATGTTAAATATATGGAGTTTTAATATTTGAAAGTGGTTCAGAAATCTTAACTCTTTTAATCCACACAAGCAAAATGGGAATTAGGTGCTATATTTATCCCCAATTTAGAGATGAGGAAGTAGAACTAGTGAGTGTGGAGGCTGGGTTTGAATTCAAAGCTTTCCTAATTCTGGGTTCAGTGTGCTATCCACTGCACTCCCTGGACATCCCTAATCAGTTTTGCTTGACAAGGGAAGGTCTCAAAACCATGGAAACACTCCTATCTGAGTCACACGTTTCATCTGTCAATGCAGCCTCACTGTTCTTCCCAATACCCAGCAGTGCAATAGCTTCGATCCTGTAGCAAGAGAGAAAAATAGGAGCTGGAGATTAGCGCAGGGGGCAAAAGGGATTCATAGGCCAGAGTCTGTCTGTGGGATAATGACACTCAGTGTAAGTATGCTGAGGACAAGAATTGGCCTGTGCATTGACACAGAGACAGGGCACAGTGATAGAGAGGAGCAATGGGGGACAGCTGCTGAGCAAAACCAAGACACTGCCCCAGTGACCTCTGAGGGGCCTGGAAAGGAACAGGGATGGAGAGAAGCCGAGCTAGCCCTTGGGGGCAAGGTATTGGCAAAGCCTGTAGGTGTTTATGGAGAGGGGACTGAAGACTGATGGGGAGCGCCATGGTCTAGGGGAGATAATTTCCGTTCACTTCTATATCAAATTCTAGGTTGGGAATCATGTGACATTAGGTGTCCTTGAGCTGCTCCTTTCTTACTTTTTGAAGGCAATCAGGGTTATGTGATTTTCCCAGGGTCACATGTTAAACAGCTTCTTTCACATTTAAATTCCAGTCATCCTGACTGAAGGGCAGGTGCTCTACCCACTGTACCCCCTGGGAAAGTCCTTGGTACTTTCCTAAGGGAAGCTTCTCAGTTTGCATGTTCTCAGATCATCTGGGTGGAGTGAATAAAGAAGGAAACTGATTTTCTCTTAGTGTATCAGGGCCTACCCAAAGCTTGGCTTCTTCTACTGGCCTTTTAAAATAAATTAATGAATCAACCAATACTGATTAGGCATTTATTATGGGGCAAACCCTGTGCTGAACAGCTGCAGACACAAGGGGAACAGTAAGGTGGTCTCTGTTCCCCAAGCGTTCACAGGGCAATGAAGAGAGATATCACATATGGGAGATTTCTGCTTCCGGTTGGAGGGAAAGGCCTTGGAGTTCTCCAGGTACAGCTGTGAAGTGATTAAAACTCCTCTTCATTAATGTCATTGCTTTTAGTTAAACCAGATTAGTTTCAGATGCTGAATAATCTTCATTTCCAAGGATTTTGATAGCAGGAATTTTTTATGTAACTGTGGTAATTGTGTAGCTGATGGAAAAGTCCAGCACTAGGAAATGCTTTAATTCTGTTGTACTGACTCCAGTGGCTGCAAATCCCTCCCTGAGGATCACACTGTCATGGTACTTCCTGTGAATTGCATAGGAGTGTCATAAGAAACTGAGTGATGAGCAGGGTTTCAGACCAGAATGGAGAATAACCTCCTTGAAGTCACTGACCACATATGTGAATCTCTTCCAGGTGAGTCCCCATCTGAGCCTGAGCTTCCTTGGTTTCTCTCAGGTTATCAAGGTTCACTGGACAGAGTACATTCTAAACCCATTGGACTATCCCTTTCCCAAGGTCCCAGAAGGAGAGGGCTGCACTGATACAGCTCAGGGTTCTAAAGTACCTAAAAGGTGAGATCACTGGACCTGCCTCTGAGCAGAAGCCTCCCTCCCTGAGCTGTTTTGCATGACTCCCTCCCAGCACAGGAAGCTCCCTGCTGAGAGCAGCTATAAAAAGGCAGCTGGGGAGGAAGGTGCTGGGCAGCTCAGAGCTCAGGCACATGGACATGGGGTTCCAGGCTCAGATGTTCCTTGTCCTGTTATTCTGGATCCCAGGTGAGTGAGGAAGAGCAGAGACAAGCCTGTCTTTTGTTGCCCCCCCCTCACCAGGAGTGGAAAGTGTGGGGTTCTGAGGGTCAGGGGGAAATGTGGCTCTGCACTGGTGATCATGGGGGCAGAACCCAGCCCTGAAGGTTTAATTCACCACAGTCAGAGGATTTCTCCTGCTGGGAATATGGCCTGATGTTGTTCTCACAATTTCTCTTGTGCTTGTGATTCCAGATGCCCGAGGGGCCATTGTCCTGACCCAGACTCCAGCCTCTCTGGCTGCATCTCCAGGAGAGAGAGTCACCATCTCCTGCAAGGCCAGTCAGGGTATTAGCTATAGCTTGAACTGGTATCAGCAGAAAGCAGGGGAGCCTCCCAAGCTCCTAATTTATTATACAAACAGCCTGCACACTGGAGTCCCTGCCCGGTTCAGTGGCAGTGGTTCTGGGACAGATTTCTCCCTCACAATCAGCAAAGTGGAGGCTGAGGATGCTGCAGTCTATTACTGTCAGCAGGACTATAGTTCTCCTCCCACAGTGCTACAGCCCCGAACAAAAACCTGGCCAGCAGCTGCTTAGAGGGCATCAGTGCCCCAGGGGCATCTCCTTCCCCTCAGCTGGGATAGGGGCAGCTTGCCTGGGTTGCCTCGGGGGAAGTTTCTAGGTCTCAGATAATGATGCTGGGGCTTTGAGAGTTCTGCCCTTGATTTCTTTTCTAACCAAGAATCCACCGAAATGAATCCACAGAAAATGGAGGCCCTGAAATATAAGTGTGGTCCCCAGAGTCCATCAATTCTCTGCCAGAGACAGGGTAGCACACTTACTTCATCATTGGTCCTCTGGAGACAGTGACTGCCTTGGTCATTATATTGGTCAGGATTTCTCCCTCCACTCTACTGGATTCTTCCCTTTCTGCCTTCTAACTATAGGTGCCCCTTGGTGCTCTATCTTGGTCCCTCTTCTCTTCTCTCCTATATCACTTCCCTTGGTGACATCATCAGTTCCCATGGATTTAATTTCCATTGCTTTGCTGAGAATTCACAAATCTACCTCTCCTGTCCCCATCTCTCTACCACCCTCTAAGTTGGCATTTTAGACAACACAAATTGGAAGTCCAGTAGACATTTTAAACTTGGTGGGTCCAAAACAAAACTTGTTCTCTTTCTGACTGAAGCTTCTCTTTCAGTGACTTTTCCCTGTAAATGCTCAATGGCTATCTTTGAAATAATCTCAGACTCATTCTGAACATACCCACTGCCTCTCACTGCCTCCATCCACCCCACCTCTGAGTTCCGTGCTGTACCTTCTAGGGAGCATATAGCAATAACCCTAAGCCCCCCGATCTTGGGAGTGATCTAGTTAAAAATGACATACTACTATGTGACCAGGATGATAAGCCCACAAATACTGCTGTCTGTCAGATAAAAGCCTGTTGGTCTGTGATCAACTAATAAGCAATAATAATAAGATGCTTAAAGTTGTCACAGGTTCAAAACAAAATTCTGTGCCCACCGCTTAACCTAGTGATGTTTCAGGCCTAAAAACACACCTCCAAAAGGTTTCCTGCGAGCTCTGCCCAGAGAATTATGGGTATTGTTTCTGTATACAAAGTCAGAAGCAGAGCACTGCTCAACTCCACCTCTAAGCCATAAAATTAGTATATAAGTCACATGAAGCACCTGGTCCCTCTCACTTTTCCCTAAACATTTACCTTCTAGCTCCTGGTTTTTGGCCAACTTCTTTTGGAATCTTAGCCTACTTTATTTGACAATACAATTATGGTAAAATTTGTTCCTTGGCTTGGATATGGTTCCCCTTTGAAGCCCAAGGTGAGCTGTCACCAAAACCTATTAATTTCCCTTTGCAATATCTCTCAGTTATTACTTCGCCTGTCTTCTGACACCATCAAGATGGCAGTGCTGCTAAGGAAGCTGCCTGCTCATACTTTCCCCCATCCTAATCCATCTTCCATTCAGCTGACACTGATTTTTTTGGGAAGCTCAGGTCTGACTGTGTCATCCTTCCTACCCAATGAATTCTAGGGGTTCCCTGTGGCCTTCAGAATCAAACACCAGTGCTTATGTTTGATATTTAAGGACTTTGATGACCTTTCATGTAACTTTCCAAGCTTCTTTCACCTTGATGTTCCAGCACTTAATCTTCATTTCAATGATACGAGCCTCCTGGATGAGCCACAATCAAGACCCTTCATCTGTTGGCTCTGACCATTTGCTTTCGGTTCCTTCATGCTTAGAAAGCCCTCCCTCCTTTTTTCCATTTATTGATTTTCTTTGTGTTAACTAAGATCCCCTTTTTACAGGAAACCTTTCCCAACACCTCTTCATTATTGTGCTTATCCTCTGTTCACTATTTTTATTGATGCTGTACATAGCTTGTTTGCATATATCACTTGCCTATTGTCTCCCCATTAGATTGTAAGCTCCTTGAAGGCAGGCACTATTTTTTGACTCTTCCAAGCCTCCTCCCCATGGACCAGAGGCACCCTCTTTTAATATTGTTCTATCCCATATCAATTCAGAGCCTTTGTTGCTCTCAAAGATCTACTGTGGCCATTTAAAACTGTCTTGTTGTATTGTCCTAACTTACACTTTCATTTTTTATTCCACAACATTTTCATTTCTCCTTAATCTTTATTTGCTGCAGTGAAGCCACATTGAATACCTTTTGAGGTATTAGTCCTTTCCTTCTCCTGTTAGGTCAATATGACTTTACAACTGACAGCCACTCTTTCTAGAAAGAGACCTCAATGTCCTGGATCTCCTGGTAGATAGAATAAGCTTTTAATCAAGTCTATTGTCTCTGTGATCCTTAGCAAGGTTCTTAAGCTCTCCAAGATTTAATAATAATAATTAATAGGATTTCTATTATATTTTAAGTTTTGCCAAGCACTTTTCACATGTTTATTTAATGTCTACATTTTAAGTCTGTTCTTACAAAATATTTAATAATTTTTATCCCATTATAAATCTATTTTACTCTCTGCATGATTACACTCAGATTAACAAGGAAAAAGGAAAATCCCAGGAAACTCATACCGAAAACTCTTGTCATCCATAGAAAGAAAAAAAATATGGGAAAACCCCAGAAAGGAAGTATTTCAAGCCATAAGGAATTATTTAATATGACAAAACACCCAGTAGCATCTATTAAAAAACACAAAAAAACTTGGAAAACAATATTGCATAAGGCAATAATATGAAAATCAAGTACTTTATTCTGCCAATCTGAGCTCAATTGGGCAGGGAACAAAATTGACCTTTAATAGAATAGAGAACTCTCAAGTATTTTGAACAAGACATAATTAAGTTTTTTCTCCACAGGTAATATACAGACAAATTGTCCAGACTGCCTCGGGATAGGTCTTTCAGGCCTCAGAGAAAGAGACTGAGATGGACTAATCTCTGTTTGCTTTAGTTTCCATGAAATGATGGAATAGCCACACCTGTAATTTCATGTTGTCTGGAAACTCCTGGATGAAGAGATATTTGTAACCTTCCTTCCCATTCCTTTCTCTTCCAAGCTTTCCTATTACTCTCCATCCATACAATCTCCCAAGATAATAAGTTGAGTGCCATCCTTGACTCCTCTCTCACACATATATGAAAAAATAACCTTTTTGCCAAGTCTTATCATTTTTACTTTCAAAAAGGCTCTCTTATAAATGAACTGCTCCTTATATAAGCTAAGTTCCAGCATAGGTGAAATAATTACCTCCAGGAATAGATTATCCATCACATTTTTACACAATTAATATTGCCTAAAGATAACCAGTTGGAACAACAGAGCAAACACTGGGCCTGGAGTCAGGAATTCAAGTCCATTTTCAGATACTTATTACCATTATGACCCTGCACAAGTAACTTAACCTATCTGTCTCAGGTTCTTCCCATTGTAAAATGGAGATGACAATGACACTTACCTCCCAGGTGAGTTTGAGGATCAAACAAAATAAATTTTGTATGATAACATTACTTAGTAAATACCAAGGTCACCCAACAAGGGGGAATCCTGCTATCTACATTTTCCTGTCCAGTGAGGGGAAGCCCTTCAATGACCTCCATGGTAGAAATAGGCTGCATCCTCCAGAGGAGCCACACTGGGCTAGTTGGTCTCTTTCCAAATGCCATCAGGAGGTAAAGAACACAGCTTACCCGATGCTTGGGTGCCCTGAACTAAAAACCTGAAATGGAAGGAAAACCTCCTTCCTTCACTGCTCTTCTTTTAACCTCAGCCCTGGGGCATTGACCTTGTTCAATTTCACTGGTCCTTCTCATTTCCAGGAGCATGTGGTGATCTCTACTGGATCAGGAGTTGAGCTAATGATGCAGGATTCCAGGCAAGATGTGGCTGCCTGCCAAGCTGTCAAGGAAACCCTCAGAGGCCGTGGTTCCAGGGATGTGAGACCAAGTGGCATTTGGGATTTGGGATCAGGAACTGTCCTCTATGCAAACTGAGCTAAACTATCAACCTAGAGACTGGACTAATGGGAGTATGTGCTTAGTTATGAGTGTGTACAAGACAGAGGAAGAGAGAGGATGAAGCCCTCTGTGCTATTTATATATTAATATATCTTTCAAGTCAATATTTCTTTGGAAAACCTGCCTGTTAATGGCTAAATAAAATGGCGTGGAGAAAATTCTCCTAGGTCATACCATCACTAAGACTAGAGCTAAAGGCTGAGAAACTGTAGAGACCCAGCCTTCCCTGAGAATACCAGAGAACCCTGGGGAAGGATGAGATGTAAGGTTCCTACCTCACTTTCAGTGTTAAGTCAGTGGGTACCAGGGGTATAGAAATTCTATTGGGAAATCACTTAGCACAGTACCTGGCACATAGTAGGTATTCCAGAAAGGCTTGTTTTATTCCCAAAGCACCCACTGCTTACTTCATGGATTACATCTGCTTCTCTTTTCCTCCTCAACATTTATGATTTTCAGCCACTGGAGCTGAGCAGAACAAGTCACACATCTCTATTGGGATAAACTATGAAGTGCTTAAATGTTGCCCAATGAATGTTCTGCAGCCCAAGCTTCCATAGCTCTTCCAGTGCTCTTCACCAAATATGAACTCCAATTCTCTCCACTTCCTGACTCTTTCTCTGGCTGCCTTCCAGACTTTCTTGATTCCTCCTAAAATACGGCACTTAGAACTGAGGTGGAAGCAAACTCTTTGCAATTCACAATGGAATTAGTTCCCTTTAACTATGAGCCTTTAACTATGTAGCTGGTAAATCAGCCATGTCCAACAGAATAAGTAGGTCTGATCTCTTCACCATTCCCTTCTTTCCCCAAATAAATAAAAGCCACTGGCTCCCAATGATCTTCAAAAGCACATACAACACACTCTCTTTGGCATTCAAAGCTCTTCATACATAAGGGCACTGATTATATTATCCTTAACCCTCCAATTTCTCCAGTTTAGGGGAATAAAGTTCCTTGAGTGTCTTATGACAAGTTACCCACATTGTCAGAAATGTGAAGTGTTTCGTTTTGCAAAATTGCTTTTTTCATCTTTCTTTTCAATATTTTTGCTACAATGTAGATTCTTGCTGATCTGAGGATGTCATAGGGATAAATTAAAAAAACAAAAGAAAACAATGAAATTATAATAAATATTCTTGAAATGGAGTTTGTTCTTGGAGTTTTGTTGGGGGGAAATGATAAGAACAACAACAAGAAGAATGACATTTATACAGTGTTTTTTATTATTGCTTTTTATTTACAAGATATGTGCATGGGTAGTTTTTTAGTATTGACAATTGCAAAACTTTATGTTCCAACTTTTCCCCTCCTTCCCCCCACCCCCTCTCTCAGATGGCAGTTAGGTCAATACATGTTAAATATGTTAAATATATGGTGTTTTAATATTTGAAAGTGGTTCAGAAATCTTAACTCTTTTCATCCACACAAGCAAAATGGGAATTAGGTGCTATATTTATCCCCAATTTAGAGATGAGGAAGTAGAACTAGTGAGTGTGGAGGCTGGGTTTGAATTCAAAGCTTTCCTAATTCTGGGTTCAGTGTGCTATCCACTGCACTCCCTGGACATCCCTAATCAGTTTTGCTTGACAAGGGAAGGTCTCAAAACCATGGAAACACTCCTATCTGAGTCACATGTTTCATCTGTCAATGCAGCCTCACTGTTCTTCCCAATACCCAGCAGTGCAATAGCTTCGATCCTGTAGCAAGAGAGAAAAATAGGAGCTGGAGATTAGGGCAGGGGGCAAAAGGGATTCATAGGCCAGAGTCTGTCTGTGGGATAATGACACTCAGTGTTTGTGTGCTGAGGACAAGAATTGGCCTGTGCATTGACACAGAGACAGGGCACAGTGATAGAGAGGAGCAATGGGGGACAGCTGCTGAGCAAAACCAAGACACTGCCCCAGTGACCTCTGAGGGGCCTGGAAAGGAACAGGGATGGAGAGAAGCCGAGCTAGCCCTTGGGGGCTAGGTATTGGCAAAGCCTGTAGGTGTTTATGGAGAGGGGACTGAAGACTGATGGGGAGTGCCATGGTCTAGGGGAGATAATTTCCGTTCACTTCTATATCAAATTCTAGGTTGGGAATCATGTGACATTAGGTGTCCTTGAGCTGCTCCTTTCTTACTTTTTGAAGGCAATCAGGGTTATGTGATTTTCCCAGGGTCACATGTTAAACAGCTTCTTTCACATTTAAATTCCAGTCATCCTGACTGAAGGGCAGGTGCTCTACCCACTGTACCCCCTGGGAAAGTCCTTGGTACTTTCCTAAGGGAAGCTTCTCAGTTTGCATGTTCTCAGATCATCTGGGTGGAGTGAATAAAGAAGGAAACTGATTTTCTCTTAGTGTATCAGGGCCTACCCAAAGCTTGGCTTCTTCTACTGGCCTTTTAAAATAAATTAATGAATCAACCAATACTGATTAGGCATTTATTATGGGGCAAACCCTGTGCTGAACAGCTGCAGACACAAGGGGAACAGTAAGGTGGTCTCTGTTCCCCAAGCGTTCACAGGGCAATGAAGAGAGATATCACATATGGGAGATTTCTGCTTCCGGTTGGAGGGAAAGGCCTTGGAGTTCTCCAGGTACAGCTGTGAAGTGATTAAAACTCCTCTTCATTAATGTCATTGCTTTTAGTTAAACCAGATTAGTTTCAGATGCTGAATAATCTTCATTTCCAAGGATTTTGATAGCAGGAATTTTTTATGTAACTGTGGTAATTGTGTAGCTGATGGAAAAGTCCAGCACTAGGAAATGCTTTAATTCTGTTGTACTGACTCCAGTGGCTGCAAATCCCTCCCTGAGGATCACACTGTCATGGTACTTCCTGTGAATTGCATAGGAGTGTCATAAGAAACTGAGTGATGGGCAGGGTTTCAGACCAGAATGGAGAATAACCTCCTTGAAGTCACTGACCACATATGTGAATCTCTTCCAGGTGAGTCCCCATCTGAGCCTGAGCTTCCTTGGTTTCTCTCAGGTTATCAAGGTTCACTGGACAGAGTACATTCTAAACCCATTGGACTATCCCTTTCCCAAGGTCCCAGAAGGAGAGGGCTGCACTGATACAGCTCAGGGTTCTAAAGTACCTAAAAGGTGAGATCACTGGACCTGCCTCTGAGCAGAAGCCTCCCTCCCTGGGCTGTTTTGCATGGCTCCCTCCCAGCACAGGAAGCTCCCTGCTGAGAGCAGCTATAAAAAGGCAGCTGGGGAGGAAGGTGCTGGGCAGCTCAGAGCTCAGGCACATGGACATGGGGTTCCAGGCTCAAATGTTCCTTGTCCTGTTATTCTGGATCCCAGGTGAGTGAGGAAGAGCAGAGACAAGCCTGTCTTTTGTTGCCCCCCCCCTCACCAGGAGTGGAAAGTGTGGGGTTCTGAGGGTCAGGGGGAAAATGTGGCTCTGCAATGGGATCATGGGGGCAGAACCCAGCCCTGAAGGTTTAATTCACCACAGTCAGAGGATTTCTCCTGCTGGGAATATGGCCTGGCGTTGTTCTCAATGTTTCTCTTGTGTTTGTGATTCCAGATGTCCGAGGGGCCATTGTGCTGACTCAGACTCCAGCCTCCCTGGCTGCATCTCCAGGAGAGAGAGTCACCATCTCTTGCAAGGCCAGTCAGGGTATTAGCTATAGCTTGAACTGGTATCAGCAGAAACCAGGGGAGTCTCCCAAGCTCCTAATTTATAATACAAACAACCTGCACACTGGAGTCCCTGCCCGGTTCAGTGGCAGTGGTTCTGGGACAGATTACTCCCTCACAATCAGCAAAGTGGAGGCTGAGGATGCTGCAGTCTATTACTGTCAGCAGTATTATAGCTATCCTCCCACAGTGCTACAGCCCCGAACAAAAACCTGCCCAGCAGCTGCTTAGAGGGCATCAGTGCCCCAGGGGCATCTCCTTCCCCTCAGCTGGGATGGGGGCAGCTTGCCTGGGTTGCCTCGGGGGAAGTTTCTAGGTCTCAGATAATGATGCTGGGGCTTTGAGAGTTCTGCCCTTGATTTCTTTTCTAACCAAGAATCCACCGAAATGAATCCACAGAAAATGGAGGCCCTGAAATATAAGTGTGGTCCCCAGAGTCCATCAATTCTCTGCCAGAGACAGGGTAGCACACTTACTTCATCATTGGTCCTCTGGAGACAGTGACTGCCTTGGTCATTATATTGGTCAGGATTTCTCCCTCCACTCTACTGGATTCTTCCCTTTCTGCCTTCTAACTATAGGTGCCCCTTGGTGCTCTATCTTGGTCCCTCTTCTCTTCTCTCCTATATTACTTCCCTTGGTGACATCATCAGTTCCCATGGATTTAATTTCCATTGCTTTGCTGAGAATTCACAAATCTACCTCTCCTGTCCCCATCTCTCTACCACCCTCTAAGTTGGCATTTTAGACAACACAAATTGGAAGTCCAGTAGACATTTTAAACTTGGTGGGTCCAAAACAAAACTTGTTCTCTTTCTGACTGAAGCTTCTCTTTCAGTGACTTTTCCCTGTAAATGCTCAATGGCTATCTTTGAAATAATCTCAGACTCATTCTGAACATACCCACTGCCTCTCACTGCCTCCATCCACCCCACCTCTGAGTTCCGTGATGTACCTTCTAGGGAGCATATAGCAATAACCCTAAGCCCCCCGATCTTGGGAGTGATCTAGTTAAAAATGACATACTACTATGTGACCAGGATGATAAGCCCACAAATACTGCTGTCTGTCAGATAAAAGCCTGTTGATCTGTGATCAACTAATAAGCAATAATAATAAGATGCTTAAAGTTGTCACAGGTTCAAAACAAAATTCTGTGCCCACCGCTTAACCTAGTGATGTTTCAGGCCTAAAAACACACCTCCAAAAGGTTTCCTGCGAGCTCTGCCCAGAGAATTATGGGTATTGTTTCTGTGTACAAAGTCAGAAGCAGAGCACTGCTCAACTCCACCTCTAAGCCATAAAATTAGTATATAAGTCACATGAAGCACCTGGTCCCTCTCACTTTTCCCTAAACATTTACCTTCTAGCTCCTGGTTTTTTGCCAACTTCTTTTGGAATCTTAGCCTACTTTATTTGACAATACAATTATGGTAAAATTTGTTCCTTGGCTTGGATATGGTTCCCCTTTGAAGCCCAAGGTGAGCTGTCACCAAAACCTATTAATTTCCCTTTGCAATATCTCTCAGTTATTACTTCGCCTGTCTTCTGACACCATCAAGATGGCAGTGCTGCTAAGGAAGCTGCCTGCTCATACTTTCCCCCATCCTAATCCATCTTCCATTCAGCTGACACTGATTTTTTTTTGGAAGCTCAGGTCTGACTGTGTCATCCTTCCTACCCAATGAATTCTAGGGGTTCCCTGTGGCCTTCAGAATCTAACACCAGTGTTTATGTTTGATATTTAAGGACTTTGATGACCTTTCATGTAACTTTCCAAGCTTCTTTCACCTTGATGATCCAGCACTTAATCTTCATTCCAATGATACGAGCCTCCTGGATGAGCCACAATCAAGACCCTCCATCAGTTGGCTCTGACCATTTGCTTTCGGTTCCTTCATGCTTGGAAAGCCCTCCCTCCTTTTTCCATTTATTGATTTTCTTTGTGTTAACTAAGATCCCCTTTTTACAGGAAACCTTTCTCAACACCTCTTCATTATTGTGCTTATCCTCTGTTCACTATTTTTATTGATTCTGTACATAGCTTGTTTGCATATATCACTTGCCTATTGTCTCCCCATTAGATTGTAAGCTCCTTGAAGGCAGGCACTATTTTTTGACTCTTCCAAGCCTCCTCCCCATGGACCAGAGGCACCCTCTTTTAATATTGTTCTATCCCATATCAATTCAGAGCCTTTGTTGCTCTCAAAGATCTACTGTGGCCATTTAAAACTGTCTTGTTGTATTGTCCTAACTTACACTTTCATTTTTTATTCCACAACATTTTCATTTCTCCTTAATCTTTATTTGCTGCAGTGAAGCCACATTGAATACCTTTTGAGGTATTAGTCCTTTCCTTCTCCTGTTAGGTCAATATGACTTTACAACTGACAGCCACTCTTTCTAGAAAGAGACCTCAATGTCCTGGATCTCCTGGTAGATAGAATAAGCTTTTAATCAAGTCTATTGTCTCTGTGATCCTTAGCAAGGCTCTTAAGCTCTCCAAGATTTAATAATAATAATTAATAGGATTTCTCATGTATTTTAAGATTTGCAAAGCACTTTTCACATGTTTATATAATTTCTACATTTTAAGTCTGTTCTTACAAATTAATAATAATTTTTATCCCATTATAAATCTATTTTACTCTCTGCATGATTATACTCAGATTAACAAGGAAAAAGGAAAATCCCAGGAAACTCATACCTAAAACTCTTGTCATCCATAGAAAGAAAAAAAATATGGGAAAACCCCAGAAAGGAAGTATTTCAAGCCATAAGGAATTATTTGATATGACAAAACACCCAATAGCATCTATTAAAAAACACAAAAAAACTTGGAAAACAATATTCCATAACGCAATAATATGAAAATCAAGTACTTTATTCTGCCAATCTGAGCTCAATCGGGCAGGGAACAAAATTGACCTTTAATAGAATAGAGAACTCTCAAGTATTTTGAACAAGACATAATTAAGTTTTTTCTCCACAGGTAATATACAGACAAATTGTCCAGACTGCCTCGGGATAGGTCTTTCAGGCCTCAGAGAAAGAGACTGAGATGGATTAATCCCTGTTTGCTTTAGTTTCCATGAAATGATGGAATAGCCACACCTGTAATTTCATGTTGTCTGGAAACTCCTGGATGAAGAGATATTTGTAACCTTCCCTCCCATTCCTTTCTCTTCCAAACTTTCCTATGATTCTCCATCCATACAATCTCCCAAGATAATAAGTTGAGTGCCATCCTTGACTCCTCTCTCACACATATATGAAAAAATAACCTTTTTGCCAAGTCTTATCATTTTTACTTTCAAAAAGGCTCTCTTATAAATGAACTGCTCCTTATATAAGCTAAGTTCCAGCATAGGTGAAATAATTACCTCCAGGAATAGATTATCCATCACATTTTTACACAATTAATATTGCCTAAAGATAACCAGTTGGAACAACAGAGCAAACACTGGGCCTGGAGTCAGGAATTCAAGTCCATTTTCAGATACTTATTAGCATTTTGACCCTGCACAAGTAACTTAACCTATCTGTCTCAGGTTCTTCCCATTGTAAAATGGAGATGACAATGACACTTACCTCCCAGGTGAGTTTGAGGATCAAACAAAATAAATTTTGTATGATAACATTACTTAGTAAATACCAAGGTCACCCAACAAGGGTGAATCCTGCTATCTGCATTTTCCTGTCCAGTGAGGGGAAGCCCTTCAATGACCTCCATGGTAGAAATAGGCTGCATCCTCCAGAGGAGCCACACTGGGCTAGTTGGTCTCTTTCCAGATGCCATCAGGAGGTAAAGAACACAGCTTACCCGATGCTTGGGTACCCTGAACTAAAAACCTGAAATGGAAGGAAAACTTCCTTCCTTCACTGCTCTTCTTTTAACCTCAGCCCTGGGGCATTGACCTTGTTCAATTTCACTGCTCCTTCTCATTTCCAGGAGCATGTGGTGATCTCTACTGGATCAGGAGTTGAGCTAATGATGCAGGATTCCAGGCAAGATGTGGCTGCCTGCCAAGCTGTCAAGGAAACCCTGAGAGGCCGTGGTTCCAGGGATGTGAGACCAAGTGGCATTTGGGATTTGGGATCAGGAACTGTCCTCTATGCAAACTGAGCTAAACTCTCAACCTAGAGACTGGACTAATGGGAGTATGTGCTTAGTTATGAGTGTGTACAAGACAGAGGAAGAGAGAGGATGAAGCCCTCTGTGCTATTTATATATTAATATATCTTTCAAGTCAATATTTCTTTGGAAAACCTGCCTGTTAATGGCTAAATGAAATGGAGTGGAGAAAATTCTCCTAGGTCATAACATCACTAAGACTAGAGCTAAAGGCTGAGAAACTCTAGAGACCGAGCCTTCCCTGAGAATACCAGAGAACCCTGGGGAAGGATGAGATGTAAGGTTCCTACCTCACTTTCAGTGTTAAGTCAGTGGGTACCAGGTGCATAGCTATTCTATTAGGAAATCACTTAGCACAGTACCTGGCACATAGTAGGTACTCCAGAAAGGCTTGTTTTATTCCCAAGGCACCCACTGCTTACTTCATGGATTACATCTGCTTCTCTTTTCCTCCTCAACATTTATGATTTTCAGCCACTGGAGCTGAGCAGAACAAGTCACACATCTCTATTGGGATAAACTATGAAGTGCTTAAATGTTGCCCAATGAATGTTCTACAGCCCAAGCTTCCATAGCTCTTCCAGTGCTCTTCACCAAATATGGACTCCAATTCTCTCCACTTTCTCACTCTTTCTCTGGCTACCTTCCAGACTTTCTTGATTCCTCCTAAAATAGGGCACTTAGAACTGAGGTGGAAGCAAACTATTTGCAATTCACAATGGAATTAGTTCCCTTTAACTATGTAGCTGGTAAATCAGCCATGTCCAACAGAATAAGTTGGTCTGATCTCTTCACCATTCCCTTCTTTCCCCAAATAAATAAAAGCCACTGGCTCCCAATGATCTTCAAAAGCACATACAACACACTCTCTTTGGCATTCAAAGCTCTTCATACATAAGGGCACTGATTATATTATCCTTAACCCTCCAATTTCTCCAGTTTAGGGGAATAAAGTTTCTTGAGTGTCTTATGACAAGTTACCCACATTGTCAGAAGTGTGAAGTGTTTCGTTTTGCAAAATTGCTTTTTTCATCTTTCTTTTCAATATTTTTGCTACAATGTAGATTCTTGCTGATCTGAGGATGTCATAGGGATAAATTAAAAAACAAAAGAAAACAATGACATTATAATAAAATATTCTTGAAATGGAGTTTGTTCTTGGAGTTTTGTTGGCGGGAAATGATAAGAACAACAACAAGAAGAATGACATTTGTACAGAGTTTTTATTATTGCTTTTTATTTACAAGATATGTGCATGGGTAGTTTTGTAGTATTGACAATTGCAAAACCTTATGTTCCAACTTTTCCCCTCCTTTCCCCCACCCCCTCTCTCAGATGGCAGTTAGGTCAATACATGTTAAATATGTTAAATATATGGTGTTTTAATATTTGAAAGTGGTTCAGAAATCTTAACTCTTTTAATCCACACAAGCAAAATGGGAATTAGGTGCTATATTTATCCCCAATTTAGAGATGAGGAAGTAGAACTAGTGAGTGTGGAGGCTGGGTTTGAATTCAAAGCTTTCCTAATTCTGGGTTCAGTGTGCTATCCACTGCATTCCCTGGACATCCCTAATCAGTTTTGCTTGACAAGGGAAGGTCTCAAAACCATGGAAACACTCCTATCTGAGTCACACGTTTCATCTGTCAATGCAGCCTCACTGTTCTTCCCAATACCCAGCAGTGCAATAGCTTTGATCCTGTAGCAAGAGAGAAAAATAGGAGCTGGAGATTAGGGCAGGGGGTAAAAGGGATTCATAGGCCAGAGTCTGTCTGAGGGATAATGGCACTCAGTGTTTGTGGACAAGAATTGGCCTGTGCATTGACACAGAGACAGGGCACAGTGATAGAGAGGAGCAATGGGGGACAGCTGCTGAGCAAAACCAAGACACTGCCCCAGTGACCTCTGAGGGGCCTGGAAAGGAACAGGGATGGAGAGAAGCTGAGCTAGCCCTTGGGGGCAAGGTATTGGCAAAGCCTGTAGGTGTTTATGGAGAGGGGACTGAAGACTGATGGGGAGCGCCATGGTCCAAGGGAGATAATTTCCTTTCACTTCTATATCAAATTCTAGGTTAGGAATCATGTGACATTAGGTGTCCTTGAACTGCTCCTTTCTTACTTTTTGAAGGCAATCAGGGTTATGTGATTTTCCCAGGGTCACATGTTAAACAGCTTCTTTCACATTTAAATTCCAGTCATCCTGACTGAAGGGCAGGTGCTCTACCCACTGTACCCCCTGGGAAAGTCCTTGGTACTTTCCTAAGGGAAGCTTCTCAGTTTGCATGTTCTCAGATCATCTGGGTGGAGTGAATAAAGAAGGAAACTGATTTTCTCTTAGTGTATCAGGGCCTACCCAAAGCTTGGCTTCTTCTACTGGCCTTTTTAAATAAATTAATGAATCAACCAATACTGATTAGGCATTTATTATGGGGCAAACCCTGTGCTGAACAGCTGCAGACACAAGGGGAACAGTAAGGTGGTCTCTGTTCCCCAAGTGTTCACAGGGCAATGAAGAGAGATATCACATATGGGAACTTTCTGCTTCCGGTTGGAGGGAAAGGCCTTGGAGTTCTCCAGGTACAGCTGTGAAGTGATTAAAACTCCTCTTCATTAATGTCATTGCTTTTAATTAAACCAGATTAGTTTCAGATGCTGAATAATCTTCATTTCCAAGGATTTTGATAGCAGGAATTTTTTATGTAACTGTGGTAATTGTGTAGCTGATGGAAAAGTCCAGCACTAGGAAATGCTTTAATTCTGTTGTACTGACTCCAGTGGCTACAAATCCCTCCCTGAGGATCACACTGTCATGGTACTTCCTGTGAATTGCATAGGAGTGTCATAAGAAACTGAGTGATGGGCAGGGTTTCAGACCAGAATGGAGAATAACCTCCTTGAAGTCACTGACCACATATGTGAATCTCTTCCAGGTGAGTCCCCATCTGAGCCTGAGCTTCCTTGGTTTCTCTCAGGTTATCAAGGTTCACTGGACAGAGTAGATTCTAAACCCATTGGACTATCCCTTTCCCAAGGTCCCAGAAGGAGAGGGCTGCACTGATACAGCTCAGGGTTCTAAAGTACCTAAAAGGTGAGATCACTGGACCTGCCTCTGAGCAGAAGCCTCCCTCCCTGAGCTGTTTTGCATGGCTCCCTCCCAGCACAGGAAGCTCCCTGCTGAGAGCAGCTATAAAAAGGCAGCTGGGGAGGAAGGTGCTGGGCAGCTCAGAGCTCAGGCACATGGACATGGGGTTCCAGGCTCAAATGTTCCTTGTCCTGTTATTCTGGATCCCAGGTGAGTGAGGAAGAGCAGAGACAAGCCTGTCTTTTGTTGCCCCCCCTCACCAGGAGTGGAAAGTGTGGGGTTCTGAGGGTCAGGGGGAAATGTGGCTCTGCACTGGTGATCATGGGGGCAGAACCCAGCCCTGAAGGTTTAATTCACCACAGTCAGAGGATTTCTCCTGCTGGGAATATGGCCTGATGTTGTTCTCACTATTTCTCTTGTGCTTGTGATTCCAGATGCCCGAGGGGCCATTGTCCTGACCCAGACTCCAGCCTCCCTGGCTGCATCTCCAGGAGAGAGAGTCACCATCTCCTGCAAGGCCAGTCAGGGTATTAGCTATAGCTTGAACTGGTATCAGCAGAAACCAGGGGAGCCTCCCAAGCTCCTAATTTATTATACAAACAGCCTGCACACTGGAGTCCCTGCCCGGTTCAGTGGCAGTGGGTATGGGACAGATTTCTCCCTCACAATCAGCAAAGTGGAGGCTGAGGATGCTGCAGTCTATTACTGTCAGCAGGACTATAGTTCTCCTCCCACAGTGCTACAGCCCCGAACAAAAACCTGCCCAGCAGCTGCTTAGAGGGCATCAGTGTCCCAGGGGCATCTCCTTCCCCTCAGCTGGGATAGGGGCAGCTTGCCTGGGTTGCCTCGGGGGAAGTTTCTAGGTCTCAGATAATGATGCTGGGGCTTTGAGAGTTCTGCCCTTGATTTCTTTTCTAACCAAGAATCCACCGAAATGAATCCACAGAAAATGGAGGCCCTGAAATATAAGTGTGGTCCCCAGAGTCCATCAATTCTCTGCCAGAGACAGGGTAGCACACTTACTTCATCATTGGTCCTCTGGAGACAGTGACTGCCTTGGTCATTATATTGGTCAGGATTTCTCCCTCCACTCTACTGGATTCTTCCCTTTCTGCCTTCTAACTATAGGTGCCCCTTGGTGCTCTATCTTGGTCCCTCTTCTCTTCTCTCCTATATTACTTCCCTTGGTGACATCATCAGTTCCCATGGATTTAATTTCCATTGCTTTGCTGAGAATTCACAAATCTACCTCTCCTGTCCCCATCTCTCTACCACCCTCTAAGTTGGCATTTTAGACAACACAAATTGGAAGTCCAGTAGACATTTTAAACTTGGTGGGTCCAAAACAAAACTTGTTCTCTTTCTGACTGAAGCTTCTCTTTCAGTGACTTTTCCCTGTAAATGCTCAATGGCTATCTTTGAAATAATCTCAGACTCATTCTGAACATACCCACTGCCTCTCACTGCCTCCATCCACCCCACCTCTGAGTTCCGTGATGTACCTTCTAGGGAGCATATAGCAATAACCCTAAGCCCCCCGATCTTGGGAGTGATCTAGTTAAAAATGACATACTACTATGTGACCAGGATGATAAGCCCACAAATACTGCTGTCTGTCAGATAAAAGCCTGTTGATCTGTGATCAACTAATAAGCAATAATAATAAGATGCTTAAAGTTGTCACAGGTTCAAAACAAAATTCTGTGCCCACCGCTTAACCTAGTGATGTTTCAGGCCTAAAAACACACCTCCAAAAGGTTTCCTGCGAGCTCTGCCCAGAGAATTATGGGTATTGTTTCTGTATACAAAGTCAGAAGCAGAGCACTGCTCAACTCCACCTCTAAGCCATAAAATTAGTATATCAGTCACATGAAGCACCTGATCCCTCTCACTTTTCCCTAAACATTTACCTTCTAGCTCCTGGTTTTTTGCCAACTTCTTTTGGAATCTTAGCCTACTTTATTTGACAATACAATTATGATAAAATTTGTTCCTTGGCTTGGATATGGTTCCCCTTTGAAGCCCAAGGTGAGCTGTCACCAAAACCTATTAATTTCCCTTTGCAATATCTCTCAGTTATTACTTCGCCTGTCTTCTGACACCATCAAGATGGCAGTGCTGCTAAGGAAGCTGTCTGCTCATACTTTCCCCCATCCTAATCCATCTTCCATTCAGCTGACACTGATTTTTTTTTGGAAGCTCAGGTCTGACTGTGTCATCCTTCCTACCCAATGAATTCTAGGGGTTCCCTGTGGCCTTCAGAATCTAACACCAGTGTTTATGTTTGATATTTAAGGACTTTGATGACCTTTCATGTAACTTTCCAAGCTTCTTTCACCTTGATGATCCAGCATTTAATCTTCATTTCAATGATACGAGCCTCCTGGATGAGTCACAATCAAGACCCTCCATCAGTTGGCTCTGACCATTTGCTTTCGGTTCCTTCATGCTTGGAAAGCCCTCCCTCCTTTTTCCATTTATTGATTTTCTTTGTGTTAACTAAGATCCCCTTTTTACAGGAAACCTTTCCCAACACCTCTTCATTATTGTGCTTATCCTCTGTTCACTATTTTTCTTGATGCTGTACATAGCTTGTTTGCATATATCACTTGCCTATTGTCTCCCCATTAGATTGTAAGCTCCTTGAAGGCAGGCACTATTTTTTGACTCTTCCAAGCCTCCTCCCCATGGACCAGAGGCACCCTCTTTTAATATTGTTCTATCCCATATCAATTCAGAGCCTTTGTTGCTCTCAAAGATCTACTGTGGCCATTTAAAACTGTCTTGTTGTATTGTCCTAACTTACACTTTCATTTTTTATTCCACAACATTTTCATTTCTCCTTAATCTTTATTTGCTGCAGTGAAGCCACATTGAATACCTTTTGAGGTATTAGTCCTTTCCTTCTCCTGTTAGGTCAATATGACTTTACAACTGACAGCCACTCTTTCTAGAAAGAGACCTCAATGTCCTGGATCTCCTGGTAGATAGAATAAGCTTTTAATCAAGTCTATTGTCTCTGTGATCCTTAGCAAGGCTCTTAAGCTCTCCAAGATTTAATAATAATAATTAATAGGATTTCTCATGTATTTTAAGATTTGCAAAGCACTTTTCACATGTTTATATAATTTCTACATTTTAAGTCTGTTCTTACAAATTATTTAATAATTTTTATCCCATTATAAATCTATTTTACTCTCTGCATGATTATACTCAGATTAACAAGGAAAAAGGAAAATCCCAGGAAACTCATACCTAAAACTCTTGTCATCCATAGAAAGAAAAAAAATATGGGAAAACCCCAGAAAGGAAGTATTTCAAGCCATAAGGAATTATTTGATATGACAAAACACCCAGTAGCATCTATTAAAAAACACAAAAAAACTTGGAAAACAATATTCCATAATGCAATAATATGAAAATCAAGTACTTTATTCTGCCAATCTGAGCTCAATCGGGCAGGGAACAAAATTGACCTTTAATAGAATAGAGAACTCTCAAGTATTTTGAACAAGACATAATTAAGTTTTTTCTCCACAGGTAATATACAGACAAATTGTCCAGACTGCCTCGGGATAGGTCTTTCAGGCCTCAGAGAAAGAGACTGAGATGGACTAATCTCTGTTTGCTTTAGTTTCCATGAAATGATGGAATAGCCACACCTGTAATTTCATGTTGTCTGGAAACTCCTGGATGAAGAGATATTTGTAACCTTCCCTCCCATTCCTTTCTCTTCCTAACTTTCCTATGATTCTCCCTCCATACAATCTCCCAAGATAATAAGTTGAGTGCCATCCTTGACTCATCTCTCACACTTATATGAAAAAATAACCTTTTTGCCAAGTCTTATCATTTTTACTTTCAAAATGGCTCTCTTATAAATGAACTGCTCCTTATATAAGCTAAACTCCAGCATAGGTGAAATAATTACCTCCAGGAATAGATTATCCATCACATTTTTACACAATTAATATTGCCTAAAGATAACCAGTTGGAACAACAGAGCAAACACTGGGCCTGGAGTCAGGAATTCAAGTCCATTTTCAGATACTTATTAGCATTTTGACCCTGCACAAGTAACTTAACCTATCTGTCTCAGGTTTTTCCCATTGTAAAATGAACATGACAATGACACTTACCTCCCAGGTGAGTTTGAGGATCAAACAAAATAAATTTTGTATGATAACATTACTTAGTAAATACCAAGGTTACCCAACAAGGGGGAATCCTGCTATCTGCATTTTCCTGTCCAGTGAGGGGAAGCCCTTCAATGACCTCCATGGTAGAAATAGGCTGCATCCTCCAGAGGAGCCACACTGGGCTAGTTGGTCTCTTTCCAGATGCCATCAGGAGGTAAAGAACACAGCTTACTCGATGCTTGGGTGCCCTGAACTAAAAACCTGAAATGGAAGGAAAACCTCCTTCCTTCACTGCTCTTCTTTTAACCTCAGCCCTGGGGCATTGACCTTGTTCAATTTCACTGGTCCTTCTCATTTCCAGGAGCATGTGGTGATCTCTACTGGATCAGGAGTTGAGCTAATGATGCAGGATTCCAGGCAGGATGTGGCTGCCTGCCAAGCTGTCAAGGAAACCCTGAGAGGCCGTGGTTCCAGGGATGTGAGACCAAGTGGCATTTGGGATTTGGGATCAGGAACTGTCCTCTATGCAAACTGAGCTAAACTATCAACCTAGAGACTGGACTAATGGGAGTATGTGCTTAGTTATGAGTGTGTACAAGACAGAGGAAGAGAGAGGATGAAGCCCTCTGTGCTATTTATATATTAACATATCTTTCAAGTCAATATTTCTTTGGAAAACCTGCCTGTTAATGGCTAATGAAACTGAATGGAAAAGACTCTCATAGGTCATACTATCACTAAGACTAGAGCTAAATGCTGAGAAAATATAGAGACCCAGCCTCCCTTCAGAATACCAGAGATCCCTCACCTTCAGTGTTAAGTCACTGGGTATCAGGGGTATAGAAATTCTATTGGGAAATCACTTAGCACAATACCTGGCACATAGTAGGTATTCCAGAAAGGCTTGTTTTATTCCCAAGGCACCCACTGCTTACTTCATGGATTACATCTGCTTCTCTTTTCCTCCTCCCAATTTATGATTTTCAGCCACTGGAGCCAAGCAGAACAAGTCACACATCTCTATTGGGATAAACTATGAAGTGCTTAAATGTTGCCCAATGAATGTTCTGCAGCCCAAGCTTCCATGGTTCCAGTGCTCTTCACCAAACATGGACTGCAATTCTCTCCACTTCCTGATTCTTTCTCTGGCTGCCTTTCAGACTTTCTTGATTTCTCTTAAAACAAGGCACCTAGAACTGGTGCTTTAATTCTGTTGCACTGACTCCAGTGGCTACAAATCCCTCCCTGAGGATCACACAGTCATAGGATTTCAGGTAAATTACACGGGAGTGTCATAAGAAACTGAGTGATGAGCAGGGTTTCAGACCAGAATGGAGAATAACCTCCTTGAAGTCACTGACCACATATGTGAATCTCTTCCAGGTGAGTCCCCATCTGAGCCTGAGCTTCCTTGGTTTCTCTCAGGTTATCAAGGTTCACTGGACAGAGTACATTCTAAACCCATTGGACTATCCCTTTCCCAAGGTCCCAGAAGGAGAGGGCTGCACTGATACAGCTCAGGGTTCTAAAGTACCTAAAAGGTGAGATCACTGGACCTGCCTCTGAGCAGAAGCCTCCCTCCCTGGGCTGTTTTGCATGGCTCCCTCCCAGCACAGGAAGCTCCCTGCTGAGAGCAGCTATAAAAAGGCAGCTGGGGAGGAAGGTGCTGGGCAGCTCAGAGCTCAGGCACATGGACATGGGGTTCCAGGCTCAGATGTTCCTTGTCCTGTTATTCTGGATCCCAGGTGAGTGAGGAAGAGCAGAGACAAGCCTGTCTTTTGTTGCCCCCCCCTCACCAGGAGTGGAAAGTGTGGGGTTCTGAGGGTCAGGGGGAAAATGTGGCTCTGCACTGGTGATCATGGGGGCAGGACGCAGCCCTGAAGGTTTAATTCACCACAGTCAGAGAGATTTCTCCTGCTGGGAATATGGCCTGGCGTTGTTCTCACTGTTTCTCTTGTGTTTGTGATTCCAGATGTCCGAGGGGCCATTGTGCTGACCCAGACTCCAGCCTCCCTGGCTGCATCTCCAGGAGAGAGAGTCACCATCTCCTGCAAGGCCAGTCAGGGTATTAGCTATAGCTTGGCCTGGTATCAGCAGAAACCAGGGGAGCCTCCCAAGCTCCTAATTTATTCTACAAACAGCCTGCACACTGGAGTCCCTGCCCGGTTCAGTGGCAGTGGGTATGGGACAGATTTCTCCCTCACAATCAGCAAAGTGGAGGCTGAGGACGCTGCAGTCTATTACTGTCAGCAGTATTATAGCTATCCTCCCACAGTGCTACAGCCCCGAACAAAAACCTGCCCAGCAGCTGCTTAGAGGGCATCATTGCCCCAGGGGCATCTCCTTCCCCTCAGCTGGGATGGGGGCAGCTTGTTTGGGCTGCCTCTGGGGAAGTTTCTAGGTCTCAGAGGAAGATGCTGGGGCTATGAGAAGTCTGCCCTTGACTTCTTTTCCAGCTAAGAATCCACCGAAATGAGTCAACAGAAAATGGAGGCCCTGAAATATGTCTGGTCCCTCATGTCCATCAATTCTCTGCCAGGGACTGGGTAGCACACTTACTTCATCATTGGTCCTCTGGAGACAGTGACTAGCTTGGTCATTATATTGGTCAGGATTTCTCCCTCATCTTTGCTGGATTCTTCCCTTTCTGCCCTCTAACTGTAAGTGCCCCTTGGTGCTCTATCTTGGCCCTTATTCTCTTCTCCTCTATATCACTTCCCTTGGTGACATCATCAGCTCCCATGGATTTAATTTCCCTTGCTTTGCTGAGAATTCACAAATCTACCTACTCCTGTTCCCATCTCTCTACCACCCTCCAAGCTGACATTTTAGACAGCACAAATTGGAAGTCTGGTAGACATTTTAAACTTGGTAGGTCCAAAACAGAACTTGCTCTCTTTCTTACTTAAGCTTCCCTTTCTGTGACTTTTCCCTGTAAATGGGGAATGGCTATCTGTATTATGATTTTAAAGAAAATTTCGGATTCGCTCCTATAAATGTAGCTCTCAAGCTCAATTAAAAAGTAAAAGTAAAAAGTTTTAATCAAACAAGGCAAGGTACAGACAATTTAGATTTACACAAACAAATAGAAATAAGAACAATTGACAACATGACAATTATAGCAGATAAAGGAAGAGAATACATCACCAATTCAAGGGAACCTCAAAAACTCAAATGGCTGGGAGTCCCATTTCAGCCTCAATCAACTTGAATTGTGTAAAGATTTTTCCGGGTGAAGCATCCTCCCCACGGATGAGACTTGGCTATGGCATAGAACATGACCATTTTATATGTTTTTTTTTTAAGACAAAGAAGACCCTCAGCCAAGATGTTTGGCACGTATACATGTGCAGAGTACTTGACAATTCTATATGTTGACTCATTCCATATTGTGTATACCTTGACGTATTTCCTTATCAATTGTATAGGCTTGGGGAGGAAGCCACCCAGCCCTAAGCATAGACATTCCCAGGGATGGCTAGTTCCTGGTACCTATTGTCAAGGACATATAGAGTTCATGGAACGGTCAAATTCCCATAATTTAGAAGCTCAGGCCTGTTAGATTTGAGTGAGCTTACAATTCTAATATGAAATTTTTATTTCTTATTCACTATCTTAGAAACAATCTCAGACTCATACTGAACATACCCACTGTCTCTCACTGCCTCCATCCACCCCACCTCTGAGTTCCGTGCTGTTCCTTCTAGGGAGCATATAGCAATAACCCTAAGCCCCCCGATCTTGGGAGTGATCTAGTTAAAAATGACATACTACTATGTGACCAGGATGATGAGCACACAAATACTGCTGACTGTCAGATAACAACAGCCTGTTGATTTGTGATCAACTAATAAGCAATAATAATAAGATGCTTAAAGTTGTCACAGGTTCAGAACAAAATTCCATGCCCACCACTTGACGTAGTGATGTTTCAGGTCTAAAAACATACCTCCAAAAGGTTCCCTGTGAGCTCTGCCCAGAGAATTATAGGTATTGTTTCTGTGTAAAAAGTCAGAAGCAGAGCACTGCTCAACTCCACCTCTAAGCCATAAAATTAGTATATCAGTCACATGAAGCACCTGGTCCCTCTCTAGCTCCTGTTTTTTTTTTGCCAACTTCTTTTGGAATCTTAGCCTATTTTGTTTGGCAATAAAATTATAGTAAACTTTGTTCCTTGATTTGGATATGGTTCCCCTTTGAACCCCAAGGTGAGCTGTCACCAAAACATATTAATTTGTCCTTTGCAATATCTCTCAGATATTCTTTCTCTTTAATTTTGTAGGTAATAACTCAGCCATGTCTGACAACCATTCAGGCACTAAAGTGGTCTTACTAAAATGTAGGTCTGATCTCTTTGCCATCCCCTTCTTTTCCCAAATAAATAAAAACAACTCCAAGATTTAATAATAATAATTAATAGGATTCACATTGTATTTTAAGATTTGCAAAACATTTTTCACATGTTGAAGATTTCTATTGTATTTTAAGATTTGCAAAGCACTTTTCGCATGTTTATTTAATTTCTACATTTTAACTTACAAAGTACTTAATAATCCTTTATTTCATTAAAGCTCCCAGGAAACTCACACCTAAAACTCTTGTCATCCATAGAAAGAAAAAAAAATGTGGCAAAACCCCAGAAAGGAAGTGTTTCAAGGCACAAGGAATGATTTGATATGACAAAACATCCAGTAGCATCTACTAAAAAACACAGAAAATCTTGGAAAACTATTCCATAAGGCAATAATATGAAAATCAAGTACTTTATTCTACTAATCTGAATCCAGTCATGCAGGGAAAAAATTGACCTTTAATAGAATAGAGAACTCTCAAGTATTTTGAACAAGACATAATTAAGTTTTTTTTCTCCACATGTAGTATACAGACAAATTATCCGGACTGCCTCAGGATAGGTCTTTCAGGCCTCAGAGAAAGAGACTGAGATGGACTAATCCCTATGTTGCTTTAGTTTCCATGCAATGGTGCAATAGCCACATTTTAAATTTCATTTTGTTTGAAATTCCTGAATGAAGAGATATTTGTAACCTTCCCTCCCATTCCTCTTTCCCCTTCCAAACTTTCCTATTACTCTCCATCCATACAATCTCCCAGGATAATAAGTTGAGTGCCATCCTTGACTCCTCTCTCACACTTATATGAAAAAATAACCTTTTTGCCAAGTCTTATCATTTTTACTTTCAAAATGGCTCCCTTATAAATGAACTGCTCTTCATATAGCTAAGCTCCAGCATAGGTGAAATAATTACTTCTAAGAATAGATTATGCATCACAGTTTTACATGATTAATATTGCTTAGAGATAACTAGTTGGAACAACAGGTCAAATACTGCGCCTGGAATCAGAAATTCAAGTTCATTTTCAGATACTTATTAGCATTGTGACCCTAGACAAGTAACTTAACCTATCTATCTCAGGTTCTTCCCAATGTAAAATGGAGATGCAATGACACTTACCTCCTAGGTGAGTGTGAGGATGAAACAAAATAATTTTTGTATGATAACATCACTGGTCCTTCTCATTTTTAGGAGCAGGTGGTGATCTCTATTGGATCAGGAATTAAGCTAATGATGCAGGATTCCAGGCAAGATGTGGCTGTCTGCCAAGCTATCAAGGAAACCCTCAGAGGCTATGGTTCCAAGGATATGAGACCAAGGGGGATTTGGGATTTGGGATCAGGAACTGTCCTCTATGCAAACTGAGCTAAACTATCAACCTAGAGACTGGAATAATGGGAGTATGTGTTTAGTTATGAGTGTGTACAAGACAGAGGAAGAGAGAAGATGAAGCCCTCTGTGCTATTTATATATTAATATATCTTTGAAGTCAATATTTCTTTGGAAAACCTGCCTGTTAATGGCTAATGAAACTGAATGGAAAAGACTCTCATAGGTCATAACATCACTAAGACTAGAGCTAAAGGCTGAGAAAATATAGAGACCCAGCTTCCCTTCAGAATACCAGAGATCCCTCACCTTCAGTGTTAAGTCACTGGGTACCAGGGGTATAGAAATTCTATTGGGAAATCACTTAGCACAGTACCTGGCACATAGTAGGTGCTCCACAAAGGCTTGTTTTATTCCCAAGGCACCCACTGCTTACTTCATGGATTACATCAGCTTCTCTTTTCCTCCTCCCAATTTATGATTTTTGGCCACTGGAGCCAAGCAGAACACGTCACACATCTCTATTGGGATAAACTATGAAGTGCTTAAATGTTGCCCAATGAATGTTCTACAGCCCAAGCTTCCATGGTTCCAGTGCTGTTCACCAAACAGGGACTGCAATTCTCTCCACTTCCTGACTCTTTCTCTGGCTGCCTTCCAGACTTTCTTGATTCCTCCTAAAATAGGGCACTTAGAACTGGGGTAGAAGCAAAGTATTTGCAATTCACAATGGAATTTGTTCCCTTTAATTATGTAGCTAATAACTCAGCCATGTCTGACAACCATTCAGGCACTAAAGTGGTCTTACTAAAGTGCAAGTCTAATTTCCTCACCATCCCCTTCTTTCCCCAAATAAATAAAAGCCACTGGCTCTCAATTATCTCCAAAAGCAAATACAACACACTCTCTTTGGCATTCAAAGCTCTTCATACACGAGGGCACTGATTATATTTATCATTAACCATTCTGTTTCTCCAGTCTTGGGGAATAAAGTTCCTTCGGTGTCTTATGTTATGTTACCCATGTTGTCAGAAGTGTGAAGTGTTTATTTTTGACAAACTGCTTTTTCACCTTTTTTTTCAAATTCTTTGCTACAACCTAGGTCTTGCTGACCTGAGGATGCCATAGGGATAAATTTAAAAAACAAAAGAAAGCAATAAAATTATAAGAAAATATTCTTGAAATGGAGTTTGTTCTTGGAGGTTTTTTGGGGAGAAATGATAAGAACAGCAACAACAATAATAACATTTACACAGTGCTTTAATATTTGAAAGCTGTTTCAAGAATATTAACTCTTTTAATCTACACAAGCAGAATGTGAATTAGGTGCTATATTTATCCCCAATTTAGAGATGAGGAAGTTTAACTAGTAAATGTTGGAGGCTGTGTTTGAATTCAGAGCTTCCTGATTCTGGGTTCAATGTGTTATCCACTGCACTCCCTGGATATCCCTAGTCAGTGTTGGTTGACAAGGGATGATTTCAAAACAATGGAAACCATCCTGCCTGGGGGCACATATTTCATCTGTCAATGCAGCCTCATTGTTCTTCTCAATACCCAGCAGTGCAGTAGCTCCAATCCTGCAGCAGGGAAGAAAAATATGACCTGGAAACTGGGAGGGGGGATGGCAAAAGGGTTGGAGGCAGGGGCCAGGGTCTGTCTGTGGGATAATGACACTCAGTGTTTGTGTGCTGAAGACAAGGATTGACTATGTGCAAGTGGACAGAGACAGGGCACAGTGATAGGGAGAAGCAATGGGGGACAGCTGCTGAGCACAACCAAGACTCTCCCCCAGTGAACTCTGAGGGGCCTAGAAAAGAGCAAGGATGGAGAGAAGCTGGTCTAGCCCTTGGGGGCAAGATATTGGTAAAGCCTGTTGGTGTTTCTGCAGATGTGACTGCAGACTGTCGGGGAGTGCCATGGTCTAGGGGAGAGAAATTTCCTTTCACTTTTATATCAGATTCTAGATTGGGAATCATGTGACATTAGGTGTCCTTTTTTCTTTGCTCCTTTCCTACTTTTTGAAGTCAATCGGGGTTATATGATTTTCCCAGGGTCACATGATAAATTTGTATCACATTTGAACTCCAGTCCTCCTGACTACAATTTGATAGTTCTCCAGCTTGGCCACAATATTCCGTTGATTTTCTTTTTTTAGGGTCTTTTTCAATGAATTCTTTCAATGCCTATTTTACCTTCTGGTTCTATTATCTCTGGACATTTCTCTTTGATGATTTCCTGTAAAATAGAATCTAGGCTCTTTTTTTCATCATAATTTTCGGGGAAGTCCAATAATCCTCAGATTATCTCTCCTAGATCTATTTTCCAGGTCTGTCAATTTTCCCAGTAAATATTTGACGTTATTCTCCAACTTTTCATTTTTTTTGGTTTTGCTTGACTGATTCTTGGTGTCTCAATGAATCATTCATTTCTATTTGTTCAGTCCTGATTTTTAATGAGTTATTTTCTTCATTCGCTTTTTTACTTCATTTTGAATGTGTCCAATTGAGTTTTTAAATGAGTTATTTTGCTCTATTGAATTTTTTTCCATTTCACTAATTTTGTTTTTTAGTGAATTATTTTCTTTTTCCAATTCACAAATCCAACTTTTTGGGAATTCTTTATCTTTTCTAATTCACAGATCCTACTTTCCTGTGATTTTTTTAACCTTTTCCTATTCACAAATTTTGTTTCCCTGCACTTCCTTTTGTCCAATTCAAATTTCAGGATGTTGTTATTCTCTAACATAGCTTCTCTTTCCTTTGTCCATTTTTCTTCTAACTCTCTTTTCAGGTCTTTAATAGTCTCTTCTAGAAGAGAGTTATGTGTTGGGGGCCAGGTATCATTCCCCTTTAGGGTATTATCTGGAGACTATCTGCTGTTAGCCTCCTTGGGGTTGGAAACTCTCTCTTTTTCTGTATAGAAGCTGTCAATAGTTCTCTTCATTTGTTTACTAATTTTTAAAAACCTATGGGATCTGCCTTCAGGGTAAGGAGGTTACCAGCTTCCTCAAAATACAGGGATAGGATGGATTGCAGCTGTCTTGTGAACAGGCTGCAAAGTTAAGAGGGAGCTCTGGGAGAGAGTTTCCCCCCCCTCACCGGAAGTGACTCAGAGGTGGTTAGCAGGGCTGAGCTGTGGGAGTGCTGGTGAAGATTTTCCATTCTGTGGCCTAGCAACTGCCCTGAGGCTAGAGGCTGAACAGTGAAAGTGTCACAATCCCAGGCTAAAACCCCTTGTGGGCCTGT
Organism: Sminthopsis crassicaudata; assembly: GCF_048593235.1. NCBI lineage: Eukaryota > Metazoa > Chordata > Mammalia > Dasyuromorphia > Dasyuridae > Sminthopsis > Sminthopsis crassicaudata. The sequence continues at coordinate 35,760,100 of NC_133618.1, read as the reverse complement.
GGATATTAGCAGCTGACCAGCAAAAAGCCCCAAGCACAGACTGGAAGTGTCTCTGACCGGGGCAGCACAGCCGCTGCTGTGGAAATTCTACTACTTCAAGACAAACTCCCCACTGTGTGGATTAGAGGCTGTCCTAGGCTGTGTCCCCTGCTGTGCAAGTTCTTAATTGCCCCAAGGAAAAGCCCTGGATAGCAGAGGGCAGCTGCTTATTAGTGCTGTGATTTGTGTTAAGTCACTTCCTGTTTGGGGTAGTTATAGGTTCTGGCATTTTTTTGTTTGTTTGTTTGTTTTTGAAAGTGGCTTTGATTTCTCTGCTGATCTGCTGTTTTGCAAGCAGAGAGAACAATGCCAGATTCCTCTGTCTCCTTAGCTTTTCTAACCCTAGAGGCCTCCCCAGCTCATTTGGCGAAATATGCTAGCCTTTAGTCTAATTCTGTCTGTGCTGATCTATTTCTCCACCCCTCAGGACTGACCTTTTCTGACAAAATTCCATATTCTCTTTGGCTGGTAAGTTGTGCTTCTGATCTTTGTGGTTTTTACCAGTCCAGCACTATTTTTGAGGCTGAGTTAAATAGTTGGTATTGAGGGTAACAGGGAGCTTAGAAATTCGCATGTATCTTCTCCGCCATCTTGGCTCCACCCCAGCTTAAGTCTAAAGTAAGCTTCTCTACATCTTTCCCATTCTGCTCACCTTTATGTGGTTTGGTACAAGGCAAGTCACACCTTCATCCTTGTCACATCCCTTTTGATGGTTGAAGGTAGTTTCTACATGGCCCATGTTGGTCCTTCTCCCAGGCTCAGCCTCCCTGGCTCCTTCAGACAACCTTCTCGTCTCTAGGCATCTGGCCTTTTCCCCATCCTGGCTGCCTCTCTCTGTCTCAGCTACCTTCAGGCCATTCTCCAACAGGGCACCCAGGAAGGAAAACAGGATTCCAGGAGAGCTCTGATCAGGGCAAATCTAGAACAGCTTGGGACCTAAGAGGGAGTTACTGATCTCTTGACAGAGAAGGGATAGACACAAAGGACATAGCCCTATATTTTAGGCATGGCTTCTCTGCAAATTCAGTTTGTCGGACTTTCATTTGTGGTTTCACTAAGGCTGAACACCAGGAAAGCATCACAGTCTGTCATATATTGACTGGCGTCTGGGTCTTTTAGCTCTGCAGATGTTAACTCAGCCATGCATGGCCATGTTATGAGAAAAAGGTAAAATAGTATGCTTCAATCTGGATTCAGGTTCCATAGTTCTCTCTCTATGTTATAACATTTTCCAGGGTGATTCTTTTATAATTGTCTTGGATCAATTTTTTGCTGAGAAGATTTATGTCTATGAAATTTGATCATTGCCAAATGTTGTTGTTATTTTGGACAATGTTCTCCTGGTTCTGCTGATTTCACCTAGCATCAGTTCATATATGTCCTTGCAGGTTTTCTGTCATCTGTCAGCACAACAGTGCTCTTATGGCATAACAATATTTTATTCCACTCATATACCAAAATTTGTTCAGCCATTCTACAATTAATGAACATCTCAACTTCTAATTCTTGCTATCATAAAATTTTTTTCACATCCTCTCCAAAATATACCAACCATCTTTTCTATCATATCAGCCAACCTATTATTTTGCATTTCTCTAATCAATAATGTCAGACCATTTCTTGTTTTGACATAGCTTTAATTTCGTTACCTGAAAATTATCTTTTTTTAACAATTTATTAATTTATCAATTGGGGAATAACTTGCATTCTTATAAATTTGACTCATCTTTATATTTTTGAAGTGAGGACTTTTTCAGACACACTGGCAGCAAAAATTGTTTCCCCAATTTTGGCTTTCCTTTTAATTTTGATTGCCTTGGCTTTGTGCAAATCTTTTAAAATTTAATGCAATCAAAATTATCCATTTGGCTTTTCATAATGTTCCCTATCTCTTGTTTGCTTATAATTTTTTTTCCTTTCTCCACAGATCTGACACATAAATAATAGTTTATTGCACTTCTAATTTGTTTATGAAATCATCCTTTATGTTGAAATCCTATACTTATTTTGATCTATTCTCAGTATATTCTGTAAAATGGTGGGCTTTGTCTAGTTTCTGCTGCACTATTTTCTAGTTTTCCCAGAAATTTTCTTAATAGTGAGTTTGGGGTTTATCAAACAGTAGATTACTATAGTCATTGATTATTATGAATTGTTCCACCTATTCCACTGATCCACCACTCTATTTCTTAGCCATTACCAAAAAGTGATGATGTCCTGCTTTACAATATAGTTTTAGATATGGTACAGCTAGACAATCTTGCTTTGAATTTTCTTGAATACTTTCCTTGATATTTTTGACTTTTTATTTTTCCAGATAAGTTTTTTGTTAATATTTTTTCTAACACTATAAAGTATTTTTTTGATAATTTGATAAGATGGCACTGAAGAAAATTAATTAGTTAAATAATAATAAATTAATTTACCTAGAATTGTCGCTTTCTTTATATTAGCTCAGCCTATCTATGAACAATTGATAATTTCCCATTTATTTGATTAAAGAAGAGAAAGGGACCTGTATGTGCCAAAATGTTTGTGGCAGCCCTTTTCATAGTGGTTAGAAACTGGAAAATGAATGGATGTCCATCAATTGGAGAATGGTTGGGTAAATTATGGTATATGAATGTTACGGAATATTATTGTTCTGTAAGAAATTACCAACAGGAGGAATACAGAGAGGCTTGGAGAGACTTATATCAACTGATGCTGAGTGAAACGAGTAGAACTAGGGGATCATTATACATTTCAACAATGATACTGTATGAGGATGTATTCTGATGGAAGTGGATATCTTCAACATAGAGAAGAGATAATCCAATTCCAATTGATCAATGAAGGACAGAATCAGCTATACCCAGAAAAGGAACACTGGGAAATGAGTGTAAACTGTGAGCATTTTTTTCTTTGTTTGTTTTTCTTCCTAGGTTATTTTTACCTTCCAAATACAATTCTTCCTTTGCAACAACCACAACAACAAAATTCGGTTCTGCACATATATATTGTACCTAGGATATACTATAAGATATTTAATATGTATGGGAATGCCTGCCATCTAGGGGAGGGGGTGGAGGGAAGGAGGGGAAAAATTAGGAACAGAAAGGAGTACAAGAGATAATGTTGTAAAAAAAATTACCTATGCATATGTACTGTCAAAAAATGTTATAATTATAAAAATTAATAAAAAAAAAGAGAAAAAAATTCCCACTTATTTGGATCTGACTTTATTTGTGTCAAAATGTTTTGTAATAATAAAATTCCTGGATTTTTCTTGGCTTGTAGACTCACAAATATTCTGTATTGTCTATAATCAATTTAAATGGAATTTCTCTTTCTATATCTTGCTGCTGGACTTTTTTGGTAATATATAGAAAGCCAATAATTTATATAGGTTTATTTTATATCTTGCAACATTGCTAAAATTATTGAGTATTTTTTAAATTGTTCTCTAGGATTCTCTAAGCATACCATAATATCATATACAATGAGTGATATAGTGATAATAACAGAATTTCCTAATTCCTTCAATTTCTTTTTCTTTTCTTATTGCTAAAGTTAATACTTTCAGCACTACATTGAATAACAGTGGTGATAATGGACATCCTTGCTTCACCCTGGGAAGACTTCTAGTTTATGCCCATTATAATGAGAGACTTTCAAGATAAACAACAAAAATTTTTAAAAAAGTATTTATTACAAGGGCAACTCCCAACAAACAAGATGTAAGCAAAAGAGTGCTAAGTACAAACTTCAAAACACAAGATTAAATAGACCCTAAACACAGAAGGCCCCACCCACCTGACTTTTTCTCTTATTGTTTGGGGGAGTCCAGGTTTACACTCTAAACATGGAAATCTATGCCAGAAACAAAAGAATACTAGTAAATAAGAAACTCAATTTAAAATTCTCTAAAGATCTGTTCTGTTATAAAAGCAGATATCCTTAGATGAGAGAATTCTGTTATCTGAATTTCCAAAATCATGATTGTCTTTTTAAAAAAGTACTTAAATGCTAATTAAGAGGTAGGGGAAAAGAGGAAGAGAAATGTTCATGCAAGACAATGGAACACCTATAGCTTTTTAGCTATAGTATAATATGTTATTGAAAAGTCTCAAGTCACTGTTAAGACATAGTTCAAGGCTACATTCCCAGGAGAGGTCTTCACTCAATTATCCCATTCAAATTCATTACATTTAACCTCAACATCATAAGTGGTCAAGCTTTATTTGGAGTTTTTCCACTGTGGAAACAAAACTTTACAATAGACTTATTTTTCACAGTTTCTATAGAGTTATGAAAATTGAATTGAAAAAAAAAAAAAGAAACAAATTAGAAAATTGAGAAGGCTGAATTCCACAAGGAAATCAAGGAGTGTAATCAGGGCTAGGGGAGTGGGGTTTAGATTTGAAAAGGAACCTTCTCCACTTTGCCCTATTCCTTTTTTCTACCTTTATGTGTTATCTTCCACCAAAAGAATAAACTCCTTAAATGCATTCACAGGTTTACCTAATCAAGGGTAGAGAATTACAATAGGAGATATTTATGAGATGTAATTGGGGGGGATGGAGATTCACACTCTGTAATGTAGAGGGCTGGAACTCTGAAAAAGTCTATTTAAATCTGAGACAGCAGAGCACTTAAGGCTAATTACCTTCTCAAGGTGTGATAAACATATGGTGATGCCATGTCTTTCCTCAAGACTGGCTGACTGTGTTGTGATGAGGTAATCAGAGGCAAGGATTGGAAAGCTAAGGGAAAGGGTCAGAGCCACTCTGCCACAGCACCCTGAGGAAAGAGGACTTCAGGCTCCAAATTCCAGAGTCCAGTATTCATCTTTGGCAAGCCTTGTAGCAGCTTGCCTGCCTCCTTCACTTCTCCTAAAGACCAAGGACTTTGATCCTGATTCTGCCTGATTCTGAGACCCTCCAGAGAGCTAGCTCAGACATTATACTGTAACACCAAAACTTTCCTACTGAGTTCTCCTTGGCCTCTGTGGGTTGAAAGGTCAATTTGGATGTAGATGCCATGTATCATTGAGAAGAAGGAGTATACCTTTCTATCCCAATTCCATTTTCTCTAGAAGTCAATCATATCTAAGTTTTTAAAGATTCTAATTACTTCCCCAATTTCTTTCTTGCTTATTTTGTGATTAGATTTATCTGATTCTAAGAGCAACAGGTTGAAGTCCCCTTTAGTATAATTTTGCTGTTTATTTCTTCCTATAACTGACTTAACTTCTCTAAGAATTTGGATGTTGCCCAACTTAGTACATAAATGTTTGGTATTGATATTACTTCATTATCTATGAGATCTTTTACCAAGATGTAACTTCTTTCCTACGCCCTTAATTAGGTCTATTTTTGCTTATTCTGAGATCAGAATTGCTACATATACTTTTTTTTTGTTGTTGTTCCAACTGAAGCATAATATAGTCTGTTCCATATTTTTACCCTTACTCTGTGTTAATCACTCTGGCTCATATATGTTTTTCTAAGCAATCTTGTGCATAACCACTAGATGTCACCCAAAAGTTTTTGATAGTCATGAAGAGTAAATTGATCTGTCCTTCTCCTGTGGTTCTGATCACTACTGTCATGAGTCTGGCAAAGAAATCGCTGAAGGACTCAGTGGGTCCTTGTTTGATCTGTGAAAGAGAAATTCCTATATTTTGCAGAGGGGAGCTTTTGCTAGGTCCTTAAGGCATAGACAGCAATCTGCTGGTGTTCTTGCATGGTATAGTACAATCACCCCCCTAATTGATTGTACTGACACATCCCGGTTAGATGATCCCAGGTGATATTAACATTATGAACCTGGTTGTCCATTGCCTGAAGTCTTCATTTCTCCCCCAAATCTGTGGAGTAATTAGAAAACCCCCTGGGTCTAGGCAGATGCAAGCAAATGTGTAAGGGGCCTTTAAATGGGTGCCACAGCAAATCGGGAGATTGAGGCCCGGAAGTAATTTCTGTGGATATTAGGACTGCCCTTGGGCGGGATCCTGGCCATATTGAGATAGCTTCATAATGGGTGACTCTCTCGCTGATTGGCTGTGTGTGTGACCTCACAGGCCCTATGTAAGCCCACTGCAGGCAGCAGGCGGTCTCTTTAACCTGGCGCTCTTCACCCTGGCTCCCTAGCCTGGGTGGCCAAGCCAAGATGGATAGCCAAAAGAGGTAAGGGTTTTGGTAGTGAACACGTGGGTCTTCTGACCAGGTGTTCACTCGGGAACCAACAAGTCAGGGCATCAGTTAAGGCATTATGTGAATAGGTATAATAAAGGCTTTTAAGATTACACATGGTTGTTCTTGAGTGCGCTACCGGTTATTAAGCTAGTAATTGTAACTGCCAGGAGAGCACGTTACACAAATGTGTACCAATCATGGGGGGAGGGAAGAAGGTAAGACAGAGTGTTGAATCTGTTCTAAAAGACTCTTAACATATGCAGATGTAGGAATTATTAATCCTTTGATGCAGCCTTTAAGTTCTTAAGGACACTCCTGGGCAAAAGGGTGTACTCAGGGATTTCTATGAAGGGAAAAGTCTCAAAGAGAGCATCTGCTGGGAAAAAGTCATTCCCTGAATGTGATCATAACATCTTTTGTAGAGAGGTGAGAAGCTGCTGCCTTTGCCTTGAGGTAGAGTCGGGAGGCTCCTCATTGATGGATAAAGAGGGCATTCCATCAGGATCTGTTTAGAATGAGAGTAAAGACCAGTATTTCTCATAAAATACCAATGTGAATGTACAGGGAATTGATAAAGAACATAGATTTAACATATGTAAAATCAAATTGTATTTTTTCATTGAACAAAAATGTATTTTCTTTGTCTCTCAAATTCTCAACACTGAAAAAAAAAATAAAGGAAAACAAGACCCTTAAAACAAATCAAAAAGTTTCTCACTTGATTCATGACTAAAACTTTGTTTTGTTTTTCAACCTAAGTCTTCTTGATGCCTTTGTATCATGGTTAGTAATTGTTTTCATCAGAATTCTTACAGTTTTTATGCAACTTCCTGGATGCAACCTTGCAGCAAACACTGACACTTAATGGACTATGTCAGGGGTTCTCAAACTACGGCCTGTGGGCCAGATGGGGCCTGCCATGTTATGGCAAATGGGCTGAGGGGCAGAGCTTTTGTTTTTACTATAGTCCGGCCCTCTAACAGTCTAAGGGTCATTGAACTGGCCCCCTATTTAAAAAGTTTGAGGACCACTGGAGTATGTGACTGTAAGGATGTGAGAGTAACAAAGATGATGTGGAGTGCAGAATACTAGACTTCTCATAATCTTATCTTTTCCAAGCCAAACATTCACATGCAGCAAAAGTGATGTCAAAATGATAAGATTACTACTAAAAGACCTGATGCCAGTAGATTCTGTAGTGAGAATAGTTAGTTGCTAACCTAGAGGAAAAGCAACATCAATACATTGTTGACAATAGTGTAGCAGAAATAGAGTGGGCAGCTTTCTGAGATCTGGTGTATAGAACCACGTTTATTCCTGTAAGTCAGAACTCTCCCAAAACTCAAGATTAGTTTCACAAAATGATGTGTAAATGTAGAAGTAGTTAAAAAAAGAAACAAGAATTCCACAGCAGAATAGGTCATTTTTCTCTACCAAAAAAATAAATAAATAAATAAATAAATAAATCTATGCAAAGATCAGAGAGATACGATTTTTGATTCAGTAAAAAGGTAGATGAAATTTAATTTTACACTAACAGTAGTGAACTAGACTGCCTTTATGGCACTCTAAAACCCATCTATAACCAAAGACCTACACTGTCTCTCAGTTACTCATTGCTCATAGAGCCATATTCAGTCAAAATGGGATTATGAATAGGATTAGGGAAAAAAACCTAAGAAAGGAAACAAAATGCAAGCAAACAACAACAGAAAGAGTATAAATATTATGTTGTGGTCCACACTTATTCCCATCATCCACTCTCTGGGTATAAATGTCTCTTTTCATCACCAGTGAAACTGTTTTGAATCATCTCATGTTTGAAGAGAGCCCCATCCATCAGAATTGTCTTGTTCTTACTGTGTACAGTGATCTCCCAGTTCTGCTCATTTAGTTTAGCATCAGTTCATGTAAGTCACTCCAAGCCTCTCTGAAATTATCCTATTGATAGTATTTTAACAGAACAATAATATTCCATAACATTAATATACCATAATTTATTCAGTCATTCTCCAACTGATGGGCATCCATTCAGTTTCCAGTTTCTTGCCACTACAAAAAAGGGCTGTCACAAACATCTTTGCACATGTGGGTCCTTTTGCCTCCTTTAACATCTCTTTGGGATATAAGACCAGTAGAAACACTGCTGGGTCAAAGAGTATGCACAGTTTGATAACTTTTTGAGCAAAGTTCCAAATTGCTCTCCAGAATAGTTGTATCCATTCACAGTTCCATCAACAATGTATCAGTGTCCCAGTTTTCCCACATCCTCTTCAACATTCGTTATTTTCTATTCCTATCATTTTAGCCAATCTGAGAGGTGTGTAGTGATATCTCATAATAGTCTTAATTTGCATTTATTTGATCAATAGTGATTTGAAGCACCTTTTCATGTGGCTACAAATATTTTCAATTTCTTTATCTCAAAATCTTCTGTTCTATATCCTTTAACCATTTTTCAATTAGAGAATTGCTTGATTTCTTATAAATTTGAGTCAATTCTCTATATATTTTAGAAATGAGGCCTTTATCCAAACTTTTGAATGTAAAACTGTTTTCCCAGTTTATTTGCTTCCCTTCTAATCTTATCTGCATTAGTTTTGTTTGTACAAAACCTTTTTAACTTAATATAATCAAAATTATCTATTTTGTGATCAATCTAGTTCGTGATCTCTTGGTTTTCTTTGGTCACAAATTCCTTCCTCCTCCACAAATCTGAGAGGTAAACTATCCTATGTTCTTCTAATTTGTTTATAATATCATTCTTTATGTCTGGATCATTAACCCATTTTGTCCTTATCTTGGTATATGGTGTTATGTGTGGTTCAATGCTTAGTTTCTGCCATACTAGTTGCCATACTAGTTTTTGTTAAGTAGTTAAATAGTGAATACTGATCCCAAAAGCTGGGGTCTTTTTGGGTTTGTCAATGCTAAATTGTTATAGTTATTGACTATTTTGTCCTGTGAACCTAATCTATTCCATTGATCAACTAGTCTATTTCTTAGCCAGTAACAAATGATTTTGATGACCGCTGCTTTATAATATAGTTTTATGTCTGGTATAACTAAGTCACTTTCATTTGCTTTTCTTTTCTTTTTTTTTTTCCCTTCATTAATTCCCTTGAGATTTTTAACCTTTGTTTCTTCCAAATGAATTTTGTTGTTATTTTTTCTAGGTCAATCTGATTGGTATAGCACTAAACAAATAGATTGCTTTAAATAGTATTGTCATCTTTATTGTATTTGCTCAACCTATCCAAGAGCGTTTGATATTTTTTTAATTGTTTAGATCTGACTTTATTTGTGTGGAAAATGTTTTGTTATTTTGCTCATATAGTTCCTGACTTGGCAGATAGATTCCCAAATATTTTATACTATCAACAGTTATTTTAAATGGAATTTCTCTTTGTATCTCTTGATGTTGGATTTTGTTAGTGATGTATAAAAATGGTGATGATTTATGTGGATTTTTTGTATCCTGCAATTTTCCTAAAGTTGTGAATTATTTCTAATAGTTTTTTAGTTGATTCTCTAGGGTTCTCTAAATTCTCATATTATCTGCAAAGAGATACTTTGGTTTTCTCATGACCTACTCTAATTCCTTTAATCTCTTTTCCTTCTCTCGTTGCCAAAGGTAGCATTTCTAATACAATATTGAATAGTAATGGCCATAGTGGGCAACCTTGTTTCACCCCTGATTTTATTGGGAATAGTTCCAGTTTATCCCTATTACATATGATGCTTGCTGATGGTTTTAAATAGATGCTACTGACTATTTTAAGGCAAAGTCCATTTATTCCTATACTCTCTAGTATTTTAATAAGAATGGATGTTGGACTTTATCAAATACTTTTTCTGCCTCTACTGAGATAATCATATGTTTTTTGTTAATTTGATTATTGATATAGTCAATTATACTAATATTTTTCCTAATATTGAACCAGCCCTACATTTCTGGTATAAATTCTACTTGGTCATGGTGTATTATCCTGGGGATGATTTTCTGTAATCTCTTTGCTAATATTTTATTTAAGATTTTTGCATCAATATTCATTAAGGAGATTGATCTATAATTTTCTTTCTCTGTTTATGTCCTACCTGGTTTAGGTATCAGTATCATGTTTGTGTCATAAAAGGAATTTGGTAGGAGTCCTTCATTCCCTAATTTGTCAAATAATTTCTACAGTATTGAGTTAATTGTTCTTTAAATGTTTGGTAGAATTCACATGTAAATCCATCTGATCCTGAGGATTTTTTCTTAGAAAGTTGATTAATAGCTTGTTCTATTTCTTTTTCTAAAATAGAACCATTTAAGTAATTTATTTCCTCTTTTGTTAATCTGGGCGACCTATATTTTTGTAGGTATTCCTTGAGTTATCAGATTTTTTGACATAAAGTTGGGCAAAGTATCTCCTAATTACTGCTCTAATTTCCTCTTCATTGGTGTAAAGTTCTAGGAGAACAATTTTTGAGTAACTGAGACAAAGAAAACTTTTTTTTTTTTTTCTGAAGTAATTGGGGTTAAGTGACTTGCCTAGGAAGTATTAAGTGTCTGAGATCAAATTTGAACTGAGGTCCTCCTGAATTCAGGGCTAGTACTCTATCCACTGTGCCACCTAACTACCCAAAGAGAATATTTTGAGGCAAAATATGGATAATCTACATAACTTTAATTAGCTAGATTTTGTACAAGTAAAATCAATGTAACCAAGATTGGAAGGAAAACAGAAAATTGGGAGAAAAATTCTATAAACTATTCCTCAAATAAAGGTCTCATGTCAAATAGATAAAGAACTTTGTCAGATTTAGAAGAATGTGGAGGGTTCTTGGGAGATGACAGAGTAGGTCAGAAAACCTTTTTGACTTTCCATATTTCTAAACTCAAAAGAATTTAAAAAATAAAACAGAAAATGAAACTTCTCTTCTGAAAAACAACTGGATCTAGGGAACAGATTGAGGAGAAATTATTAAAAAAATAGTCAAGCTACCTGAAAAATAAGATTTTAAATAAGAATTTTAAAAAGAATCTTGATAAAATATTCCATGAAATTTTTGAACAAGAAAGTCAAACATAAATAAAAGAAAAACTATATATATATGTGTGTGTGTGTGTGTGTGTGTGTGTGTGTGTGTATATATATATATACATACATATATGTATATATATATGTATATATATATGTGTGTGTGTGTGTGTGTGTGTGTGTGTGTGTGTGTGTGTGTGTGTGTGCATGCATGTGTAAAAGTCTTCTACATTCAGGAAGAAACAAGAGGGCCAGGGGATGGGATGGTAGATAAGGGAGAGACTTTTAGTGTCAGGTTAAGGAATAGGAGGGCAACATAGTGGGTAAATAAAACAGAGGATGGAAGAGAGATAGGATAAATAGAGAGAGAAGGATACTAAGGAAAAACAGGAAAAAGGAAAATGCACATGCAATTGTAGCTTAAAATATGAATGAGACACATTCATCATAAAGTAGAAATGATGGCAGATTCAAAATTTGAATTTAATGATAAATTGCTTTCAGGAACATTATGAAATTATTTTAAAATAATAATTTAAAAATTATAATAATTATAATAATTAAAATTATTTTACTGATTTACAAAGAAAAAATTATAAAGTTCATTTGGAAGAGCAGAACTTCAAAGAAGCCAGGAATAAAATATATAATCAGCAACTATAGTATAAGAGACATCATTGAGGAAGTGCAAAGAGGATCAATTCAATTATTTTACACTAAATTTTTATAGACAAAAATAGAAAGACTACAGGAAATTGAGGAAAAAATGTTCACAATCTCTCAGATCAGATGAGACTGGGTTGGAATACTGCTATGGTGTAGGAAGTAATGAGCTGATTGATTTAGAAACATGAAAAGACTTGAAGCTGTGAAGGAAGATACCACCCAGCCTCTGAAAACAGATGACAGATGGAAATAAGCAAAGTATATATATATATGTGTGTGTGTGTGTGTGTGTGTGTGTGTGTGTGTGTGTGTATACATATATATATATATATATATATATATATATATATATATATATATATACATATGTATATACATATATATGTATATGGTTGCATATGAGTATGTAGGTATATGTTTATAAATATCTATGTGTAATTGTAGCCTTCTTTAGGAAAGGGGGTGAAAAGAGAGGGGAAAAGTAAATTAAGAAGTGCATAGCAGAGAGTAAAAAACAAAAAACAAAAAACAAACAAAACAAAAAAAAAAACCAGAACAACCAAAAACAAAAAAAAAAAAAAAAAAAAAAAAAAAAAAAAAAAACTCCACAAAGAAGAAAAGAAAGCATGGGCCATTCTGGAAAAATATGTAATATTTATTATATAAGTTTCCTTGACTTGAAAATCTATTGTTTAGATTCAAGACTTCTATGCATCTCTGTGTATATGGCAAGGTTGTCCTTTTATCTTTGCCACTTTGTAATTAAGTTTAAAATTAAAAAGTCATTTTTAAAAATACCCCAGGCATAATCTAATCCCACTTCTTCATTTTACAGATAACTAAATTGAGGTCCACTCTATAATTCTAAATGATAAATACTATTGATGATTAAAAAACTATAATATAGTAATTCCCCAGTTGATAATTTGTCAAGAATATGAATAGGCATTTTTTTCAATTAAGCAATACAAATATAGATAGTCATATAACATAAATGCTCTAAATCACTATTAATTAGAGAAGTACAAATTAAAACAACTTTGAGTTAATAACAAATAGCTTTTAGATTGACTAACATGATAGAAAGGGACATGATAAATGTTGGGAATGAGGAAAATTGGAACCTGATTTACTACTGGTAGAACAATAAACTGACCAATCAATTTTGAACAGCAATGTAGAAGTGTGCCCAAGAAGTTATAAAACTATGTAGCCACTTTGAGCAGCAATGCCTCTCTTTGATATGTTTACTAAGGTAATGAGTAGAAAAGGAAAAGAAAGTTAAAATAAAATATGAAATATAGTAGCAGCTGTCTTTGTACTGGCAAAGAACTGGAAGCTGAGGAGATAACCAACAAGTGGGTCACAGCTCAGTGAGTTGTGATATATGATTTTGCTGGAATTCTACTGTGCTATAAGAAATGATTCTAGAAAACTATTGAAAGACTTGTTTGAAATGAATAAGAGTAAAAGAATCAAGTGAATATTGTTCCTTGTAACAGCAATAATATTATAGGAAAAACTTTGAACAAATGATCTGAGTATTATGAATATTCATATCAACTCTAGAGTCCATGAAGGAAGATGAAAATAAAAGAAGAGATTAAGAAAATGAAGGTAAGAAAACTATTGATCTACTAAATAAAACTGAGTTGGTTAAACCTTTAGTTAATATGATTAGAAAAAGGAAAGAAAAAACCAAATTACCAGTCTCAAAAATGAAAAGGGTGAACTTTCCACCAAGGAAGAGAAATTAAAGCAATAATTAGGAGCTATTTTGCTTAATTGAATGCCAATTAATCTGATAATCTAAATGAAATTGACGAGCTTTACAAAAATATAATTACCCAGCTTAAAGAAGAAGAAATCAAATACTCAAATGGTCTTATTTTAGTGGGGAAATTTTGAATAAGCCATCAATGAACTACCTAAGAAAAAAATCTAGAGAAAATTGAAAATTGTATGGCAGAAAGTAGGTGTCTACCAACATCTAACACCCAATACTAAGATAAGGTCAAAATGGGTTCATAATTTAGACATAAACTATCAGCAAATTAGTAGAGGATGACCATGAATTGGTTGTTAAATTTTCCTTGTGAACATTCAAATATTGGCAAATACTCAAAATCAGTGCTTAATTTAATGTTTTCTTGGCAGTCTGTACGTGAGAAAGTGACAAACAAACTGCTAATAATTACAATTGCACATGAAAGTGTAGCCTACATTTCTTAAAGCTACTTAGTAGACATTTTTCAGCATAACACTATTATGTTTATCATCAACCTTCCAGTTTCTCTTATGTTGGGAAACAATGTTTCTTTAGTATCTTATTATATTATTACATATGTTGTGAGAAGTGTGCACTGTTCAGTTTTTTTGCATTGTTCTTTCTCCTTTTTAAAAAAAAATAACAAGGGAGATCTTGCTGACCTGAGGAGGTAACAAGGATATAGTTGCACGTAAATATAATTTTAAAGTAAAAGAAAACAATCAAATTATCTGAAGTCAAAATAAATAAAATATTTGTGATGTGGAGTTTATTTTACATGCTTTTTTTGAAAATAACAAGGAGGACATTTATAAAATTTGGAAAGTATTTTTAAAACATTATCTTTTTTTCAGGCACACAACTACACTAGGATATGAGGGGTATTTTAATGCCAAATTTAGAGGTCAAGAAGTTGGAATAAATGGAAACGGATAAATGACTTGGTCAGGCTTTCACAGCTAGTAAGCGTTGGAAGTCCAGTTCCCTATCCACTAAACAACCTGGTCATCTCTAGACAGGCTTGGTTGAAACAATCCTCTATAGTGACTGTTTTCCCAGTTTTGCAACAAATCTGATGCCAAAGCAGGAGAGACAATACAATCTGAAGCCTGTGGAGGGCAGGAGGGCTGAAGCCAGGGGCCAGGGTCCTTCTGTGGGACAGTGACGCTCACGGCCTGTGAGCTGAGGACAGGGACTGCCCCGGGGGGAACAGAGAGAGGACACAGTGATGACAAGGAGCAGTGGGGGACAGCTGCTGAGCACAGCCGAGATGCTAACCCAGTGACCTCTAAGAGGCCTGGAAAGGAGCAGTGATGGAGAGAAGCTGAGCTAGTATATGGGAGGTAATAGGGGGATATCGGGCAAAGACAGAGCCTTCAGATGTCTCTGAGGAGGGGGCTGTGGATTGATGGGAAATGTCATAGTCTACGGCTGAGAAGTTTCTTTTCACTTCTGGAACAAATTCTAGATTTGAAATCATGTGACCGTAGAGTTTTTTGGGTTTTTTTTGTTGTTTTTTTTTGTTTTTGGTTGTTGTTGTTGTTGTTTTGGTTTTTTTTTTTTTTTTTATTTTTTATTTATTTTTTATTTTTTTAAAGTCAGTTGGGTTAAGTGACTTCCATAGGGACACACAACTAATAAATGCCAGAGGTCATGTTTCAACTCAGGTCCTCCTGACTCCAGGGTCAGTAAGTACTCTATCCATAATGCCACATTTCAACCCTCCATCCCCCCATTAGGTGCTTTCTATAGAATGCTGTGGCTATTCCATTTGTATGGGAGTTCATATCCCAAAATTCCAAGATCATCTCTCTGAAGTAAATGAAGAGGAAAGGAGTTTTCCTTACTGTTTAGGGGCCTTGCAAAGCTTGGTTTCTTATGCTGACATTTTAATAAATGAGTAAATTAATGAATAAAACAATGTTGATTAGACACTTATTATGGACCAAACCCTGTGCTAAGAGCTGGAGACACTAGGGGAACAGTAAGATGGTCCCTGTTCCCTCAGAGCTCACAGAGGAATGAGAGGAGATAGAATCACATAGTGGAGATTGCCGCTGGAGGTTGGATTTTAAACCACCATATATTCCTCTGGGTACAACAACAAAATGAGGGTAATTCCTTTTCAATAATGTAATTTCTTCTAATCAAATCAGATGGATTTCTGACATGAGCTATTTGCATTGTCCATGGATTTTAGTAGCAGGAACTTTCTTCACTAGCTCCAGGATGATGCAAAAATAAATAAATAACTACAGCAGTATTTATAGTAACATTAAGAAATGACTCTCATCTATTGTACCAATTCCAATGATTATAAAGTCTTTCTTTATGAACAGACAGTCATAGTAATCACTGAAAACTCAGGGAAAATATAATAAAAATCTGGAGTGATGTGCAGGTGCTTTAGGTTAGAATGGAGAGTGAACCCTTTGAGTCACTGACCATATATGTGAGTCTCTTCCAGGCTGGTCCCATTTAGCTCCTGAGCTTTCTTGACATCTCTGAGGATTTCAGGCTAATGGAGACAAGGTAGGGTCTACCCCACTGGGATATCCCCATCCCAGGATCCCAGAAGGGGAAAGCTGCACTGATACAGTTCAGAGTTCTAAACTAGCCAGGAGGGGAGATCACTGGGCCTTCCTCTGAGCAGAAGCCTCCCTCCCTGGGCTGTTTTGCATGGCTCACTCCCAGCCCAGGAAGCTCCCTGCTGAGAGCAGCTATAAAAAGGCAGCTGGGGAGGAAGGTGCTGGGCAGCTCAGAGCTCAGGCACATGGACATGGGGAACCAGGCTCAGATGTTCTTTCTCCTGTTGCTCTGGATCCTGGGTGAGTGAGGAGGAGCAGAGAGAAGGCTATCTTTTATCTCTTTGACAGAACAAGGAGGGTCAGAGAGCAAATGTGGTTCTGCACTGGTGATCATGGGACAGGACTCAGGCCTGAAGGCTTAATTTACCACAGTCAGAGATTTCTTCTGCTGGCAATATGTCCTAGAGTTGTTGTCACTGTTTCTTTTGTGTTCTGATTCCAGATTCCCAAGGGGCTGTTGTGCTGACCCAGTCTCCAGCCACCCTGGCTTTGTCTCCAGGAGATAGAGTCACCATGTCTTGCAGGGCCAATCAGGGTATTAATACCAACCTACACTGGTACCAACAGAAACCAGGCCAGGCCCTTTGGCTCCTCATTACATATGCAAACAACCTACATACTGGGGTCCCTGCCCGGTTCAGTGGCAGTGGGTATGGGACAGATTTCTCCCTCACAATCAGCAAAGTGGAGGCTGAGGATGCTGCTGTCTATTACTGTCAGCAGTGGGATAGCTATCCTCCCACAGTGATACTGCCCGGAACAAAAACCTGCTCTGCAGCTGCTGAGGGGGCATCAGTGTCCCAGGGGCCTCTTCCTCTCCTCAGCCAGGAAGGGGGTAGCTAATCTGGGCTGCCTCAGGGGGAAGTTTCTAGGTCTCAGAGGAAGATGCTGGGACTGTGAATAGCTCTGACCTTGATTTCTAGTTTGAATCATTTCATTGTTGAAAAGAGCCACGTCCATCAGAATTGATCATCTCATAGTCTTGTTGTTGCCATATATGATGATGTCCTGGTTCTGCTCATTTCACTTAGTATCAGTTCATATAAGTCTCTCCAAGACTTTCTGAAAGATAGAACATATTTTTTAAAATTATTTAACTTTAGTTTATGAGATTTTCTAAATTCCAATTAAATGTTCCAGACAACTTGAATCATTATTTGAATATTTTCCAATTCACACAAATCATTTCTCTTTTGTGTGCCAGGAAAGTTTAAGGTGTTAGTTTTTTTGTAACTAGGCCCTGAGAAATCTGATAACTCAAAAGCATGCTGAGTTGTTTTTTTTTTTTTTTTTTGGTTTTGTTTTGTTTTGTTTTGTTTTTTTGGAGGGTGCAGTTTTTAAGTAGCTATGAACTGCTTTTTTTGTTTTCCTTAATTTAGTGCAAATAGATTATATTTTATATATCCCTTTAGTGAGCTTTGAAAAACTGCTTTTGCTATCATATCTCAAATAACTAATTTTACTGAATGATGTATATATTTTTTTTCTTTCTCTCTTATCCCTTTTGTCAGAGAAGGAGGGGAAGGAAGAAGGATATGAACTATCCTCCAAAGTTTGGTAAGGCCTTAACTTAGTTGAATTTGCTTAATTTACACAGACCCAAAAATTATTTATCACACATTGGCATTGTATGTTGGTCACATTTAAAAAGCCATAAAGTCATCAAATATCAAGCAATTTTATCCAATAAAGCAGTTAACATTCATATGGCTTTTGTTTTTTCTAAGCACTTTCATATTTATATTATTTTCACAAGGAAAATCATTATTAATCTTTACAAATCAGAAAGCTGAGCAGAGATAAAATAATTTGCCATGAATCATATAGCTAATACATTTCTTTAACTGAAA
The DNA here is from genome assembly GCF_048593235.1 of Sminthopsis crassicaudata. Classification (NCBI taxonomy): domain Eukaryota; kingdom Metazoa; phylum Chordata; class Mammalia; order Dasyuromorphia; family Dasyuridae; genus Sminthopsis; species Sminthopsis crassicaudata. Next base: position 35,741,986 of record NC_133618.1, on the reverse strand, counting down.
CAGAATAATTTACTAAAAACAGAGGATGAGTGGCTTTTTCCCATCACACTGTCATATTGGGTGCTGCCAGGGGCACTCAGATTCTTCCCAAGCAGTTTCTGGACAAAACCTGATGAAGGCTGGTGTTCCTCTCCAGGCAACAACACCTACATAGTAACAACTGCTTAGCTGCAGGATTCCACATTATCCTGACCTGGCTTTGAATCCCCCTTGAACTCCCTTAAAATGTCAATCAGCAGACCAGCAAAGACTGAGAAGAATTAGGAATGGGTGTATTGGAGTATGTACCATTAACCAGGATGGAAAGGAGGTGACCCTTTTTCTATAGAGAATGCCTAGTTTCTAAAAGTATACAAAATGTTGTCACTTTATGCCCCTTTATCTGCTTTATGGTTCTTTGTTTCCTTAGTAATTTTGCAGTTTTAAGGCTTAAATATGGAGAACATAGACACAGGAAATGGAGGGTCTTATCTTGACTATCTACACTGGTGTTTCCTGCCTTTTCTTGCTTTTTTGGGCTCTGTGAGTCCATGCAGTTGATCTGTTATTAACATTTCACAGGCTGGAGTAACTGGTGCCAGGATTTTTCATTGATGGTAGTTTCAGGTTCCAGGGCTCAAGGAATGCTGACCATGGATCCTGACCCCCACTCCATCCTCATTCCCCCAAGCTGGGTTAGGGAAGTGTTTGGACAAGGTTGTTTGGGGTTCCCATGGGATGCTTCTCCTATTTCTACAGGTGAGGCAAAATTTGATTTTTAATCTGATCTGCGAGGAATTAGTAAATGGAGGGACTTTAGCTATACTGATCATCTTATCAATCCCCACAAATAATATACTATATTCAGGACTCTGGAGCAGAGCAGCTGAGTGATAAATGCTGTAGAAAGAGCCCTCCCTTAATTCCTTCTGGCTTTCTTTCCCAATGGGTAGGAGACTCCAGATAAGATAGAAGTCAGAGTGGTTAGCAAAAAGTTGCTATTTACCTAATTTTTTTTCTCGTCTTTTCTTTCACAATAAGGTAAATTCTTGCAATTATCCCCAATATCTCAGGAATTTTTCTTAAAATCTTAAAATGACTAATTACCAAATTTCCTAATCATTGCTTTCAAAATTTTGAGAATTTGCTAAGTTGTTTTGCTCTCAAAACTTTTGAGAATCTGTAAAGATGTATTTTAATTTTAATTAGTTAACTTTTTTTGTGTAGTCCCCAGCTTGGCCAGAGTTGAAATCCACAGAAAAAGTTAATCTTTTAAAGAAATTTTCCCGACATTCTATCTATAGTCTAGAGATTTTTTTCTTTCTTGTTGCCTTTTAAATCTTTCCAGGTAACAAAATCTAGTTCACAGAACAAATATGAAATTCTGCTCAGAAACACAGATGCAGACACAGACAAAAATGACATGGAAGAAGACTGTTCCAGTTTGCCAAAAGCCATAAACTTGTAAAATAAAATCAACTACTCAGTTATTAATATTGTGCACACATATACCATTCTTTTAAGAAATAACTAATATTAAAAGAATCTCATTTTAACAGCAGGATGTCCAAAAATGGGATTATTTCATAAACAGCAAATTTGCTATTTGAAAAAATATTGAGAGGTTCTTGAACAGTATAAAGAACAGTAATGATTGCATATAACTCATTCTACTCTATATATTCAAACAGGATCTTAAAAACATATTTAGTAATAGGTAGAACATATTTCAAGAAGCTAATTATTTATTAGTAGCATCTGAAAATATCATCTACTGCTTGAAGCTGATCTTCAGACTTCTTTTTGGATTAGGGTTAGAATCTCCTTTTAAAATTTTGAATAATTTTGTCAATTCATGCATTTCTGATTTCAAATACAATTTTATCCAATTAATATCCCTTACTATTTGATAATCTTAGTTGATAAACATAGTTGGAGTAACTAAGTTAACGCTTCTAATTTGTATTTTAAAATAGTACTAAAATTGTTATGCCATAGTTTTCAGTTTCTCTAATTATCCTGACCTAACTCAGTTTCTCTGCTTCTCAGTCCTGCAAAACCTCCTCTCCCTCTTTATCAGAATATTTGATAAGTATAAAAGATCTTATGTTTTAGAATAACAGAATGCCTCTCCCCATCCCAAGCTACCAGAATGTCAGATACTGTCTTATCAACAAGATGCCTCTCCCCTCACCTTGTGAGAACCAGATTGTCTGAGTCCCATTTCTACTCTCAGCACCCCACCTCAGTCTACCCCCTGAGTTTGAGCAATGTATATATATGTCATTGAGAACTCTCATTGTTGGCTGGATTCTTGGAGATGATAGTCTTATTCACCCAAGGGATCAAACCATGGATCTATCTGGTCCCAGTAAATCTCTCCATTTAATAAATTATTAAATACTCTCTAATCTCTATCTTGTGAGGAATGGCATAGCAAAGAATACATATAAAAATTAGAATTACAACTCTGGCCATAACCTTAAATCCTAGCAATGAACTGCATCCAAAATAAGACCTAGCATACCAGAAGGAAGTGAACCTGAAGAGGGAGGGAAACCATTGCCTTTACTGAAGTTGTGTTCCCTTTAAGATTAATACTCTGAATCTGTGTTCCCTTTAAGATTATCACTAAACTGTATTGTGTCCAGGCTCCAAGAAGTCTAGAGTCAGAGCCTATCTTCCCAGGATAAGAGAAGCAATATTATTCAAGAGCAAATCAACTCCCATAGATCTTTTTGAAATTCTAAATTCTCATTCAATTGAGAAATCCTGGTCTGATCAGCTCAGACTGTTCCAGCCCTCCATCAAGATGCCCATATAGCATATATATATAGCATATAGGCTTTCTTCAGCTCAGCTCTTTGCAGAAGGCCTAAGCAATTTGCTAGGATCCTGCCCACTGATTCTCAATGTAAAATTCCATTTCCCAATAGGACTCTGCCACTAAAAAAGTCAGTCTCTTAGCAAACTGATTTCTATGCAATAATAAACTTTCATTTTGCAATTAATAATTCGAGAATAAGTGAATTCTTTCACTTTAAACCTGCAGCAAATTAAAAGGGGATTTTTAACAACTGTCTTATTGCCACTAACCTCATCACCACCAGGAATTGAGGGGATTCAAACATCATCAAATCCAAGTGGGTCTCCAGTTGGGAAAGAACATTTTCTATATTATCTGTATTTCAGAGTGACACTGATGGGGACACATCAAGACTGGCTCTTTTGGGGGTAGTATGCATTAAAAATTGTTCTGTCAATAAGTAGGTTTTAAGATATTTTGTTTGCAGGAACAGCTTGAGGGGAAAATAAAGGAAAGTGCCCATTGTTGCCTGGGTAGAAGCTAGTTCTGGGAATGGTTGATATCCAGTTACTTTCCCTATCATTCTGAGAGTGATATACAGAAGCCCATTGTCTGCCTTTCTTGAATTTTGAACAAAAAAAATCAGAGGTTTATCTGCTGAATTGCAATGAGGTGCAACCTTTTGAGCAGTAAGATTTTTTTCTTATGTGACCCAATTGTCCACAATTATAGTATCTATGAAAATTTGAAAAAAAAATTTAGTTAGTAAATTTTCCAGATTTAATGCAACCGTTTGAAAAGTAGAAGTCTCAATATTCTGACATTTTGGAATCATTTCTCCTAAAGTCATTTTTGGTTTTCCATCAGCTAATTCTTTTTTACAATCAGCATAAGCATTTTTCAAAGGCAAGTTGTTTCAATAAAATAAAGTTGGCTCCCCATATTGATTGAAGGCTGGATGGGGAGAGGCATTCTGTTATTCTAAAACATAAGATCTTTTATCCTTATCAAATATTCTGATAAAGAGGGAGAGGAGGTTTTGCAGGACTGAGAAGCAGAGAAACTGAGTCAGGTCAGGATAATTAGAGAAAGTGAAACTGAAGTCATTAAAGGTCTTATTGTCTTTATTACCTTATTACCTTGCCTGATTTTTATATAAGATATTCCTCTATCAGCTTTTTCTGGTATTTTCACCCATGCTACTCTAGGCATTCCTCAAAAAACACTGCCTTCCATATCAAATAGTCTCCTCCTTCTAAAGTTAGATTTCCCACTAATCTAAAAGGTATCAAAGTAATTCAGAAAAATACTTTTAGATAATATTCTCTGTCCCTGCTATCTGATTGAGATTCTGATTCAATATGTATATTATACTGATATCACTTGGACAAGGATCATCTTATAAATTTTATCTTTTTGTATACCTCTTATTTTTTCTGATATCTAGTATCTTATAACATATTTTATCTTATATTTTCTCCTCATGGCAGCCTAGTGATATATTATTTTTGGCGATTACCTCTTCTTTACTTTATCTAACTTCGCGTATAATTTACTTTCCTCTCTTACCTTTATTGTGAGCTCACCAAGAGGGCACTCTCGTGCCAGGACAACCAAGTCCCTGTAATCCGGGTACCATATGTTGGAGTCCAGCTGACTGAGAGTGTGAATGAATACCCGAGGCCAGGCAGAAGATATACATTGCAGTCTTGGTTTATTAATCTAAGTGCCAGACTTAATATACCTTTTAGGCTAGTGTTAAAACATCACTAACTACCTTCAGGTGACATCATGTTCCTCCAAGGTTAATGTATGTTTCATATTTTGGTGTTATAGTATCCACGCCAACCATCAATACCAAGATACTTATCAATACAGAACTGTAAATAACCTTGTTGTGATGCTCATCAACATCAACAGAATTGTAAATAGTTATAATGTTTTATCAGTATCAAATTATTTGTTGAAACAGAATAGTAAAGAGCAAAAATTATCATACTAATGTACTTATCACTAGTATGTCCTTTATTCATTGTTAAGGGGTAAATAATATTGTTGAAATCCCTTGTTCCTTGTGCTTTTTCCTAAATTTACCCCGAATAGGTCTTTCAAAGATTGTGAGAAGACATGGTAAGCCAATGTGGGTATGAACTTACTGGCCTGGTTGACAAAGGATATTCAAAGTAAAGGAAGCTTTCTGTATATACACAGGGCTATACTTGTTTTGGTTTTTTTGGAGGGGGAGGGATGATTTAACATAATATTTTATTCCCCTTCCCCAATTACATGTAAAATAATACCTTTCACATTTGTTTTAAAAATTTGGGTTACAAATACTCTACCTTCCTCTCTCCTCACTCCTACCTCCTCTTACTGAGAGTACCCATATGAAGTTAATACAAAACATTTTCATTAAACTCATTTTGTGATATATATATATATATATATATGTGTGTGTGTGTGTGTGTGTGTGTGTGTGTGTGTGTGTGTGTGTATTCCCCAGTCTACAGTCCCCCCAAAAAAATCTGAAGAAAAATAAAGTTTAAAAAAGTATTCCGCAATCTGTATTCAAACATAATAAGTTCTTTCTCTGAATACAAATAACAGTTTTCATCATAAATCCTTCAGATTGTTTTGGATCACTGTATTACTGAGAGTATCAAAGTCATTCACAGCCAATAATCTTTTATTCTGCTATTGCTTTATATATAGTACATTTCATTTTGCATGAACTCATGGAAGTCTTTCCAGATTTTCTGTGAGCATCCTGCTCATCACTTTAAAAAAAAACATTTTAAAGATTTTATTTTATTAAAGTTTGTTTTTTTTCAAACCATATGCATGGATGATTCTTCAATATTAATCCTTGCAAAATCTTGTGTTTCAATTTCCCCCCCCCCCTTTCTGCCACAGCCTCTCCTATATGGCAAGTAATCCAACATATGTTAAACATGGTAGAAATATATGTTAAATGCAATGTATGCATACATATTTATACAATTATCTTGCTGCACAAGGAAAATTAAACCAACCCAGAAAAATGAGAAAGAAAATATAAGCAAACAACAACAAAAAGAGTGAAAATGATGTATTGTGAACCACACTCAGTTCCCACAGTCCTCTTGCTGGGTGTAGATGGCTCTTTTCATCATAAGATCCTTGGAATTGGTCTGAATCATCTCACTGATGAAGAGAACCACCTCCATTAGAACTGATCATTGTATAATCTTGTTTTCATGTACAATGATCTCTTGGTTCTGCTTATTTCACTTAGCATCAGTTGATGTTAAGTCTCTTCAGGCCTCTCTGAAATCATCATGCTGATTGTTTCTTATAGAATAATAATATTCCATAACATTCATATACCATAACTTATTCAGACATTCCCCAACTGATGGGCATGGATTCAACTTCCATTTTCTTGCCACTACAAAAAGGGCTGCCACAAACATTTTTGTGCATGTCAGTCCCTTTCCCTCCTTTAAGATCTCTTTGGGATACAAGCCCAGTAGAAACACTGCTATGAACCGTTTGATAACTCTTTGGCCATAATTCCAAATTGCTCTCCAAAATGGTTGGATCCATTCATGATTCCACCAACAATGTATTAGTGTCCCAGTTTTCTCACATCCCTTCCAACATTCGCCACTATCTTTTCTTGTCATCTTAGCCAAATAAGCTCATCATTTCTTATAGCAGAATAGTATTCTATTCTAATCACATACACATTTATTCAGCCATTCCACAGTTGATGGACATCCCCTCAATTTCTGATTCTTTACCAAAAGAAAGGAACTACTATAAATATTTTTGTACATATAGGTATTTCTTTTCCTGTTTGTTTTTTTAAAAATATCCTTTTGCAATACATGCCTAATGGTATTTTTCTTAGGTCAAAGGATATGCATGGTTTTATAGTCCTTTGAGAATAGTTCCAAAATGTATGGTTGGATCACTCCACCAACAATGTCTTAATGTCTCAGTTTTCCCATATCCCTTCCAACATTTATTATTATCTTTTCCTGACATCTCTGTACTTTGTGTCCATCACTTCTCTGCCAGGAGGTGGGTAGCATATTTCCTCATAGACATGATTGTCTTGGTCATTATATTGGTTTTTCTCTATCATCCTTGCTGGATCCAGATCCAGATCCTACCCTCTAACATAGGTGTATCTTGAGGTTCTTTCCTGACCCCTCTTTTCTTCTTTCACACTAATTTACTTGGGGTCATCATCTCCCAAGGATTTTTTTTTCTTTTAAAATCCTTGTGACAATGCTTAACTGAGGAGGTGACAGGGACATACTTGTAATTAAAGATGATTAAAAAACCCGGAAATTTTTCAGAAATCAAAATAAATAAAATATTCATTATATGGAGTTTGTTGTTTTATGTGCTATTTTTGGAGATAATAATAACAGTCACAATAACAATAATAATGCCATTTATATAGTACTTTAAAGTTTGAAAAGTGTTTTTAAAATATTCATCCATACAACCACATTCCTAGCACTTAGGTGCTATTTTTAGGCCCAATTTAGAGATGAGGAGCTGAAATAAACAGAGGAAAGTGACTTATCCAAGGCTTTAAACTACTAAGTGTTAGAAGTTGGATTTGAATTCAGACCTTCCTGATTCCAGTCCCAGTATGCTATCCACTGCACTTCCTGGTCATCTCTAGTCAGGCTTCCTTGTCTAGTAGGCCATGTGCAGTAGTGCAGAGACAGGAAACAGTGATGGGGAGGAACACAAGGGGATAGGTGCTGAGCATGGTCATGATCTAATAGGAAGTAGAATGAGAATCATGAATGATGGACAGGTGCTTCTGGCTAAAATGAAAAATAATCCCCTTGAAATCACTGACCACATATATAAATCTCTTCCAGGCTGGTCCCACTATGCTTCTGAGTTTTCATGGCATCTTTGAAGTTTTCAAGGCTCATGGGACAGAATGGGTTCTAATGCCACTGGGCTAACCCCATACCAGGGTCCCAGAAAGGGCCTGCTACACTAATACAGCTCAGGCTTCTAGATAGTAAGGAGGGGAGATCATTGGTGCTGCCTCTGAGCAGAAGCATATCTCTGTGGGCTGTTTTGCATGGCTCACTCTCAGCACAGGAAGCTCCTTGCTGAAAGCAACTATAAAAGGCATCTGGGGAGGAGGGTGCTGGGTACTCAGAGCACATGGAGATGGGGAACCAGGCTCAGATGCTCTCTCCTGTTGTTCTGGCTCCCAGGTGAGTGAGGAAGAGCAGAGACAAGCCTGTCTTTTGTCACTCTGGGAAGAACTGGGAAAGGGTAGGATTCTAAGGGTCAGGGAGAAAATGTGGCTTTTCACTGGGATCATGGGAGCAGGACCCAGCCTGAAGGTTTAATTCACCACAGTCAGAGAGATTTCTCCTGCTGGGAATATGGCCTGATGTTGTTCTCACTATTTCTCTTGTGTTTGTGATTCCAGATGCCCAAGGGGCCATTGTACTGACCCAGACTCTAGCCTCCCTGGCTGCATCTCCAGGAGAGAGAGTCACCATGTCCTGCAAGGCCAGTCAGGGTATTAGCTATAGCTTGAACTGGTACCAACAGAAAGCAGGCCAGGCCCCTTGGCTCCTCATTAGGTATGCATCCATCCTGCACTCTGGGGTCCCTGCCCGGTTCAGTGGCAGGGTTCTGGGACAGATTACTCCCTCACAATCAGCAACATGGAGTCTGAGGACACTGCAGTCTATTACTGTCAGTAGTATGCTAGCTCTCCTCACACAGTGATACAACCCCGAACAAAAACCTGCCTGCTGAAGGGACATCAGTGTTCCAGGGGCCTCTCCTTCCCCTCAGCTGGGATGGGGTCACCTTGTCTGGGCTGCCTCAGGGGAGGTTTCTAGGTCTCAGAGGAAGATGCTGGGGCTGTGACAAGCTCTGCCCTTGTTTTCTTTTCCAGACAAGAATCACAGAGAGACACAAAATTAATAAGTGGATGACACCCAAAGATGGCTTCTCTAATCCAGATCTGAGCAACAATTCTGTTTCCAAATCCCCACAAGTGTTCTTATAGCCTTTGTTTTAAAGAGTTCCAGTGCCAGGGGAATAGTTACCAAGGTGCAATTGTTAGAGCCATATTGTCAGGAAGACCTGAATTCAAATCCAGTCTCAGCCACTTTCTAACTGTGTGATGTTGGTTTAGTCACTTCACCTTTGTTTCAATTTTATTTTCTGTTAAAATAAGAACCATAAAAGCATCTCCTTCCAGGGGTGGTTGTGAGGATCAAGTGAAATAATAGTTATACAGAGTTTAGTAGTGTGTCTCAAAGTAAGCATTGTAGGAATATTAACTATTATTATTACCACCACCATCACTACCACCATCATCATCATTACTAGCTCATTAACCATCTAATATAGTTATTATTGCCACAGAGTTTGTTCTGAAGTTAAGTCTAAAGTCAGCCTCTCTACACCTTCACCCTTTGCTTATATTTCTGGGCTTTGGTCCTGGGCAAAGCAAGTCCCACCCCCATCCTTGTCACAACCTTTTGAATGCTTCCAGGCAGTTACTACAAGCCCTGTATTGGACCTCCCCAAGCTCAGCCTCCCTAGTTCCTTCAGACAACCTTCCTGTCTCCTAGCCTCTGGCCCTTTCCCCATCCTGGCTACCTTGCTTTACCTAGATACCAGCCTGCCTCAGGCCATTCTCCCATGGGGCCCCCAGGAAGGAAAGCAGGATTTCAAGGGAGTTCTGACCAGGGAAAACCTAGGACAGCTTGGGACTTAGGAGGGAGTTACCCCTTCCTGACAGAGAAGGGATGGACACAAAGAACAGAGACACACATGTGTCAGAGATGGGTACTCTGCAGATTTAGTTTGTTGTACTCTATTTGTGGTTTCACTGAGACAGAAAGTGTCACAGTCTGTCAGACACTCCCTGAGTATGGGCCTTCCAGCTCAGCCATGCAGGTCCATGCTGTGAGACCTCTTTGGTCATGCCTTACTAAGTTTACTAGGAGAATTCCATCCAAGCTGATGGGGCCCTTCTCCATTGAGATGGACATCATCATCACAGTGGAGTTTATGGGTCATCCAACAATTGTCCTTTTCTCTTCCCACCTGACATATTATGAGCTTATATTTTGGATATTGTACTTTATTTTACCCTTTCTTAAAAATTCTTTCTTTACCATTCTTCTTTACCATTTGCCTCTCCATTGACTTCTCAAAGCACCATTAAGAAAACAAGGTATAGAAAGAGTGCAATGAGGCAAATGAAAAATGAAAATATCAAAACAAAACTAAATGTTTCAATCCTGCAAGGACCAACCCTTGACCTGAGAGAGGAGTTGAGATATTGAGCCTTTCTCTCTTTGTATTATATTCTGTTGATTTACTTGTTGGTTTTTATTGAACTATTCCCTCCTATTTTTTATTTTTTACTATTTGTTATATTCTTCAGTATAACAGCAGGCAGAGGAATATTTGCAAATTAATATAAAAAGATGTGGGTCAAAGTACAGTAGTCATAGTATAAAATTTATGGATGCATCTACCTGCTTGTTTAAAAAAAAACATTTAGCCCAATTTTAGTCTAATTTTAGTCCAATTTTAGTCTAATTTAGTCTAATTTTCCATTAGTTTTTTTAAATTATTATTATTAAGAGAGGTCATACTGAGAAGAACAAGTGGGATATGTTGGTGAGATAATATCAATTTAACATAAAAAGTTAATGTAAAAAAATTTAAAAATCAAAATAAACAAAATAATCATCCTATATAATTGATAAGTAGTTGTATATACTTTTTGAAAACCATAAACATCTCACACATATACTCCCTCCCACAGAGACACTGACATTGGAAAGAGATATGTGATTTCGAGATTCAAGATTGAAACAGTATCTCAGTGAACCTCTTTGTAAGTGAGCCATGGTTTAAAGTAATGGAAGCTTTCCTTCTCTGTGCTTTAAAAAATAATTCCAAACTTGGACATTAAAAAGACTTTTTCCATAAACCACAACAGAACACACATACACACACACACACACACACACACACACACACACACACACACACAAATGTATTCTATATGAAACTCTGAATCTCCATTGCACACACTTAGATTTAAAAGAAACATAATTTATATTGGACTATCTGCCATCTTGGGGAGAGGTTAGGGGAAAGGGTTGTTTATAAAGTCAATGTTGAAAAATTACTCATGCATATGTTTTGTAAATAAAAAGCTATAATAAAAAAGAAACATGAAAAATTATGCATTTCAATTTCTATTTATGCTGATTTTCTGTACCCACTTCTAACATGCTATCTATTCTCTTCAGTGCATTTTTAAAAATATTATTTCCCCAATTTCTGTCTTCACTATGGCTAACCTTACTTAATGCTTACCTTTCTCTCCATTCTGAAACCTATGAAAACAGAAAGAATAAAAGGAAAAAATAACAACAGCACAAGTTACAAACAGAATCCCACAAAATGAATCCACAGAGTAGCTGACCTTGAAATATGAGTCTTGTCCTCCGTGTCCATCACTTCTCTGCCAGGAGGTGGATAACACAACTTACTTCATCATTGGTCCTTGTCATTTTATGATCAGAGTTTCTCCCTCATCTTTGCTGGATCCTTATCCAAATGCTGCCCTCTAACTGTAGGTGCCCCTCAGGGTTCTATCCTGGCCCCTATTCTCTTCTCCTCTATATCACTTCCCTTGGTGACATCATCAGCTCCCATGGATTTAATTTCCATTGCTTTGCTGAGAATTCACAAATCTACCTCTGCTGCCCCATTTCTCTACTACCCTCCAAGCTGACATTTTTAGACAGCACAAATTGGTAGACATTTTAAATTCGATAGATCCTGTTTGTGCAAAAATGTTTGTAGCAGCCCTTTTTGTAATAGCTAGAAACTGGAAATTGAATGGATGCTCATCAATTGGAGAATGGCTGAATAAATTGTGGCATATGAATGTTATGGAATATAATTGTTCTGTAAGAAATGACCAGCAGAATGAATACAGAAAGGCCTGGAGAGACCGATATGAACTGATGCTAAGTGTAATGAGCAGAACCAGGAGATCATTATATATTTCAACAACAATATATGAGAATCAATTCTGATGGATGTGGCTGGCTTCAAAAATGAGATGATTCAAATCAGTTCCAATTGTTCAATAATGAACAGAACCAACTACACCCAGCAAAAGAACACTGGTAAATGAGTATGGCCACAACATAGCATTTCCACTCTTTGCTTGTATTTTGTTTTTCTTCCCTAGTTATTTTTACATTCTTTGTAAATCCAATTTTTCTTGTGTAGCAAGACAACTGTATAAATACATATATGTATATTGTATTTGACATATACTTTAACATATTTAACATGTATGGGACTACCTGCTATCTAGGGGAGGTGGTGGGAGGAAGGAGAGGAAAAGACGGAAAAGAAGTTTCTGCAAGGGTCAATGTTAAAAAATTACCCATGAGTATGTTTTGTCAATAAAAAGCTATAAAATAAATAAACTTATGTTTGTTTTATGAAAAAATTAAAAATAAAAATAAACTCGATAGCTCCAAACAGAACTTGCTCTCTTTTTCACTTAATCTTTCCCTTCCACAACTTTTCCCTGTAAATGAGCAACTATCTTTGAAATAATCTCAGTCACTTACTGAATTCCCCACTGTCTCTCACTGTCTCTGCCCACCCCAAATCTGAGTTCTATGCTATATCTTCTAGGGAGGATATAGCAATATCCCTTAAGAACCTTGATTGGGAGTGATCTAGTTAAAAATGATATACTTCTGTGTGAACAGGATGCTGAGCCCACAAGTACTGCTGACTGTCAGATCTGTGATCAACTAATAAACAATAATAATGAGATGCTCAAAGTTGTCTCAGGCTTAGAACATAATTGGGTGCCCACCCTTGATCTAGTGATATTCCAGGCCTAAAAACACACCTCCAGAAGATTCCCCATGAGCTCTGCCCAGAGAATTATGGATATTGCACATGCGCACAAAGTCAGAAGCAGAGCACTCCTCAACTCCACCTTTAAGCCATAAAATTAGTTTATCAGTCACATGAAGCAGCTGGTCCTTCCCACTTTTCCCTAAACATTTGCTTTCTAACTCCTGGTTTTTTACCAACTTCTTTTGCAATCTTAGTCTACTTTATTTGACAATGCAATTATAATAAACTTTGTTCTTTGACTTGGAGATGGGTCCCTTTTGAACCCCAAGGTGAGTTGTCATCAAAACCTATTAATTTCTCCTTTGCAATATCTCTCAGATGCTCCCTCTCCTCTCCTCTGACATGGCCAATGTCTGATGGCCAGAGCTGCTGAGGAAGCTGCCTCTCCTCCTTCCCCCACCCTAATCCATCCTCCATTCAGCTAACACTGTGATTTTTTTCTGAAGCTCAGCTTTGTCTGTGTCATCCTTCCTACCCAATGAATTTCAGGAGCTCCCTCTGACCTCCAGACTCAAACACCAGTGTTTATGTTTGTTTGATATTCAAGGACTTTGGTGACCTTTCATATAACTTTCCAGGCTTTTTTCACTGATGTCCCAACACATAATCTTCATTCCAATGACTGGCTTTCTGAATGAGTCACAAGCCTTGATCTCTTGGCTCTAGCTATTTACTTTGGGTGTCCTTCATGACTAGAATTATGGGGAGTGCTATGGTCTAAGGAAGAGGAATTTCTTTTCACTTCTATATCATATTCTAGGTTGGGAATCATGTGACTTTAGGTTATGTGACTTTCCCAGGGTCACATAATAAACAGCTTCTGGCACATTTGAACTCTAGTCCTCCTGATTGTAAGGCTGGTACTCTACCCACTGCACAACCTGGGGCAGTTTTCTTGGTACTTTCTAAAGGATCTTTTGGCTACTCAGTTTAGATAGGAATTCATATCCTAAATTTCCCAGATCATTGGTCTGGAATCAGTAAAGAAGAAAAATGATTTTTCTTTAGTGTATCAGGGCCTATACAAAGCTTGACTTTTTCTACTGCCCTTTTTAATAAATTAATGAGTCAAACAATACTGATTAGGCATTTATTATGGGCCAAGCCCTGTGCTAACAGTTGGAGACACAAAGGGAACAATAAGGTGGTCTCTGCTCCCCAGATGTTCACAGAAAATGGAGAGAGATGTCATATATGGGAGATTTCTGCTTCCAGTTGGAGGGAAAGGCCTTGGAGTTCTCCAGATACAGCAGTGAAGTGATTATAACTCTTCTTCATTAATGTAATTTCTTTTAATTAAACCAGATTAGTTTCAGATGCTGAACAATTTTTTGGTAGCAAGAACTTTTTTATGTAACTGTAGTAATTTTGCAGCTGATAGAAAACTCCAGCATTAAGAAATGCTTCAATTCTGTTGTACTGACTCCAGTGGCTACAAATCCCTCCCTGAGGATCACATAATCATAGTACTTCCTGTGAACTACAGAGGAGTGTCATAAGAAACTGTGAGTGAGGGTGGGTACTTCAGAGTAGAATGGTGAATAATCCCCTGGAAGTCACAGACCACATATATGAATCTCTTCCAGTCCCCCTCTTATCCTGAGCTTTCTTGGCATTTCCAAGATTTTCAGTGCTCATGAGGACAGGGTAGGATCTAACTCCACTGAAATATCCCCATCCCAGGGTCTCAGAAAGAGATTGCTGCATTGAAACAGTTCAGGCTCTTGGACTAGCCAGGAGATCAGATGACTGGACCTGCCTCTGAGCAGAAACCTCCCTCACTGGGCTGTTTTGCATGGCTCACTCCCAGCACAAGAAGCTCCCTGCTACTATAGGAAGCAGCTATAAAAAAGCAGCTGGGGAGGAAGGTGCTAGGCAACTCAGAGTTCAGGCACACGGAAATGGGGTCTCAGGCTCAGATGCTCTTTCTCCTATTGTTCTGGCTCCCTGGTGAGTGAGGAAAAGCAGAGAGAAGCTTGTCTTTTGTCCCTCTGGACAGAATTGGGAAGGGTTAGGATTCTGAGGGTCAGAGAGAAAATGTGGCTCTGCACTAATGATCATGGGGGCAGAACCCAGCCCTGAAGGTTTAATTCACCACAGTCAGAGAGATTTCTCCTGCTGGGAATCTGACCTGGTGTTGTTCTCACTATTTCTCTTGTGTTTGTGATTCCAGATGCCCGAGGGGCCATTATGCTGACCCAATCTCCAACCTCCCTGGCTGTGTCTCCGGGAGAGAGAGTCACCATGTCTTGCAGGGCCAGTGAGAACATTAACGACAGGCTATTCTGGTACCAACAGAAACCAGGCCAGGTCCCTCGGCTCCTCATTAGGTTTGCAACCAACCTGCACTCCGGGGTCCCTGCCCGCTTCAGTGGCAGTGGCTCTGGGACAGATTTCTCCCTCACAATCAGCAACGTGGAGGATGAGGATGCTGCAGTCTATTACTGCCAGTACGATAAAAACAGTGTTCACACAATGACACAGCCCCGAACAAAAACCTGCCCATCCCCTGCTGAGGGAAATATCAGTGTCCCAGGTGCCTCTCCTTCCCTTCAGCTGGGATGGGGGCAGCTTGTCTGGGCTGCCTCTGGGGAGATTTCTAGGTCTCAGAGGAAGATGCTGGGGCTGTGATGAGTTCAGCCAAGAATCATGTAACATGATCTAAATGATTGGATGACACCAAAAGGTGGGCCTCTCTGACCAAGACCTGACCAATAGTCCACTTTCCCAATCCTCAGTGTTGTTTTAGTCTTTGAAGACATCCTGTGCAGCAGGACTGGCTATTGAGGGAATGGCATGGTGTAGAGAATAGAGCCATGTGGTAAGGAAGAGCTGAGTTCAAATCCAGTCTCAGTTAATTCCTAATTGTGTGGTGCTGGTCAAGTCCCTTAACCTTTGTCTTAATTTTGTTATCTTTAAAATGGGGATCATAATAGCACATGCTTCCCAAAGTGGTTGTGAGGATCAAGGAGATAATAATTATAATGAGCTTAGCAGTATGCACAGCTGGAAATAAGTACAAAGAAATGTTAACTATATTATTATTACATCACTACTGCCTCCAGGACTGGATCACCACTTAGCCTTCCATATAGGTCTCACTGCCAGAGAGTCTGTACTTAAGTCTAAACTGAGCCTCTCTGCACCTTCCCCACTTTGCTCACATTTCTGGGCTTTGTTGCCAGATAGAACAAGTCCTGCCCCCATTCTTGTCACATCCCCTTGAATGCTTGCAGGCAGATACTACATGCTCCATGTTGGGCCTCTCCCAAGCTAAGCCTTCCTGGCTCCTTCAGACAACCGTCCTGCCTCTGGGCCTCTGGCCCTTTCCCCATTCTGGCTGCCTCCCTCTGCCTGGACACCAGCCTGCCTCAGGCCATTCTTCCATGGTGCACCCAGGAGGAAAAGCAGGATTCCAGGGGAGCTCCAACCAAGACAAGCCTATAACAGCTTGGGACCTATGAGGGAGTTACTGACCTCTGACAAAGAAGGGATGGACACAAAGAACAGACACACATGTGTCAGACCCGGCTACTCTGCAGTTTCAGTTTATTTGACTCTGTTTATCTGTGGTTTTACTAAGGCAGAACACCAGGAGAGTGTCACAGTTGATCAGACATTCACCAGAGTCTAGGCCTTCCAGCTCAGTCATGCACATCCATGCTGGGAGACCCCTTTTGTCATGTCCTACCTAAGTTCTCTGGGAGGGCTCCATCCAACCTCCTGGGACTCTTCTCCATTGTTCTGGACATCATCAGCACACAGTGGAGCTCACAGGTCTTCCAACAGTTGTCCCATTCTCTTGTCACCTACCATATTTTTGATGATTTTACATTTTGGATGATGTGCTATATTTTATCCCTTCTTATGATTTCTTTCTTTCTACTTGTTCTTTGTTGCTATATGCCTCTCCATTGATATCTCCATTAAGTATCACTAGGAATACAACACATATAAGGATAGCAATGATGTAAATAAAAAAATCACAATAAAAGTGAATGCTTCATCTCTGCAATAACAAAGCTTGACCCCCACCCGGGGGAGGGGAGGAGTTCAAAAGTGGACTTTCCTCACTCCATGATGTATTGTGCTGATTTTGTGGTTGGCTTTAATTAACTGTTACCCCTTACTTTTTATTTTATATTATTTTATATATTTTATATTTATATATCTGTTATATTTCTTATCTAATGTAAAAGGAAAAGATATGAAAAATATCAAAGTAAAGTAGTCACAAAATTGACTTTATAGATGGAACTACATGTTGAAAAAATCTAAAAAGATTTCCTTTTCTTCTCTTAGTTTTTGTTTAAGAAGGTTCTTATGTAGCAGAAGAACAGTCTGAGTTTTTTGGTAAATTAATACAAAGTGTTTAATTTAATAAATAATTTTAAGAATCAAATAACCAAGTATTTATATTATTATCAGTGCTTGTACATATTTTGGGGGGAAATTAGCATCTCCCATCTCTTACACACACAATGGCACACATAGATACTCCCTAAATGCTAAAGTAGAAAGAATTAAATAGGAATTTTGGTATAACTCCATAGGGAATTTTGAAGAGAAATGTGAAAGATTTCAAATGTTCATAAATCCAAACAGCATCTGAGTGATCTTTGCATGTGAATCCTGATTGATGAAGGATGTTTTCAAAATCATGGAAGCTTTCTATATCCATATACCTAGTACCATGATTTTAAAGAGTTACACATTTTAAAATAAGAAGCATGATTTCTACACACCCCAAAAGAACCCACTAAAATGCATTCCACGTGAAACTGAATTTCTATTTCATATATCTGGGCTGGAAAAAATTAGAATAAAGCTTTGTATTCTTTCATAGGCACATTGCCTTTACTTCTCATATTCTGTCCCTCTTTCTTTAGTTTTCTCCATTGTGTGAGCTTTTGCTCCTGAGGCCAGACAGAACAAGCCATACACCTCTCTCAGTGGATAAACCTTAGAATGCTTGAAGGTTTCCCTTCAATCTATTTTGTTACCCCATGTGTGTTCTACAGATCAAGCTTTCTGGGTTCCTTCCAATGATCATGAACTTCAACCCTTTCTCCATACTGACTGTTTCTCTTAATGCCATCCAGATTGTCTTGATTCCTCCTACAATGGGATACCTATAACTGGAGAAAAGCATGTACCTGGTAATAAATGTAATCATTCCTGTCTCTTTCCCCAAGTGCCTACTAGAGAATAGCATGCTATCATTATTCTACCAATAGTTAACCAGCTGAAGGGGAACAATATAATAATTTAGTCATCAGATCCAAATATATCTTAACAGATTATTTGTCTTTTGAAGATGAATTTTATTATTATTTTTCTATATCTACAAAATAAGTTTTAGCACTTTAATTGGTATTTCACTGAATAAGTAGACTAACAGGTAGATTTGTCATTTTTTATTATATTTGTTCTGCCTATCCATGAGCAACTGATATTTTTCAAATAGTTTAGATCTTATTTTATTTTCATGAAAAGCATTTTGTAATTTTGTTCATATATTTTCCGACTTTTTCTTGGCAGGTAGACTCTTAAACGTTTTATTTTGTAAACAGTTATTTCAAATTTAACTTCTCTTTCTATTTCTTGCTGCTGGGCTTTGTTGGTAACAGAAATGCTGATGATTTATATGGGTTTATTTTAGATCCTGCAATTTTTCTAAAGTTGTTAATTGTTTCAAATATTTTTTGGTTGATTCTCTAGGATTCTCTAAGTATACCATCATATCGTCTGCAAAGAGTCATAGTTGTTTTTCCTCATTGCCTAATCCAATTTCTCCTACTTCTTTTTCTTTCCTTATTTCTAGAGTCAACATTTGTAATACAATATTGAATAGTAATATTGAGAATGGGCATCGTTGCTTATCCCTCAACTTATTTGTAATGCTTCTAGTTTCTTTCCATTACACATAATACTTGCTGATGGTTTTAGACAGATGCTGCTTATCATTTTTGGAAAAAAAATCACTTATTCTTATTAACTCTAATATTTTAGCAGGAATTGGGTCTTTATTTTTTCAAAAGGTTTTTCTGCATCTATTGAAATTATCACATGGTTTCTATTAGTTTTGTTATTGGTATAGTCAAATATGTTGGTAATTTTTCTGATATTGAACCAGCCTTACATTCCTGGTATAAATCTCATTTGGTCATATTGTATTACCCTGTTGACATATTGTGGTAATCTCTTTAATAATATTTTATTTAAAATTTTGATTCCAATATCCATTAGAGAGATCGGTCTCTAATTTTCTTTCTCTATTTTAGCTCTTCCTGTTTTAGGTATCAGCACCATATTTGTGTCATAAAAGGAATTTGGCAAGGCTTCTTCTTTATTTTTCCAAAGAGTTTACATATTACTGGAATTAATTCTTCTTTAAATATTTACTAGAATTCACTTGTAAATTCATCTTTTTTTTCTTAGGGAATTCATTGAAGGATTTTTCTATTTTCTTTTCTAAAATTGGATTATTTAAGTTCTTCTCTTGTTAGGGACAATTTGTATTTCTGTAAATATTCATTCATTTTATTGAGATTGTCAGACTTCTTGGCCTACTAGCTCCTAAATATTTCTTTAACTTCCTCCTCATTGTATCTAAGTTCAGCCTTTTCATTTCTGGTGTTAATAACTTGATTTGCCTCTTTTACTTTTCTAATCAAATTAACCAAAGATTTAACTATTTGTTGTTTTTTTCTTAAAACCAGCTTTTAGTTTTATTTATTAGCTCAATATTTTTCTTGCTTTCAATTTTATTAATCTCTCCTTGGATTTTCAGAATTTCCAATTTGGTATTTAATTTGGGATTTAAAATTTTTTTTCCTTTCTAGCTTTTTTGGTTGCAAGTTTCATTCATTGATCTTCTCTTTCTCTATTTTATTCATGTAAGTATTTAGGAATATAAAAGTTCCTCTAAGAACTGCTTTGACTGTACGGCAAAAGTTTTGGTATGTTGTCTCATTATTGTCGTTCTTTCGAATGAAATTAATCTTTCTATGATTTGTTGTTTGACCCACTCATTCTTTAGGATTAGATCATTTAATTTCCAATTAGTTTTTAGTCTATCCTTCCTTAGCCCTTTACTGAATGTAATTTTTATTTGCAGCATGATCTGAAATGTATCCATATCCTGTATTTGATTGTGAGATTTTTATGCCTGAATACATGGTCAGTTGACCATGAAGAGGAAGGAGATAGGAATAGTATGAAAGCTTGGGTCAAAATGTCCCCTGAGCTTCTTTTCTGAGCTAGAGTTATGATGCTAATTTATGTCATAAAGTTATTGTTGCCAAGTGCTAGTAGTAAAAGGTTTACCTGATAATAAACATAACAATTTCTGTGTCATTTCTGTATTACAAACTGGAGAATATTATGCCATCATTATTCTAGCAACTGTTAACCAGCTGAAGTTGTGTGGTATATGATTGGCCAGCAGATGGCCCGCAGTCTAGGGTATTATATAAACATATCTCCAAATAAGACAAATGCAAAATCTTTCTTCAACTTTGCAAGCCTCTATTTGATATACTTGCTTCATTCCTTTAGTTGATAATCCTTCAAGTTCAAAGAATTGAAATTTTCATTATTAAAGGCCATATGGTTTATTAATAGAGTTAGAGAGCACAGGAAATACAAGAAAGTAAAAATAGTTAATATTACAGATTAGGTTGATTTTTCTTTCTCCCTCTCTGCCCCTCAGCCCTTCTCCCACTGCTTTAAAGGAAAAGAAGCAGACAAGATTGAGCAATGTTAGTATTGATGGGAACTTCCACAAAAAGACACTGGGGAGATAATATCTGAATATGCATTTGCTGAGAACAAAGAAGGTGAGTTGGATTGTCAAGATATAAAGAAGATATAATGTTTTATAAATGTTTTAAATTAGGATTGAACTATCAATGCATGAATAGGGAAAGTTGTGCAGATATTTGCATGGAATGGGTGAAATTTATGTTTCTACCACAGCTTAGCAACTGTTTTCTCTCTTCAAGATGCAGGTTGATCTCTATTTGAAGGAGAAGGTGAGGGGATTTAAAGAAACATGCTACACGCCCAAATAGTAGTATGTGTATATGTGTGTGTGAGCACGTGTATACAATCTGTGATAAAAAATGAATACATTTATCCTTTTTAGGATGTTGGAAAGAGAAAGTAAAGGAAATATGAAAAGAGAGATATGGAGAAAGATGTGACAGAAAGAACCAAAGTTGAGCAATTGCATACATGCCTTAGCAAGGTGGCTTCAACCTTTAATGAACAATAATAGTTTCCTTTCATAAATTAGGAACATAAAAATAAAGACAGAAATGAGAGATAGAGAAGGAGAGAGACAGATAGACAGACAGAGAGGCAGGCAGGTAGACAGATAGAGAAAAATATAGCGAGACTGGCAGGCAGAGAGAGACAGAGACAGAGAGGGAGAGAAAGAGAGAGAGAAAAAGAGAGAAAGAATGAGAGAGAGAAAAAGAGGAGAGACAGAAAGAAAGAAAGAAAGAAAGAAAGAAAGAAAGAAAGAAAGAAAGAAAGAAAGAAAGAAAGAAAGAAAGAAAGAAAGAGACAGAGAGACAGAGAAATACAAAGAGAGATTTTCAGAAAAGGACAAGGCTATTTGTCTGCTAAAAGTATGATAAATTTAAAAAATTAAAATTCATCATAGGAAGAAAAATTGTACTTTTCAGTCATTTCCTATGCCAGAATACTAACATAACCATTTATCAAATGGATAACAAAAACAGAGAAATCTCTTGTCATTCTGAGCTACATGCCCAATATACTAGCAAACCATCTCAAGTCTTAGCAAATAACACAACCATTATCATCTTGTAGTTATTCAAGGAAGCACCAGTGGTATTGCCAAAAGTAACCAAAAAGCATTTCATGAGTATTGACTCTTGGATAAGAGACTAAAAGTCATGGGAATCATGGAATTTTCCCATTTTTATCTATTGTAAAGGAAGCAAAATAGTAGAATTAATTGGAGCATTAAAGAACAGCCAAAAAGGTGGTGCTTAAGAAGAATAATGGAACTTCTTGACCAACATCTAGAATATAAAGATAACAGTTTCTTGGAAAGAAATGATGTATATTTAAATAAGACTGTAAGAATGTATCTTGAATCAGAAGGGACTTAAATTAAACAAATTAAACAAAAAGACAGGAGGAAGAAACCTAATTTTTGTATCCTTTCTGCTAAATATCTTTAAAAATACCCAAAATAACAAAAGATTAGATGTGGTAATATGCATGAATAGTAAATAAAAAATAGTAAATAAATAGTAAATAAAATAGTAAATAATGATAGTAGAATAAAATTCACAATCAAAAGTAACAGGGTGTTGGGGAAAGGTCATATATAGAATAGAATTTTATATAAAAAAGTATACTCAACTCAGCTTTACAAAAGCTTTCAGAGTATTTAGGTGAAATCAATAGTAGGAAAAATTCAGGTGATCTTGCCATTGAAATAAACCACCTGTACAGCAAGAAACAATAGATGAGGTGGAGAAACAGATCACATTCTTTGTTTAGAAAAATGATATAGTGGTGAAAGGAGATCATCTCTTATCTAGATAGCTACTTGAAAGTTCTTCATTTGAGAAAAACAGAACTTCTAATTATTTCTTGATTTGCCTTAATTATTTTTTTTTCCTTCAGAAGGTAGGAGAGTCAGCAGGAAGAAATTCTATTCTATGTTTAATTCTCTCTCAAAAGGAAGTGTGAAAACATTTGGAAATCTATAGAGAATGGAACTATCCCTTTTTGATACTATGAATTAAGTATGGAAATCTGGACATATCTTTGATACATCAGCATAATCTGATTTGGACCCTAGATTTAGGGAAAACATATTTCAAAGGTTTAGCTAAGAGATAGCTAGAATACCATGGACTAAATTTCTATAGAGGATGTGATCCTAGGAGGCTTGGGAGATGTTCAGGATGAAATCCTAAAGCCATCAAGGGGAAAAATTTGAATGAGAAAAAGACCAGTATTTCTCTTAAGACGCTAATGTGAATGAACATGGAATTGATAAAGAATATAGCTTAAACATTTTTTAAATCAAATTATATTTTCTCAAAGAACAAAAAGTGATTTTCTTTCCTCTCACATTCTTATCACAGGAAAAATAAAGGAAAACAAAGCCCTTGAAACAGATCAAAATGTTTCTCACATTGTTCATGTCTAAAACTTAGCCTCATTTTTTGACTTGTGTCTTCTTGATCTCTTTGAATCATGGTTAGCTGGTTAGCAATTTTTTTTATCAGAATTCTTATAGCTTTTATGTATAGTAAAAAGTTTCACTTCAACTTCCTGGAAGTACTCTTGCAGAATTTAATGACTATTTTGACATTTAATGGATTATACCCTTGTAAGGATAGGAGAGTAACAAAGATGATATGGGGTGCAGAGTACTAGACTTCTCATAGTCTTATCCTCTCCAAGTTAAACATTCACATGTAAAAAGTGGTGTCACCAAAATAAGATTATTACCACAAGATTAAATATCATTAGATTCAAGCACGGTTTCTCTAGTGAGAACAGTTTGTTGCTAATTGGGAAAGAAAGCAGTCAACACATTGTTGACAATCATGTAGCAGAAGTGGAATGGAGGCCAATTTTCAGAGATTTTGTGTATAGTACCACATTTATTCCTCTCAGCCAGAACTCTCCCAAACTCAAGATTGATTTGACATAAATGATGGATAAAAGCAGAATTTGTTCAATAAGAAACAAGAATTCCACAGGATTTACCAATAGAATAAGTCATATGTCTCTACAAAAGAGTATTTACCTTTATCAAAATTAAAGTGCAAGCAAAGCTTAGAGAGATGCAAGATTCATGGCTCAGTAAGAAGGCAGATGAAATTCAGTTTTACACTGACAATAATAAATCAAAGAGCCTTTGTGGAACCCTCTAAACTACTTACAGCCAAAGATCTACAATGCCTCTCAAATACTCATTGCTCTTGGAGCCATCTGGGCCTAATGACAAGATATAGATCAGAATGACTGGAAGTGGCTCTGAATACAGTGAGAGAGCATGACTTTTTAAGCTAAGGTCTTTAACAGATTTCAGTATGACTGGGACAGTGCCCAATCAATTATTAAGTCTAGGTAAGAAATGAGGCAGAAAGTGATCTCTTTTATCTAGTCAAAAAGAAGAAGTTTCAAAGCTCCCAAGTTAAGGAGAAAATATTGGAAGCAACATGAAAAAAAAAAAAAATCATGGAGGTACATTAAAGATTTCACAAGACATAGCAGCTATTACCTTGAAGGACCATAGGTCTTGGAACACTATATGCCATAGAGCAAAAGAACAGGAGTTATGACCAAGAGTAACTTACCTAGCAAGGTAACATATAATTGTGAATGGAAAAAATAAAATAACATTTGCTGACCTGAAAAAGTTTCAGGTTTTTGTAGCCAAAATCTCAGAACTTAAGAGAAAAGTTGACATATAACTTTCAAGAAATTTTAAGATAAACATTAAATTTTTATATTATATTTATATCTTATATTTATAAGAGATCAATAAGTTAAATTGTTTACCTAAAACATATGAAAATATTTGCAATACTCTAATGAATGTCATTATTATTTGGATAACTTGAAAGTAAGGCTAGGATTGAGCTGAGGATGATGGGGTGATTCTTAAACAAATACATTTGTGTAGCAAGAGATAATAGAAGTCATAAACAATAAGAAGTAATTGTCTTATTAAATAAAGCCTAAAAGGATAAAAATAGTAAGGAGGAGAGCAGGTAGTGCATTACCCCATATGGGAGGGGGTATACATATAATACACAAACTGTGTATTCATATATATATATATATATATATATATATATATATATATATATATACACATACATATCTGTGTATATATGCATATATGTGTGTGTATGTGTATATATATGTGTAAATATCTTCTACATTCAGGAAGAAACAAAAGGCCACAGGATGAGGGCAGGGGAATAAGGGAGAGACTTTTAGAGGAGTGACCAGGTTAAGGAATAGGAGGACAAGATAGTAGCAAGTAAAACAGAGGAGTGAGGAGAGATAGGATAAATAGGAGAAGAATATTAAGAAAGAGCAGGAAAGAGGAAAATATACAAGTAATTGTAACTTAGAATATGAATGGGAAAATTTACTATAATATAGAAATGGATAGCAGATTCAAATTTTGAATTTCACAATGTTGCTTTCAGGAACAGTATAAAATTATTTTAAAATAATTTATAATTTTAGATTATTTTACTGATTTACAAAAAAAAATAATAACAAAGTTCATTTAGAAGAGCAAAATTGGTCAAGAACTTCAAAGAAGCCAGGATTAAAAGATATAAAGGAATTAGATTCAGCAGTCTAAGACCATATCATATATTATAAAAGAGATCTTTGTTGTGGTGTGAAAAGGATAATTTCAATTATTTTGAACTACAATTTCGTATTATAAATGAAATATATGTAGTCAAGAATAGGGGAACTATAGAAAATTGAGGTTTTCCTCACAGCCAATCTCTCAGATCAGATGAGATGGAGTTAGGATACTGCTGTGGTGTAGGAAATGATACATTTAGTAATATGGAAAGACTTTGAGCTATGAAGGAAGATGCTACCTATCCTTCAAGAAACAGATGAAAGGTAGAATAAGCAGAATATAGCCTTATATATATGTATGTCTATATGTGATTATATATATATAGATAGATAGATAGATATAGATATATATGTTTACAAATATCTGTATGTAATTGCAGCCTTCTTTAGAAAAAAAAAGAAAAAAGGAGAGGAAAAAAATAATTCCGCAAAGTGCACAGCAGAAAGCAAAAAAAAAAAAAAAAAAAATCCACAAAGAAGCAAAAAATCCAGCAAAGAAAACATGGGCTGCTCTGACAAAATATGTAGAACTTTTTACATAGATTAGCACGCTCACTTAATCTTTAACAAAGTTTCCTCGTTACTCACGGTTCTGGGTCAGAGAGACTGAGATCTGGATGGGAGGTTTTTCCACTGGAATCAGGATTGTGTCGGTCCCTGTTCAGGCGCCAAATTGCTATGGTCCAGTCTAGCTCCTCTTGTCAGAATAAGCAAAAGTCCTTGCCCCACGTTTGGACGCCAAATGTAGTGAGCTGTCGTCTCCAGAAGCTGCCAGATCGCTCTCTGGGAAGAGATATGCTGTGTCTACTCAAATCTTTCAGACAGATTCTTCTTCCTGTAGTGAACCGTTGTCTCCAGGCAGTTGCTGTTAACTCTTGTCCTTAGAAGTAACTTCCCTTCCTGCAGAGAGCCCCGTCAAGCCAGATGTAGTGCAGAGTCCTCTCCTTGAATCTCCTCCAGCTCTTATCCTTCTCCATGTAGACTAACTTTCCAGGCCCACTGTTGCTTTTTATCCTCCCAGAGAATGGGCGTGGGATAATGTTGGGATTACTAGGATAATGCAAGGGCTTCTGGGAAGAACCACTTCAGCCAATGAGCTTGCTCCTTCTATCAAGTCAACTTGAGTTCTCACCTTGTAATTGTCCAGAAAACCTGAATTCTCACCTTGTCACTGTCCAGACAACCTGAGTTCTCATTTAGTAATCCTAACAAGTCTCCAGGAAAAAGGGTCACCACTAGCTATAAGACCAGTTCTGGTGTAACTAATGAATTAAATTGGTACCAAAAGAAGCAAGGGGAGGCCCCTAAACTCCTTATTTATCTGTCACCCAACCTGCACTCTGGAGTCCCTGGATGGTTCAGTGGCAGTGGGTCTGGGACAGATTTCTCCTTCATAATCAGCAGAGTAGAGGCTGAGGATGCCACTGTCTATTACTATCAGCATGACTATTACTACCTTATTATGGTGATATAAGGCACACCAAAAACCTCCAGGCTGCTTAGCTGTCCCAGCTTGGGCTTGTTCTCTGGCAGCTGTGACTAAGGGCAGGGTGTCTGGCTGTGTTTCAGAGAGGGGCTGGAGGGATGCAGTGGTCTGGTACTGTCTTGTTTCTTTTCAGCAATTTCACACTGACTCTTTCTTGTTCCCATGTTAAGGTTCACATCATTTCCATGAGCCTTTCCTTTCACCAGAATCTGAACACCAGTCCTTGGGGCTGTACTTTGAGGAACCTTAAAGACTGTCTAGGTTGGACTCTAGACTTAGTCTCCCATGATCCAGAAGCCTCTTTATCCTCAAAGCTCCCTCCAGCCCTGGAATTTAGACATTGGAATTAGTTATTGCCACCCTGGTATTGGATGACTCCCCCCAAAACTTCCACTGAAGAAAGGCATCCAGATCTGCCAGGTTTTCTACAATCCCCATGACACCGTTATTGTGACAATTTTAGTTTCATCTCCTCTTTCTATCTTTTCCTCCTTTTTAGTTTTCTTTTATATTTTGTTTTCCCCTATTAGAAAGGTACTTTCTTCTTGTCTTTGTATGCCCAGGACTTAACACAATGCCTTGCACACTGGATAAATGCTTATTATTGACTTACTATTAAATATGGACTGAGGATGAAGAGCAGAGGCTCAGAGAATATTGGGATCTAAAAGCATAAGGATTACACCCAGGGAATTAATGAAAAAATTCAAATGAAGGTCACCTAGACCAGATCTAAACCTGTATTATAAAGCAGTGGTCGTCAAAACCATTTGGTACTGGCTAAGATATAGAGTAATGAATCAGTAGAATAGGTTAGGTTCACAGAACAAAATTCGTCAATCACTATAGCAATCTAGGATTTGAAAAACCTAAAGGCCCCAACTTTTGAGATAATAATTCACTATGTGACAAAAACTGCTGGGAAAATGGGAAACTAGTATAGCAGAAACTAGGCATTGACTCACACCTAAAACCATATACCAACATAAGGTCAAAATGGGTCAAAATGGCACCAAAGAGTGATTCCCTTAGAGCTACTCTTAATGCCCATCCCTCCACTGGATGGCTAAGTCACATTTACCTATCTTTGGACACCCACGCGTATCCCACAGAGACAGACCACTAGGAGGTAAGGATTTAGTGAAAGAGAACTTTATTCTTAGATAGCACATATTGACAACCCCCTGAGGATCCTCAGGAAGGGAAGCTCTTCTAGGACATGAGACTGTCAGGTCATAATGGTATTGACCTGAGAAGAGAGAAAAATGACATTGAAAACTGAAATAAAAAGAAAAGAAAAGAATGTTGGATATTGATCTTCTGGAGGAGTAGGGAATAGTCAAAAAAAAAAAACTTAACACACATGCTTTTATCAAATAAAAAGGAAAAAAATAATTGGGGCTTCAGTAAAAGCATCTTGAGGAGAAGACAGTCTTCCTTCTTTCTTCCTACAATTCTGGTAACAGTTCATCAGTCTTGGTCTTCATGTCTTCCATGGGCTGTATACACCAACAGGCTGCTCCAGTGGCTTCTTCTAGAGTGTCCTGAATGTCCACATGAATCCCATGGACTAGCTGCAATGTACCCTGGTTTCTGCATTAGACCAAGACTTCTTTCAAGTCAGAAGGAAAAGAAAAAGTCACGTGGACTTCAGTAAAAACAGAGTGTGTGGAGCAAAGGCCTGTCACTTTTCTCTTCTAATTTCAACAGCAGTTTATCTATCTGGGTTTCCATGTCTTCCATCTGCTGTATGCAATGACAGAGCTCACAGATGAGAGAGGCTCCCAGCCTGGCTTCTGTCTCATTGTCCTCAATGTCCACATTAATCACATGCACTGGCCTCAGACTCTCCTGATCCCTGGAATTTAAATGTTCCAGTACCTTGTCATAGACTCTCTCTTCACAGGTAAAGATGAGATCAAACTCATCCCTGCAATGCTGGAACCTCTTTGGCCGGGGCTTGATTCTCTTATTTCTGCTCAGCATGTTCAAAACGCCATTGCTTCTGTAGAGTTCTTGGTCTTTCTTAAGAAGATCATTGTACATCTGATGATAGGTCGTTTTGAAATCATAGACATTAGGCTGGTCTTCCGTGGGTCCCGGAAGTTTGACACAAGTTGCTGTTCCAAAAGATCTGACTCGAAATCCTCTTTTTTTGAGGACACTGTGAGCCTCCATGCTCCGGTTGTGGTTACTAGAGCACACCACAGCCACTTTGAGAGCAGGAGACAGCATGGACAAAGTTGGTGAAAGCAGCAGAAAACAGGAGACTGAGGGATCCAGTGGACAGCTAAAGCAACAAACAGTCTCAGCTGCTCGAGCAGAACAGAGCTGTTCCTGCAGCCAGGCTGAAAAATAGGCACCTTCCTGACTGGAGGGACAAGGTTGGGGAAAGCAGCAGCTAAGAGGAGACTGGGAGAACCAGTGGAGAGCTAAAGCAACAGCCTCAGCGGTAGGCAGAATGAAGCTACACCTCAATCAGGAGGTATAAATACTGCCTTGGCCTGAGACCTTCCTTATGACATCCTGAAAGACATAGGCTTGAAAGCCTGGGGCCCCAGCCAATTGAAGAGTTGCTGAAGTGTCAAGCTAAGGTGTGGAGCTGAGGTGTGAACTCAGCCTGCTTGTATCAGCTGTGTTATCACTTGCTGGCTCAAAGTATAGATTGTTCCTTAGAGTATTCTAATGCACTAGAGTAGAACACTAGATAACGTTTGTCCTTGTACCCTGGAGGCCCACAGACTCTCTGGACACTGACAGGACTCTAATCAGTGTCTTTGGATTACTCACTTTTACATAGGGCATGATTGAACTGGAAATGCTTCAAGATGGCTGGTGTGTACATCTTAGATGAGATGTTTTTAATAGTGTCCAGAGCAACCTTTTGAATTCTTTAAATTACATTGTAAAAGATGTTTAAATTGAATCTGTTTCTTTTGCACTTTTAAAAATTGAGACATCATCATTGATCTGAGAAGATTTCCATAGACTTCAACAGGCTGATATATAGATGTCCCTGAAAACCAAAAGGTCGAGAATTCTTGAGATCTTCTCTGTACTCCCAAATGGTTTCATTTCTATCAGCAGATTTGGTAACAAGACTTTCACTCAAAAATAGATGGCACACATAAGAGAAATTGGATTGACTTGTTCTGCTCAGCTCAATAGGGATAAATTGTTGGTGTTTATCTGTTGCTTTTGTTCTTTGTCCTTCATTTTCAAAGAGGACCCTGACGTTGGGGAGGTGACACAAGTGAGTTGGATTTAAGTGGCTGAGGAATGGGCAATTTCACTTTGTCATCTAGAGGCATCTGTGCCTGCTGGTAAGATGGAGATCAAGAGAAATGGAGATGGCCCTGAAGGTGGGGAGTCATGATGAGGTGCTAAGGTTTCCAAGTCCATATTGGATGGCCAACTCTCAAGAAAATTCTAGAAAGGATGGGGGTGGGGCGGTAGTTGTTTGCTTATTGTCAGAAATAGGTTGAATCAGATGACATCTGAGAGCTTTCTCCTCCACAAAAACAACATGAAAGCTCCTTGAGTATAGGCACATCAATGTTCTCCTGGTATGCCAACTTTTCCTACTCTATCATTGTGAAATCAGTCTGCTCCTATGAATTATGGCATCAGTGGGTAGAGTTGGATGAGATAAATGAGAAAACTTAGATTCAGAAAAGTTTGGTTATTTTCCTAGGTCTTGATTTCACACCTCCTCAAAACCTTTGCCTCTGTTATGGATGGGGCACCTTGGAAATCATCAACTTCCCCTTAATTAAGATCAGCTGGAGACACTCCCTTCCAATATCTCCTCCGTTGCTACCAAACTGCTCCCAGTTTGGACTTATTTAGTTTCTTTGATTGCATTTGTTTTGGACTTCTTCCACCACCGAAATTTGATCACCACACCAACTTACCTTGTGTCTTCCCCCTTGGAACTTTTCTTTTGTGTGTTGCCCTTCCCCCATCAAGTCCTAAACTCATAGGTCTCTGGTTTCCATCTCTATCCCCAGTGCTTAGGCACTGGTATGTTGTAGGGGCTTAATAAATGTTGGTTTGCTCCTGAGATTCAGTGTTAATTTTTTATGGAGTCCATCACAAGAAATACACTACTCCGATTTATTTCCAGATTTGTTTCTTCCTTACTGAAGGATTATATAAATGTTACTTAATCTCACTGGGTCTCAAGTTTCTTTCCCTACAAATTGTATATATGATATAAAACATCTCTCATTCGTTTAGCTATAACAGTACCTGATTTTATAATTATTTTAAGCAGGAATTTACTGCACTTAAGTATATGTATGTGTGAATCTATTATGTATGCAAGACATTGATATAGATATAATTCATATAAATATACAAATATAATCTGTTTATATCAATCACCAATGAGTCAATAATCTGCTTGTCTCTCTTATGCATCCATCTGTCCCAATATTATTCCTGAAAATATTATCATCTCAAGAGACATGTGTCAGTGTGTGCCCACATGTGTGTGTGTGTGTGTGTCTGTGTCTACAAAATGACAATGAAAAAACAATAGGAGTTTGACGAAGCAATACCTGGTTGACAGTGCCACCCCTAATTCTTTCCAGCTCTGTAAAGTTTGGCAAATATAAGAACTTTTTGCCTATGTTTTTCATCTGTCAAATAAAGTTTTTGGACCAGCTACCCTCTCTTTTACTTTAGCTTTGGAATATTTGATGGGTAGATCCTATGTCATCTACGCCTTTTCTTTAAGTCATTTTTTAAAATGATGAATGCACATATATTCATTCTTTGATGTCAAATGCCCCTCGGAGGGAATCTCAACTCTTCTAAATGTATTGGCCTATACATTTGTCCAGAAAATCAAAATATTGTTTGAATGTGTCACTTGGAGTCAGGAAGAGCTGGATTCATATTCTGCCTAATGCACCAGCAATTATCACTGCCAAAATCCTTCGACCAGTTTTTACTTCCAGAATAAATTTATTCAGGTGCTTCATTAGTGTTTGTTTGTTTTCTTCCCCAGGCCAAGGACATCATCAACAAAACCTCTTCACATTGCCATATTGAAACATAGATTTGAGGAGACAATTTTAACAGCAGGTCAATTTAATATGACTGGCACCAAAAATTCCCAAATTATTATTTGTCCTCCTTTTCCTCTTCTTCATCTCTTCTCCCCTTCTTTCTCTCCCTACTCCTCCTATTTACTCCCCCACTCCACTTCATTATCCTTCTGCTTTCCTTCCCCCTCTCCCTCCCTGTCCTTGTTGCTCTCCTTCCTCTCTTCCCCTTTCCTGCCAACCTCCCCCTTCCTGCTTCATCAGTTCCTAGTAGAAGTCCTCCTCCTCCTTCCCTCCCTCTCCCCTTCCTAGTCTTTTTGCTTCCCCTCTTCTTCCTTGTCCTCTTTTCCCCCTCATTTTTCTTCTCCTCCTCCCTTTTTTCTCTTTCTTCTTTTTTCCCTTCTCCTCTTCATCTTCTTGCTGCTCCTTTTCTCTTTCTTTTCACGTGGAAACAAATATCAGCTTTTAAAAAGTGTCCTGCACTAAATTTGCCTTGTTATTGCCACAAAACATTTAGCAAATGCATCCCAGATGTTGCTTGGAATCAAAAAGACCTTCTATAACAACCACATAGAGGGACAAGTCACTTAAACTCTATTTTTCTTGAATTTCCTATGTGTAACATGGAGATGGTACCAAGACACCCTTTCATTGCACACAGAAGATGCTATTAAAATAGCGATTCTTCAGAGAAAAGGCTAGAGTGTCCTAGAGTGGGAAGATCTTGATGGTGAACTTCATAAACCATGTACAGATATGTTAAATGATTTTGAACAGTGTGTAAGTTCTTCATAGAAATATGATGAAAATCATTCACAAAATACAATGGGGGAATTGTGTGGAATAGAAAGAGATAAGGTGAAGAACTTCCAAGAATGTATGAATTCTTTTTCTGTATTTTATTTTCATTGTTTCTGTGTTTCCCCTATGACCTGTAAAATATGTGCAGGCTTGTATTTATTTGAGCCTTGGCCAGCTGTAAACATACTTACTTAACTTGAGCTGATGACATTTATGAGTATTTTACATTTATCAATATTTAGTCTATCTGCTTGATTAAGCCTAAAGGCCTGGTTTTCTGTTTCCTAGAAATCAGGAGATTTGGGGGAAATTCGAACCTTCCATTCCAGTCTCTCCGAATAGCAACAATGAATTCAATGCCTCCCCTTCCCCTTCTCAATGCTCTCTTTAGTTGTGATGTAATCTCTTTTTGGAAAAGCCCATGTATCTTTACTACTTCTTTAGCCCTCCTACCCCAAGTTTTCTCTTTCTTATCTCTTGATGGTATGGCTCATCCTCTAGAGGTTTTCAATAACTAACTTTTCTACTTTTGACTGAATGATGTCTGAGTAGTCATTTTGGGTAAGGGTCTTCCACATCCCTTCCAGTTGGATCTTCCTGAGTTCAAAGCTGGTTCTCTATCTAATTCGCCACCTAGCTGGCCCAGATTTAGTTTTTTTAAGGTCATTTTTGAACATATGTGTTTGACTTCTGCTAGCTTGAATGAATGATTGCTCTTCCTCTAAAATTGAAAATTATCCCTGGGTATGTTTTGACAATAAAAGATTCAATACACAAAAATAGAAAAGAAAAAAATAAATTGTCCATGTTTATTCCAAATGGTCAAGAATATATAAATCTATTGTAAACATTCTTGTGGCTCTCCCTTTGACTACTCTAACTTTGTAGCTTCCCTTAGAGCTACTCTTAATGCCCAGCCCTCAACTACATGGCTAAGCCACACATACTTGTTCGGACACCCACCCAAATCCCACAGAGACAGACCACCAGGAGGCAAGGGTGAAGTGAAAGAGAACTTTATTCTTAGATAGCACATATTGATAACCCCCTGAGGATCTGTAGGAAGGGAATATCCTCTAGAACCTGGGACTGTCAGATCTTAATGGGATTGACCCATGAAAAGAGAAAAATGACATTGAAAATTGGGTATGGAACAAAGGCCTGTCACTTTTCTCTTCTAATTTCAATAACAGTTTATCTACTTGAGTTTCCATGTCTTCCATCTGCTGTATGCAATGACAGAGCTCATAGATAAGATAGGATCCCAGACTGGCTTTGTGTTTGTGTGTGTGTGTGTGTGTGTGTGTGTATGTGTGTAACAAGAATAATATCACTGATATTGAAATACTTCACTTAAGAAACATTCACTCTTAAATGTCATTAATATATATTTATATCAATTTCTGTCCTGAATATATAGGTATTCACCTAGTTGTCCTCCTACTAATTTCCACTCCCCTGGATTCAATTCTTTTTCCTTAGAGAATCAAGGAGATGTGTATTATGTAGTTTTTAAAAGATCAATGATCTGCTCCCAATTTATATTTAAACCTTGATTTTTTTATCAGTCTAATCAAGCTTTTGACACATTTTCCTTAAAGAGGAAAAGAAGGCTATTTTCTAAACATCTGCCCCATTTTAGCTGAAATTCTACTTTAGGTCTTTAACAAGGTGTCCTTGTTGTACTCACAATTTCTGGATCATTGATGAAGATTCTTGGCCCTACATTGGGCACCAAATGTAATATTCTTCTCTAAAATGTAATATTCTCTGGGAGCAGTTTTCTTGGGGGGCTTCTGGGAGTAGCCTTCATTTCAGTTCAGTAAAATCACCTCAGATACAGCCAGGTATTAAAGTCCAATAACTTTATTGTTCCCTTCAAAGTCTTGTCTCTTTTCCTGGGACCTGGCTAGCTTTCTTAGAGGCCTATTGCTCTCCTTGGTTCTGAGAGCTCCTGCTGCTAGTCCTTTGGCTTTGCCAGCTTCTGCCTCTAGCTTCCTCCAAATAAGCTTCTAGTGGGCTTGTGTCTTTCTGGCCCTGTCTCCCCGTCTCCTCCTTCTGTAACCCACATTGAGTATATATCAATCATTATGTCACCAGGAAAATAGTATTTGTTGTAGAATTAAATCAATGCTAAACTAAATTTAACCACTATCCCCTCAATTCCACTTACTTGGCACCTTGTAAGAATTATTTCATTTTGTCTTTCTATACTTTAGCCAATTACATTAAAAAAGACATAGCCAAAGAAATGAATGTTTGAAAAATACAAAATATTTATTAAAAGTAAAAAATACAATGAATAACAAAGTGAGATGAGAAAAATAAATATGATGAAGGGAATAAAAAGAATTAAAGAAAGGAATGGGGGAGGGGCCGGCAAGATGGTGGAGAGGAGTCATGTCATCTTGTGAGCTCTCCCCATATTCCTCAAATTAACAATAAATTATGACTCAGGACTGGTTTTGGAATGACAGACCCCACAAATATTTGAAGTGTAACAAATTTCCAGCAGAAGATAATTTGGAAGGTCTGTTTCAATCAGACACAGAGGGAAGTAGGCCAAGCTCAGGCCACCACAGGAAAATGCAAACACAGGCAGTGCAGAGACCTAGGGCAGATTGGGCTGAGCACCAGGGAATGTAACAAGAGCAACCTACAGCAGTGTTGGTTACTCTGTCCTATTTACAAGCCAGTAGATCAGCAGATTTGGTATAAGATAATTCAACACAAATACAAAAGGCAAAGCATGAGCACCTAAACACCAGAATAAGGAAAGAAAGGAATATTACACACTGGTCTTCTGGAGGAGTATGGAATAGGAAAAAGCAAAACAAAACAACAACAACAACAAAATAACCTTGACACACATGCTTCTTTCAACTAAAGAGGAAAGAAATTTTGGCTTCAGAAAAGTCAGGTTGTGCAGAGGATAGTCTTCCTATTTTCCTCCTCCAATTCTGGTAACAGTTCACCAACCTTGGTTTTCACATCTTCTGTCTGCATACACTGATAGGCTTTTTCTGTGGCTTTTTACTCATTGTCCTGAATATCCATACGAATCTCATGAACTGGCTGCAAAGTATCTTGATTTCTGGAATACAACTAGACTTCTTTAACTCTGAAGGAAAAAAAATTTTGTAGCTTCAGTAAAAACAGAGGGTATGGAGCAAAGACCTATCATGTTTCTCCTCTAATTTTAATAACAGTTTATCTATCTGGGTTTCCATGTTTTCCAAATTCTGTATCCGCTGACAGAGTTCACAGATGAGAAAGGCTCCTAGAATGGCTTCTTCTTCGTTGTCCTCAATGTCCACATTAATCACATGCACTGGCTTCTGAGTCTCCTGTTGTCTGGAATTTAAATGTTCCAGTACCTTGTCATAGACTCTCTTTTCACAGGTAATGATGAGATCAAACTCATCCTTGCAGTTCTGGAACCTCTCTGGCTGGGGCTTGATTCTCTTATTTCTGCTCAGCATGTGCAAAACCCCATTGTTTCTATAGAGTTCTGCATCTTTCCTAAGGAGATCATTGTACATCTGATGATATGTCGTTTTGAAATCATAGACATTAGGCTGGTCTGCTGTGGGTCCCGGAAGTTTTATACAAGTTCCTGTTCCAAAAGATCTGACACAGAATCCTCTTTTTTTGAGGACACTGTGAGCCTCCATGCTCCGGTTCTGGTTACTGGAGCACACCACAGCCACTTTCAGAGAAGAAGACAGCATGGTGATGGTGACAGCAACCAGAAAGAAAAAGGTGGTGAAAGCAGAAAAAAAGAGGCTGGGGGAACCAGTGGACAGGTAAAGCAACAAACAGTCTCAGCAGGTCAAGTAGAACGGAGCTGCTCCTGCAGACAGGCTGAATAAATAGGTACCTTGGTTTGAGACCTCCCTGACTGGAGGGACAAGGTTGGGGAAAGCAGCAGTGAAAAGGAGACTGGGGCAACCAGTGGAGAACTAAAGCAATAGCCTCAGCTGTAAGCGGAATGAAGCTGCATCTGCAGCCAGGCTATATAAATACTGCCTGGGCTTGAGACCTTCCTGATGTCATCCTGAAAGACAAAGGCTGGGAAGCCTGGGGCCCCACCCCACTGAAGTGCTGTTGAGGTGTGAAGCTGAGGTTTGTAGCTGAGGTGTGAACCTCAGGTGTGAAGCTGAGGTGTGGAGCTGAGGTGTAAACTTGTCCTGCTTGTATCAATTGTGTTGTCACTTGTTTGCCCAAACTTTTGTTCTTGTACCCTGTCTGGGCACTGATAAGCCTCTAATAAATGTATTTTGATTATTCACTTTTATGTAAAAGTCTAGACAGTATATGATTGAACTTGAAATGCTTCAAGATGGCTGGTGTGTACATCTTACATGAGGTGTTTTTAATAGTGCCCAGAGGAACCTTGTGAGTTCTATTAAATGATATTGTAAAAGTTATGTTTCAGTTTAATGTTTCTTTTGCAATTTTTTTAGATTCAGACCTCATTCCTCTGAGAAGACTTCCATAGACTTCAACAGACTGATAAAGGTGTCTCTGAAAACCAAAAGGTCGAGAATTCTTGATTGAGATCCTCCCTTCACCCCCAAATGGTTTCATTTCTATCAGCAGATTTGCTAACAAGACTTTCACTCAAAAATAGATGGCACACATAAGAGATATTGGATTGACTTGTTCTGCTCAGCTCAATAGAAATAAATTATTGGTGTTTGTCTTTTTTTTTTTGTCGGGTCTACATTTTCAAAGAGAACCCTGATCTTGGGGAGGTGATATATGTGAATTGCATTTAAGTGGGGGAGGAATGGGCAATTTCACTTTTTCCTCTGGAGCCATCTGTGTCTGCTGGGTAAGATGGAGATCAACAGAAATGGAGATGGTGCTGGAGGTGGGGAATCATGATGAAGTGCTGAGTTTGGCA
Organism: Sminthopsis crassicaudata; assembly: GCF_048593235.1. Lineage (NCBI taxonomy): Eukaryota > Metazoa > Chordata > Mammalia > Dasyuromorphia > Dasyuridae > Sminthopsis > Sminthopsis crassicaudata. The sequence continues at coordinate 35,704,592 of NC_133618.1, read as the reverse complement.
TCCAAAAATTTTTCCAAGTCCCTACTGGATCACCAACTCTCAAGGGAATTCTAGAAATGATGGGGTGGTAGTTGTTTGTTTACTTTCAGAAATAAATTGAATGAGATGATATCTGAGATCTTTCTCCCCCATGAAAACAACTTGAAAGCTCATTTTTTCCTTGGTGTTCCAACCTTCCAGCAAAATTCCTTATAGTGTGGGAACCAATGTTTGATTGTTAAATGAATTAATGGTCATATGAATTATTGCCTCATTGGGTGCAGTATCTATAGATGAGATAGTTGAGAAAATGTAGACCCAGAAATGTTTGGTGATTTTCCTAAATAGTGAATCTCTGTGAATTCTCTTTTGCATTCACACCCATTCAAAATCTTTACCTCTCCTGTGAAGGTGAAACTGGGAACTCCTCAACTTCCATTTAATGAAGACCAGCTGGAGACACTCCCTTAAATGTCTCCTCCTTTCCTAACAAACTGCCCCCAGTTTGGACATCTTTGGTTCATTCATCTTTGGACTTCTTGTACCACTGAAATTTTAGCTCCACACCTCTTACATGGTGCCTTCCAAAGGCAAAAGAAATCAAATATTCATGATATGGAATTTGTTGCTTCACATACACTTTTTTTTAAATAACAGTGACATTGATTTATTAAATTAGTTGTTTGTTTATTCATTTATTTAAGACATTTATTATTTAAAGTGCTTTAAAGTTTGGAAAACATTTTTAAATATCTCTTTTCAAACACATAACCACACTAGAATGTGGAGGGTATTTTTATGCCAAATTTAGATGTGAAGAAGCTGAAATAGACAGAGGATAAATGACTTAGACTTTGATTGTTGCTGAGCCCCTCTATGATTCTGTTCAAGGCCCTGACACAATGCCCCTGGAATAGAGGCCTGAGTAGGCCAAAGCTTTTAAGACCCTGAAAGGTAAACTAATTTCTTGCCCCAGCCTTAGCCCTACTTTTTATGCTGTTTGTTGATGGAAGATGGGGTCAGGTCCTAGGGGTCTTGAATCAGTTCCTTACTTACTTCTCAAAGAAACTTAATATCTTTGGGGTGACCCTCCTACCTTAGAGCAGTTCCTGCCACAGCCCTTTTATATGAGGAAGCCTCTAAGTTCAACCCAAGCCAACCTTTGAAGGTTCTCACCTCTCACCAAATTCAGAGCATTTTTGCTCTCACAGAGCTGTAGAATTGCAGAAAGAATGAGAGCAAACATCGAGAATGACTCTAAATATACCTTTGATGTTTTACATAGTCATGGGGCTCTATGGAAGGAAAGGGATTTTTGGCAGCAAAAATAAATAAATAAATCCCCCATTAAATATGCAGGGGAAATTCTACAAGTGTTACAAGCTGTCCATGGACCTAGAGAAATTTCAGTTATATCTTGTGAAGGATACCAGAAGGGACATTCGCTTCAGAGCCAAGGGAAACAGGCTTGGACATTCAGCTTCCCATGCTGTTGCCTGTTTGGCCCTGACCATGGCATATTTAATTCCACAGCTCCCCAACTTTTACACCCTTTCTTCCAGCTCAGTTAGAAAAATATCAAGTGCTCTTGGATAAGTTGAGCAAATATAATAAAGATTACAATACTACCTAAACTAATTTATTTATTTAGTGCTATACCAATCAGACTCCCAAGAAATTATTTTACTGACCGAGAAAATATCACAACAAAATTCATCTGGAAAAACAAAAGGTCAAGAATTTCAAGGGAATTAATGGGGAAAAAACACAAAGAAAGGTGGCCTAAGTGTGCCAGATCTAAAACTATATTATAAAGCAACAATCAGCAAAACCATTTGGTACTGGCCAAGAAATAGAGTAGTAGATCAGTGGAATAGCTTAGGTTCACAGGACAAAAAGAGTCAATGACTCAACTTTAGGATAAGAATTCACTATTTCACAAAAATTCCTGGGGAAACTGGAAACTAATACAGCAAAAAATAGGCATTGCCCCAGAACTAATACTGTATACCAAGATAAGCTCAAAATGGCTTGATGATCTAGCCATAAAGAATGATATAATAACAAATTAGAAGAACATAGGATAGTTACTTCTCAGATCTCTGTAGGAGGAAGGAATTTGTGACTAAGGAAGAACTGGAGATCATTAAATAGATAATTTCGATTATATTAAGTTAAAGTTTTGTACAAACAAAACTAATGCAGACAAGATTAGAAGGGAAGCAATAAATTGGGAAAACATTTTTACATTCAAAAGTTCAGATATGGGAGCAGCTAAATGACACAGTGGATAGACCACCAGCCCTGAATTCAGGAGGACCCGAGTTCAAATCTGGTCTCAGACACTTAACACTTCCTAGCTGTGTGACCCTGGGCAAGTCACTTAACCCCAGCCTCAAAAAAAAAAAAAAAAAAAAGAAAAAGAAAAAAAAAGAAAAGAAAAGAAAAGAAAAAAAGAAAAGTTCAGATAAAGGATTCATTTCTAAAATCTATAAAGAATTGACTCAAATTTATAAGAATTCAAGCTATTCTCCAATTGATAAATGGTCAAAAGATAGAAACAGACAATTTTCAGATGAAGAAATTGAAAAGATTTCTAGTCATATGAAAAGGGACTATAAATCACTATTGATCATAGAACTGCATCTCTCAGATTGGCTAAGATGGCAGGAAAGGATAAATGTTGGAGGGGATGTGGGAAAATTGGGACACGAATACCTTGTTGGTGGAATTGTGAATAGATCCAACCATTCTGGAGAGCAAATTTGGAACTATGCTCAAAAAGTGGTCAATCTGTGCATGCCCTTTGATCCAGAAGTGTTTCTACAGGACTTATATCGGAAAGAGAGCTTAAAGAAAAGGACCCACATGTGCAAAAATGCTTGTGGCAGACCTCTTTGTAGTGGCAAAAACGTGGAAAATTAATGGATGCCCATCAGTTGGAAAATGGCTAAATAAATTATGGTACGTGAATATTATGGAATATTATTGTTCTGTAGAAAACAATCAGCAGGATGATTTCAGAGAGGCCTGAACAGATTTTCATGTACTGATGCTAAGTGAAATGTCTAGAAGCAGGAGATCATTATACATGGCAAACAATAAGATTATGCAATGATCAATTCTGATGGATGTAGCTCTCTACAACAATGAGATGATTCAACCCAGTTCCAATTGTTCAGTGATGAAGGGAGCCATCTGCACCCAAGAGAGAGAACTCTGGGACCTGAATGTGGTTCACAGCATAGCATTTTCACTTTTTATTATAGTTTGCTTCCATTTTATTTTGATTCTCTTTTTTATTGTTTTGATTTTATTTTTCTCGTGCAGAACAATAATTGTATAAATATGTGTGCAAAAACTGGTTAACATATATTTCTATCATGTTTAACATATATTGGAATACTTCCCATCTGGGCAAGGGAGTGGGGAAAAGGGATGAAATTGGAACACAAGATTTTCTAAGGGCAAATGTTGAAGAATAGGCCACTATAATGTTTTGAAAAATTAAAGGTTTAATAAAATAAATAAAAGAAAGAGATAAACAGTAATGTAAAGAAGAAGAAGAAGAAGAAGAAGAAGAAGAAGAAGAAGTCCTCCAAATATTGTTGATTGTCAGAGGCATAATCTGCTGATCAGTGATAACTAAATTTCTAAGACAACTGCTCAATTCTGCCTATGGACCATAACATTGGCATATCAGTGACAAGAAGAACTAGATAAATTTGTCTCCTTGCTCCTGGTTCTTTGCTAAATTCTTTTGGAACTTGGCCCACTTCAATTGGTGTTACAACTACAATAAAAATCTCCCCTTAACTTGGAGATGGGTTCAAGCATGCAAATTCTTTTGGAACACCTCACAACATCAGCCTGCAAGCCCCAACTTTTAGGGGTCTTTTCTGAACCTCAACAATATTACAGTGTTTTCCAGTGCAATTTGTTCTGCAATTATACATGTTGCAGTGCGCATTTTTCTTATTTTTACTTCCTTGTTAACGGATGAAAGCAAGACATACCTTATGATTTAGAATATCTAAATAATTTAGGACTTAATCTCACAAAATTTATATCAGATATCCAGGTGCCTGACAAAATGTTAGAGCACAATTGATATACTTTTTACCAATTATACAATATGCAATTTAGCAAGCAGCATGGTCTACTACAAATATATGATCTCTTTAGACACCAGAGTACCAAAAAATTTTCAAGTTAAAATTAAATCAAACACAAATTTAAATTTCTAGTAGCAATACTTCTGGACCAATGCATACATATTTGTAAAATCTTATACCCAAATAAACAAATTCACAATCTTAGCACACACTAGGTAATAGTAATTATCTCGTACAATTTCAAAATCACAATACCAATTTAAACACACGCAGTCCCAAGACTTAAGGTGGCAGAAAAGTTCCCCTTCAAGTCCATCTACAAGGCTGAAAGAAATTAGTGGACTTTGGGATCTTGTAGGAGAGAGTCATAGCATTTGTGGACCCAGGTGTCCAGCTGCAGATCTATAGCCCAGTGACTAGCCCACACTCCTTGCCAGAAATGCCAGGGGGGAAATGTCAAAGATGTTGAGCACCAGCAAAATTTCAGAATAATCCAGGCCAAGAAGGAAAGCAGTCCTAGCCAGGACAGATTCCACAAGCTTTTCCAAGGGAGAGCAGTTTGTAAAATCCCAGAGAAGGTGATTTTTTTCCCTCTTGCAGTTTTTCTGTAAGACTCAGGCAAAAGCCTCTGGTTAAAGTCACTCCCTTTCTGGCTGAAGTGCCAAGACAAGGATGCCATTAGTGGCCTCTCCTGTGGTAAAGAATTTGATGCTGATTCTATTTTTGCTTAAAGCATACAAAAGCTGACTACAATCTTCAAGGTTATATGAAAAGAGGCTATCCAACAGGAACTCAAATATGTCTCCATTGTCCATTTTAAAGGAAAAATAGCTTAGTTACCCTATGACAGACATGGAGGGAAGGAGGGCAGGGTGCCACCTCTTTAATCATTGCCAATAGGATTTGCCTACAACTCCTCTTTAATAGGCTAATCCTTCAACTGGAAGTTGGTCATCCACCCAAGGGCAAATGAATCCATATCTAAGTGATTGAAGCAACATGCATTGTTTATGGGTGCTTAAACCCAATGTAATTTTTACTATAACAATTTTGTTTAACTAATCTATTTCTTTAATGTCACTCGAATTAAATTATTTTTAGAAGATTTCATGGATTTACAAAAAAATGAGAGAAATACCAAAGTTCATTTGGAAGAGCAAAAGATCAGGAACTTCAAAGAAGCCAGGAAAAAAAGATATAAAGGAAATCAATTTAGCGGTATAAGACCATAAACTTCATTATAAGGGAGATCTTTGTTGAAGTCGGGTGGGACAAGTTAGGTGCCCCTTCCCAATTAACTAATCAGAAACATCATCAGGTACATTTAATCCCTGCAGGTCCAGGCCTAGACACACACCTGGGAGCCATCCCAACTCAGCCATATGCTCCTGGAACCTGGCCAGCTTCCAGCATGTCCAAGGTGTAAAAGCAAAAGACTCGAGCTTACTCATTGGATAGACTAAAAGGACATAACCATCCTTGACCAACGGTCACCAATGTTTGTTAAGGGACAGATCAATTCCCCCAGAGCCTCCACAGATGTGGATCATAACATCGGTAGGATTTGCAAGGCAGCCTTTCCTGACACAGCTGTTGAAGACTGGGAACGAGATAAATTACAGGCAGAGGGAAAAGAGAGGTAAGACAATGCAACAGCTTCTTACTCAGAGACATCAGAGTGTTATACCACAGTTTTCTTTGAATGTCCTCAGTTTCCTTAATTGTCCTATTCAGTTACTCTGCCTCAGATTATTACCATTCCCTGCTAATGTTTGATAGGATAAAGGTCTTATATCTTAGACCTTAGGCTATACTTATTCCCTCTTAATGTTTAATGGGATAAAGGTCTTTATCCATTTAGACATCATTAGAATATCAGGAGCCTCTCCAGTATCTCCCATTGTGTCATCCTAGGTGCCTCCCCCCAATTAGGTCAGACCCATCCAGGTACCTCCCCCATTATGTCATCCCAAAAAAGAATGCTGTATCCTATATTCAGGGCTAGATTTTTTGAGATGATAGTCTCGTTCAGCCATGAGACCAACCATGAATCCATTGGTCCCAGTAAATCTCTCCATTTAATAAATTCTGTATTGAATATTCTCTAATCTCTGTCTTGCTTAGTTTCTCCAGCATTACATTTTGGAGGCCCCAGCGAGATATTAGAAAATGAGCAGGATTAGAGATAAGAGACTTTCCAGCCTCTGCTTTGGGCATGAGTTGCTGCTGATCTGAATTCTTGGCCTTGAGAAGCTGGGCCTGCTGGATTTTTTTTTCCAGAGACTCCAGGAAATAGAACAATTTCTTGCTACAAAAGTCTGAAGGTAGACACTTTCCATTTCAGCTACAAGAGAGTGTAAATCTGTCTGGGTACCACCTATTTTGTTTGTATAAGACCTGTTTAAGTACCTATACCTGTTCTGTTCTGTATGCTAGCACCTGCATTCCCAGAATTACAAAATGCTAATCAGAATAAATTCTGGGAATAGGGTCTTCTGGACGCAGGGGATCCTATGTGGCTGTCTTCTAAGATGCATCTAGTACTGTGTGCCTGTTGGCACAACTCTAGGCATTCCAGAGTATAAGTCTGGGTGGTTTTATAAGATACCATCTGGCAAAAAAACAAACATCAAACAAACAAACAAACAAACAAAAGGCTCTGTTTGGATTATGGAAGGGCAGATTGCAGTTCATAACCTCCCACAAGACTATTCTTTCTAGATAAGCTGCTGCACAGTCTATGTGTGTTCTGTGTTCTGTGTGATTTGTTTGTCTGTTTTGTTAATTTTAAGATCTCTGTTAAATTTAAAAACAATGATCAAATTTGAGAATTGGTTATACTGAACTTCAGCTGGAGAAAACATTGTATAAGGAATTTTAAATTGTGAAAAAAAAATGTATGGTTGCCTATGCTGGCTAGATTTAATTATGACTAAGTATAAGATCTTAAAAGAACAATATCTTGTTAAAAAAGTTCTGTTAACTTGCCTGAAAGGGGTCATTCGGCTCTAATTAGGTAAAGTATGTAGCAAAAAGGATCTGAATTCTGAAGGCTTCAACTCTGGCCAAATTAGAGCTTAGGAGAAGTCTATTGGGAATAATGGCCTTGTGGGGCCAGAGGGAGAGAACGAAAAACTATGCTGTTTCATTATTTGAAATATGATAGGAAAAGCAGTTTTATATTATTGGGAATTTAAAGCTGTATTTAGTTTGGTTCAGAGTTTCTTACCTATGATAGAACATTGCAAATTATGCTTTAAATCCAATTCTGCTGGACATGTAGATTTTATGAAATCTTCCCCCTCCCCTGACTAATTTTTGCTACTTTAAAGGTTGACTGGGGTAGGGATATTTTGCCTTCAAAGTGAAGATTTAAACTGAACCTGCACTGTTCTCTGATACTTCAGGCCTGGAGTATCTGGTTAGCCTGGGCTGCAGTTTAATTTGAATTCCTTCCCCCCACTGCTTTTTGGAGATGGAATCGCAGAAGGTCAGCCACGTGGAATCCTCTTCTCTCCTTCCCCCTTTAAACTTGCAGACATTTTCTATCAAGTTGGAGCCACCTGTGTACTTGGCTAAAAGGAGCAAACTGATTCATATGAATATAAGGTTAGGGTAAATATCTGTATAGGATTTATCTGAAACTTTGGTTCATGCAGGTTATTGAAACATTATTGGAGATTAAATATCTTGGGTTTGTAGTTAATTAGAGCAATGGTCAATAAGAAACTCTTAATGCAATTCAATTATGTCATACTTTGCTATTTCCAATTTGGTTATATGTTATACCTGGCTATCTGTAATCAATACTTGAGCAAAAAAGTATTTAGTCTGTTCATCTATCAGTTACTAGATATTGTGTCTAGATATTTGAGAGGTTTTTTTTAAGTTTATAAATAATGAGAGGCCACATCTTGTAGCAGTCTTTGTGAACCAGTCTTTCTATCTCAGACTGTTCTAATTTTTCTTTGTTAGACTTATTTTTGTTTCTAGATTTGGTCAAATTACCGATATTGACTTGCTTCTAGGACCTAGATCCAAGCTTTGATTGTCAGCACTCCACACTATGCCCATCCCCCTCCCTGGACTGAGGATTTCTGCCCATCTTCAGCAGAAAGTAGTTTTGAGAAAACCATCTCCCCTGCTTTTGATGTAATGTGGATTAATATGAGGGAGTGGGAAAGTTAAAAACTTAACTATTACTGTATTTGAGACTTGGGATGGAAATTGTTAAACTTGTGAACCTATTGCTGTTATATTTGAGGGATTTTTAGTCTGTTATGTATATGTATAAGAATTTTGAATCACTCTTGGGTTTTATATGTTGAATGGTTATTTGATAATTCATTTCCATAAGAAAAAAAGGGAGGAAGATATAGGAAATTGGGGAATCTGGTGTATTTTCTTAGCCACTTCTGTCCTACTACCTATCTCACTAGTTCAGATTGAATTGAAGTCCTTAAATTGACTGGACTATGACTTGCTGGTTATGCTTTAACTTTGAAATCCCTTATTCTGTTGAATTGCCCTGGCAGACTCAAATCAGACACCTGGCAGTCTCTCTGATCTGTTTTTCCACTCCTGTAACCCCAGTTCCTTAATTAGTATTTCAGCATTCTCAAAGAACCTTGCAGCAGTTTGATATCAGGCCTCGAAAAGTTTGGGGTTGCTTGCCTTGGTCTAACTATGCATACACTGCTCAGAAATCCGCATCCTAGGAGCAGCTCCTGTCCCATTGAGGGGACAGCTGGAGCTATACAAGGCCCCACTTTTCCCCTAGGACTTGGGGTGCCCCTCTTAGTATGGGCAGAGAATTCAGGACTGTCTTGAGGCCTGTTGCTCTATAAGCAGAGGCTGAGTTAAATGCACAAATGACCACAGACCTAACTCACAATGAACTGTCCATATGCTCCCGAACTGCAGAGGATCTGACATGATTGCAATGAGGAGCTTTCTGTATTGCTGATTAACTCTGGGGTTATCAGGGAGAGACTTGTCTTTACCATAAGTACTTGCATTGTTCTAGCTTTATTTTGGTTTTTATTTCATTTATTTGCTTTACATTGGGTTGGTCAAAATTATGGAGCTAAGACCTTCTAGATGGAAGGTAATTCAAAGATTTGAATAATTAGAAGAGAGTGTGTGGAATGTTGTGCAACAGTTTTCCTTTAATGTCCTGACCCAGTTTCCCTAATTGTGCTATTCAGTTACTCTGCCTCAGATTATCACCATTCCCTCTTAATGTTTGATAGGATCAGGGTCTTATATCTTAGACCTTAGGCTATACTTATTCCCTCCATGTTTATTGGGATAAAGGTCTTTATCTATTTTAGACATCATTAGAATAGCAGGAGCCTCTCTAGTGCCTCCCATTTTGTCATCCTTGGTGCCTCCCCCCATTAGGTCAGCCCCACACAGGTACCTCCCCCATTATGTCATTGTTATCCCATGAAAGAATGCTGTATCCGATAGTCAGGGCTGGATTCTTTGAAATGATAGTCTCGTTCAGCCCTGGGACCAACATGGATCCACTGGTCCCAGCAAATCTCTCCATTTAATAAATTCTGTATTGAATACTCTCTAATCTCTGTCTTGCTCAGTTTGTCAGGCATTACAAGAGAACAACAACTGCCTCTCAGTTTCCTTGTGTCATGCTTTCACAAGAGGAGATTCACTCTGGGTTGGATCTTCAAGAAACCACTGTTAGGCGGCTCCCATGTATTTCAACAGCTCTCCCATGCATTCCAACAAATGTTGGCTTCGTCCCACAGGTCATGTCACTTCCTGAAACTTCCTGTATCTCCAGGTTCAAATTTCATTCCTCCAGAGATCAAATGGCCTCCCCAAGGTCCCAGTTCTGGAAACAGGGATCATGTGACAATGTTGAGAAATACTTCATCCAAACATTCCCATTCAAAGTCTAAAAAGGATAGTTTTGTTTTAAGTTACAGTGTTGTAGTATAAATAAAACCTATGTAGTCAAGAATAAAAGGACTGTAGAAAATTGGGGGAAAAACTCTCATGGACAATCTCTCAGGATGTAATTGGGTTAGAATACTGCTATTGTGTAAGAAATAATGAGCTGGTTAATTTACAAATACGGGTAAAAATTTTGGCCTATGAAGGAAGATCCTACCCAGTCTCTGAGAAACAGATGACAGGTGGAAATAATCATAGTATGGTCTTAAATATATGTGAATGTGTATGAGTGTGTGTGTGTGTGATTATAGATATCTGTATTTAATTGTAGCTTTCTTTAGAGAAGTGGGCATAGAGAGGGGGAAAATAAAGTAAAAGGTACACAGCATAGAGCAAAGGAAAATCAACAAGAAAGCAAAGAAAAAGCAGGCTGCTTTGAAGAAATATGTAATATTTATTATACAGGTTTTCTGATAATGAAAAGTTACTATTTTGTATTAAATCCTGTCCTGATGTCTGCTGTGTACATAACAATGTTTTCCTTTTTTCTTTTTAGGTATAGTTAGGGATAATCTGATGCAGCTTCCTAATTTTACTAATGAATAAGTTAAGATCAATTCTATAATTCTAGCCAATAAATATTATCTATATATATATTTTTTGGTAATAAAAGAAACTATAAGAGGGGAAGCTAGGTGGCACAGTGGGTAACCACCAATCCTGAAGTCACTTCATAGCTGTATGATCCTGGGCAAGTCACTTAACCCCAAATCGACTAAGGGGAAAAAAAGCAATTCCGCAACTGATAGTCAAACTACAAATAGTTATATGACTATATAATAATGACTAATTAGAGAAATATAAGTTAAAACAACTGAGATGTTAGCAGGCATTGATCATAATGGCTAACATGATTGAAGGGGAAATGACAAATTTTGGATTGAATGTCAACAAATTGGGACACTGATTTACTATTGGTGAAAATACAAAATGATCCAGCGATTTTGTAATCTAGAATTAGTCCCAACAATTCATGAAACTGTGTATACCTTTTGAACCAACCATAAGTCTCTTAGATATGTTTACCAAAGTACTTAGAGGGAAAGGAAAAGAACTTACATAGAACAGCTCTTTGTGGTTCCAAAGAATTGAAAATTGAGGGGATCCACGTCAACTAGGGAATGTCTGAATAAATTGTGATAAATGATCAGGACAAAAAATATGGAAAGACTTGTAGGAAACTATGAAGAGGGGATTGACAAGAATCAAGAAAACATTGTCTACTGTAACAACAACAAGTACTCTAAGACCAACTTTGCACAGCTGAGACACGTTGAGTATTATAAATTATATAATACATAATATGTTATATTATATAATTATAATATTATTAATAATGATTATGTAATTAATTATTAATTAACTAATTATTAATTAATATTGTTTAAAATATTATTTAATATATCATAAATAAAATATTATAAATACTTTTATCAAATACAAAGGACTTTTAAAGTAAGGCCTTATCTACATCCTGAGTAAGAATTGAGAAACATAAATATGTATAGACTGATTTGAAGTATATCAATGTATAAGCTTACCTAAACCTTATTACATTTAATGGCAACCTTATTCAGAGTAGAGCAGGCAAGGAGCAAGGAAAAAATGGAAGGTGCAAAGTAGAAAACTTAGAATAAAATGCAGAAAAACATAGCTTTGAAAATAATGTGCTATACATATTACATTGTGCAGTAAAAGGAAATTGTAAATAGAAATTCATAGCTTTTTTGATATGTCTTTTTTATTCTATCCTCTGTACATGGAAATGTTCCTTTTTTGTTTGTATATTAAAGTTCAAAATTAATAAAAGCTTAAAAATGTAATTAAGAAAAATTACAGCAAAACATTGGTAACATTGTATTTCATATGTTAGTCAAAACACAGCTCATAGGGAAATTTGGCCTGAAGCCATTCTTTTGAGGAATATACAGAACTATAATTTCTTTTGTGACTTAAGTTTAAGTAATATTCCTGATGCATGACAAGAAAACTCTTAAGCTTATTCTGCCTTTCTACTTCCCCCTGCCTACTTCTGCTGATTTGCATGTTTCCTCAGGGACAGCCCCAGTTACTTAGACCCAAATAAATGCCAGATCAGAGTGAGGTCTCTGTTCAACAGAATATAAGACCAGGGGAGGAGATGGGGTCCAAGGCTCAGCTCCTCTGTTCTCTGTTGCTATGGATCTCAGGTGAAATACCCTTTATTCTATTTGGCCATCTCTGGGATGTGAATAGGGGAAATTGGAAGAGAACAGAAAAGATTTGGTCCTTTCCCTTGTTTTTGGTCATTCTGAGTTGAAAGTCCAAGACAATGAATTCATATGGATCATGTTCTGTCTTTTTTTTTATTCCAGGTTTCAGGGGAGCTATTGTGGTAACTCAATCTCCAGAGTTTTTGTCAGTGTCTCTAAGAGAGAGGGTCACCATTGATTGTAAGACCAGTTCATAAACTTGTACAGAATTCGATTGGTACCAACAGAAGCCAGGAGAGGCCCCCAAGCTCCTAATTGATAAAGCAACCAGGCTGCATACTGGGGTCCCTGCCCCGTTCAGTGGCAGTGGGTCTGGCACAGATTTCTCCCTTACAATCAGCAAAGTGGAGGCTGAGGACACTGCAGTCTTTTACTGTCAGCAGGACTATAGCTGGCCTCTCACAGTGATACAACCCCAAACAAAAACCTGCCCAGCAGCTGCTGAAGGAGATATCATTGCCCCAGGGGCATCTCCTTTCCCTCAGCTGGTATAGGGGCAGCTTGTCTGGGCTGCCTCCAGGGGAGGTTTCTGAGTCTCAGAGGAAGATACTGATTCTGTGAGGAATTCTTACCTTGGTTTTCTTTCCCAGCCACTTATAAAGGAGTGACACAATCTAAATGATTAGATCACACCCCAAAAATAATTTCCTCTACCAAATACACAATCAAGAGCCCCCTCAAATCTTTTGAAAAGCTCTTATAACCTTTGCTAGGAAACCTCCAATGCAGGAAGAGTAGCTACCACAGGAGCAGAAGACAGCTTCAGGCAGGTGGTCAGGAAGATCTGAGCTCAGAGTAAACTATTTCCTCATTTTATGATGCTGGGAAAGTCAATTAACCTTTTTTTTTTAACCCAATTTTCTTATCTGTATAATGGGGATCACAATAGCAGCTGCCTACTGGGGTGTTTGTGAGGATCAAGTGAGAAAATCATTATGAACTACTTAGCAGAGTGGCCAGCACTTAGTAAGCACTGTGGGAATGTTAGCTATCATCATTATTAATGCTTCCAGTACTGGATCATTACATTCGATCTAGTTCTCATTGCCAGGGAGTCTGTTTTTAGGCTAAGTCTAAAGTCAACCTCTCTGCATCTTCTTCAATGGGGCAAGCAGGAGGGTAAGGAGGATTCCAGAGGCGCTCTGACCAGGACAAGCTGAGAATAGCTTGGGACCTAGGAGGGATCTCCTGACAGAAAGGATAGACAGAAAAGATAGACATACATATGAGACACAGCTATTTCTGCAATTCAGTTTGTTGGACTCGGTTTATTTGTGGTTTCACCCAGGAAGAACATCAGGAGAGCATCACAGTCTGTCAGACACTCAGTGGAGTCTGGGCCTTCCAGCTGTGCAGATGCAGTGGATAGAGCAGCAGCCCTGAAGTCAAGAGGACCTGAGTTCAAATCTGGCCTCAGAAACTTAACATATCCTAGCTATGTGACCCTGGGCAAATTGCTAAACCCCAAATGCCTCAGAAAAAAAAAAGAAAGAAAAAAAAAATAAGGAGAGAGAGACCAGTAGTGTCAAAGGCTGCAGGAAAGTCAAAAAGAATGAAGACTGAGAAAAGGTCATCAGATTTTAAAGGTCTCTGACCTTTCTGAGGACTTAGGGAGACTACTTCCAAACCTGCTACTTGGTTGGAAGTAAGAAAAAGCACCAAACAGTCACTTTTTGTCTATTTTCTGCACAGGGGCATTCCCCACAACTCTCATCAATAGCACCAACATGGCCCCAGTGGAGAACAAGGACAATGTCTCCTTGACATGCCAGGTTGAGACTCAAGATGTCACACACCAGTGGTTCATAAACCAAAGATCCCCAGCTGGTGACAGGATAGCGCTGTCCCCGGATAACAGGATCCTCACCATGGACTAGGGAAGAAAAATCCATGGATCATATGAATATGAAATCTGGGACTCAATTACTTTCAGTGAGAGTGAATTCACTCTGCACATTAACTGTGAGTAAATTCTCTCTATGTATGGTTCATGCTCATAACCTGGGAGTGTGTTCCCAGAGGTCAAGCCCATCTAGTCACTGATCTTGAGTGCTAAAGAATAAATCCTTGGGCTGCCCATTGCTCTCGATTTTATATTTAAGATTTTAATTAATCATTGATTTAAAAGCAATTGGGTGATTCTTTACTGCTCATATCACAGAATTCTGTGTGGAGAAAGTTCCTTTACATTTTAGCTACAAACAGATGTGAGTTGTTGCTGGGATTGAGGGTGATGATAATATCTTTAGTAACTTTGGAGACAGTAGTTATGGTGAAATGATAAAGCCAGAAGCCAGATTATAAAGGGTTATGAAGAGAATGAGAAGAAAGTAGAAGCACCTATTATGGACAACCTGACCCAATTGTTCAAATTGCTTACTACCTGACCTCACTGTATCAAATCTATTTCTTTTGTACTTGCTCTTCACTTGTATCTCACTCTTCATGACCTTGATTTGGAGTTTGCTTTACAAAGATACTGGAATGATCTTCCATTTCATTTTCTAGCTCAATTTTGCAGATGAGAATACTGAGGCAGTTAAATGACTTTGCCAGGGTCATACATCTAATAAGTGTTGAAGGCCAAATATAAAGTTGGAAGATGAGTCTTCCTAATTCCAAGCAAAGTGCTGTATCCACTGTGCCACCTAGACTTAATCTCTCCCTACTGTAGTGTTATCTTCTACCGATCTATGAGAGTGATCTTTCTAAAATAAAGATCTAAGTCATTATTCTAAACAGTAAGGTTCATTATTTCCCAAGCACCTACTTTATCAAATATAAAATTGCTTTTAGGACGTTTAAAGCCCTTCACAATCTATCTTTTTAACAATTTATTTTCCCCCTCCCTCCAAACACACACACACACACACACACACACACACACACAGAAGAGAGAGAGAGAGAGACAGAGACAGACAGAGACAGAGACATAGGGAGACAGAGAGACAGAGAGAAAAACAGAGACAAAGAAAGAGGGAGATGGAGGGAGGGAGAAACAGAGAGAGAGTTCAGTAGTTTTGTAATATTGGCTTCTTACTATTTCTTGCACTTGAAATTTCATTTCCAGACTATCAGCATTTTCACTGAGTGTTCCCATGTCTGGAATGGTCTCCTTCCTCCTCTCCAGGTCCTTTCCTCCCACTCTTCTTTCTGTAAGATGTGTCTTAATTCTATTGCCTTTCCTGTTTTGATGATTTCTAATTTCTGTTACATATAACAGAATGGTTGCATGCTATTTCCACTGTTACATTGTGAATTGCTTTCAAGTATTTGTTACCTTTTGCTTTTCTTTGTATCGCCATCTGCTAAACTAGACTCTTGATATTTCTTGACTGAGGAATGTTTCATAATAACAATCCATATACAGATAAAAAGAGAAGGCAGCAGGTCAAGAATAGCCACTAATTCTGATAAGTAAATCTATCTCCAGAAAACAAAAAGGGGGACAGGGAAGAGAAGATCTCAGACAGGATCAAGGTAGCTGTATTAAATTATTAATCCTTAATATCTCTATAGTAACAATGCTTTAAAAAAACAACAATAATATTAACATATTAGTCTAGGGTGGGAAAAGGGAAAAGGGATTTAATAAGGGTTATGATTTGTTACTGGAGCTGGAAGATTGGAATAATTCTTGAATTCTCAAATGGTACTTAGGGTATCCTCATTTTAAATTCCCTATACATTACATGTTTTCACTATCAGTATGAAAATAAGTATCCACTAATTCTAAGAAACCTTCAGATTACTTACTTATCAATATTTGCAACACTTTGGCCCTCCCTCTTATCATTCTTGCTTTTTTGTTAATCTTAAAAATGTAATTATTTATTGAATCCTTCCCTAATTGTAATGTTCTATTGTCTCCAGACACTGCCAATCACTCTCTGGGAGGAGATCTGCTGTCTCAACTCAATCTCCCAGCCAGACTCTTCTACCTCCAGAGTAGACTACTCCTCCAGACCCAACTCTGTCCTAGAGTAGACTAATTCCTTGCTCAATGTTGTCTTCTTTTATCCTCTCAGAGAATGGGATAGTGAGAACTCAAGGGCTTGTGGGAAAATTAATTCAACCAATGAACTTGCTCCTATTAAAGGTTATGTGAACTCCTTTTCATATGTAAACTCCTCTTCAGAAGTTCAAAGGGGTAAACTCCCCTTAAAGGCCAGAACCAAAGGTGGGAACTAGAGAATTGTTAAGTACCAACTTAGCACTTAGTAAGAACCTACAAGGACCTTTTCTGGCAAATTTCAAGGATGGCTTCTGTTGGTAATTATTTGTGGGTTTTTTAATGGTGAAGCATTAATTCAGAGGCTTGTCATGAAGTAAATTCTGAGAGAAAATGTGGAGCTCAAGTAGATGTGTATGTGTGTGTGTGTGTGTGTGTGTGTGTGTGTGTGTGTGTGTGTGTACAAAATAACAATAAAAAGTCAGTAGGAGTTTGACTAAGTAACACCTGGTTGAAAGTGCCACCCCTAATTTTTTCCACCTCTGTAAAGTTTGGCAAATATAAGAACTTTTTGCCTAGGTTTTTTATCTGTCAAATAAAGTCATTTTTTTAAAATGATAAATGCATACATATTGATTTTTTGATATAAAATACTCATTGGAGAGAATCTCAACTCTTCTAAATGTATTGGCCTGTACATTTGTCCAGAAACTGAAAATATTTATAGTTGGAATGTTTCATTTGGTGTCAGGTCAATTCGATAATACTGGCACCAAGAATTATCACATTATTATTATTTCTTCTCCTTTTTGGTCTTCTCCCTCTCCTCTTCCCTTTTTTCTCTCCCTCTTCCCCCTACTTATTCCCCCACACCCCTTCATTCTTTTTCTATATTTCATTCCCCTCCCCCTCCTCTGCTTGTTGCTCTCTTTCCTCTCTTCCCTTTTCTTGCCTCCCCCAAACCCTCCATGCTTCATCTACTCCTAATAGAAGTTCTTCTCCTCCTTCCCTCCTTCTCCTCTTCCTTATCTTTTTTTGCCCTTTTTTCCTTGTCCTCTCTTCCCCTCTTTTTTTGTTCTCCTGCTCCCTTTCTTCTCTTTTCCTCTTTTTTCCCACTCCTTGCTTGATTAAGCCTGAAGCCCTAACTTTCTGTTTCCTAGAAATCAGGAGATTTCCATTCCACTCTCTCCAAATAGCAAAAGCCAATTAGATGCCTTCCCCTCCCCTTCTCAATGCTCTTTTACTTGTGATGTAATCTTTTGTATAAAAGCTGTGTATCTTTACTACTTCTTCACCCTCCTACCAGGAGCTTTCTCTTCTTATCTCCAGAGGTCTCTATAAACAACTTTTCTTGCTTTTTGCTGAATGACCTCTGAGTAGTCATTTTGGGTAAGGGTTTTCTATATCCCTCACAGTTGAGGGCTCTCCAAGATCGAGTGTTTGGGGAAATGGCTGTGTGCACGCTGGACCGGGACAGGCACCCACACAGTAGTTTTCTCCATGTCCTCTGGCTCTGGTTGAGCAACCTCTCTCCCCTCTTAAACAATGACCCGAGGCAGGGATACTCAGTGGAAAGCAGAATTGAAGATTGGAGGAAGTAAAAGCCTGATGGCCAGCATTTCCAGCCTGAAAGATATATACAAGTGTAAACTCAAGGAACTCCTGGAGTCTGGGGGTCCATTGTTTAGGTGGAGGGAGACCCTGAGGGATTAGCTCTCCTAAATTTGTTTTTGGTGTGGACTGCTGTCGACCCCAATGATAAAGGACCTCATTGAGCAAGCTCTCTGGTCTCTTCAGGGGGGTGAGAGTAACTAAGAACCTCTGCCCTGGCATAAGGGCAATGAAGGGCCTCCATCAAAATCTGGACTGGCTCAAAGGCAGTAATATGGGATAGAAACAGTCCAAGAATTTGTATCAGTAGATTAGCTAGGGAATTCAAGATTGGAATGAACTTCCCAGATAAAAAAGGGAAGAAAACTGTATATCCCAGGACTATTTGGGTATATCAGACTTAAATCTATATGTAAAAGGTGAAAATAGAGTTTTGCATTTGTCTGTGTATGTATGTCTGCTTTGCATTGCTTTTGTTCCCTGTTAAAAGTTAGCAAGCTCATAAGAGATCACAATTCAGCCTCTGTGTTAAGGCTGAATTGTTGGGAGTTGGAATTCATTCAGAATAGTAATTCTTTCATAGTGGCACAGAATTAGGGGAACTAATTCTGGACTTCTGGAGAAAAGAAAATATTTTATTCTCTTTCTCTTCCTTTTCCTCTGGCAGCAGCTCTACAGGAAGGGGGAGAGAAGGTGAAAAAAACAAAAACATAATTTGAAAGTTTGGAAAGTTTTGAGATAATAAAAGAACAGTGGCTATCACTCGTATAAACAAGGAGCCTGATATTCTCACTCAGTCGGAGAAAAAAAATTTTCAAGGTAAAACAAAGATTGGTGCTTAACTCTTTTCTGGTTTATCAAAGAAAAGAAGTTTGACAACTGTTTGGTCATGTATATATATATATATTGTATTAATTTATTCTCTAACATACTTAACATGTATTGGTCAACCTGCCATCTGGTGGAGGGGGAAGAAGGGGAAAAATTAGAACAAAAGGTTTGGCAATTGTCAATGTTGTAAATTACCCATGCATATATCTGGTAAATAAAAACTATTCTAAAATAAATAAATAAATTTAAAAAAAAAAGTTTGAATGGAATATCATGGGTAATTTTGGGAAATTTGACAAACTAAAGTACTGGTTAATTTTAAAATAACTTTAAATTGGTATGTGTGTTAAGACTGGAAACTTAAAATTGGAATCAAGAAATTGTAGAGATATGACATATGGCCTGAGACATTCCTTATGACATCCTGAAAGACATAGGCTGGGAAGCCTGGGGCCCCAGCCAACTGAAGAGTTGCTGAGGGGTGGAGTTAAGGGGTGGAGCTGAGGTGTGAACTCAGCCGGTTTGTTATCAGCTGTGTTATCACTTGCTGGCTCAAAGGATAGATTGTTCCTTTGAGTATTCTATTGCACTAGAGTAGAACACTAGATTACTTTTGTACTTGTACCCTGGAGGCCAACAGGCTGTCTGGACAATGACAGGACTCCAATCAGTGTCTTTGGATTACTCACTTTTGCCTAGGTTTTTCATCTGTCAAATAAAGTTTTTGGACCAGCGAGCCTCGCTTTTACTTTAGCTGGGAAAGTCTACCCATGGCATGATTGAACTGGAAATGCTTCAACATGGCTGGTATGTACATCTTAGATGAGCTGTTTTTAATAGTGTCCAGAGCAACCTTGGGAGTTCTTTAAATTACATTGTAAAAGATGTTTAAATTGGATCTTTTTCTTTTGCACCTTTTAAAATTGAGACATCATCATTGCTCTGAGAAGACTTCCCTAGACTTCAACAGGCTGATATATAGGTGTCCCTGAAAACCAAAAGGTCGAGAATTCTTGATTGAGATCTTCTCTGTACCCCCAAATGGTTTCATTTCTATCAGCAGATTGCTAACAAGACTTGAACTCAAAAATAGATGACACACACAAGAGAAATTGGATTGACTTGTTCTGCTCAGCTCCACAGGGATAAATTGCTACTGTTTGTCTTTTGCTTTTGTTTTTTGTCCTTCATTTACAAAGAGGACCCTGGCCTTGGGGAGGTGATACAAGTGAGTTGGAGTTAAGTGGCTGAGGAATGGGCAATTTCACTTTCTCCTCTGGAGATGGAGATCAAGAAAAATGCAGATGGCCCTGGAGGTGGGGGAAGTCATCACAAGGTGCTCAGTTTTCCAAGTCCCTATTGAATGGCCAACTTTCAAGGAAATTCTAGAAAGGATGGGGGTGGGGCAGTAGTTGTTTGTTTATTATCAGAAATAAGTTGAATCAGATGATATCTGAGAGCTTTCTCCTCCACAAAAACAACATGAAAGCTCCTTGAGTACAGGCACATCAGTTTTCTCCTGGTATGCCACTCTTCCAGTAACGTACCTGACAGAGTTCCTACTCTATCATTGTGAAATCAGTCTGATCCTATGAATTATGGCATCAGTGGGTAGGGTTGGATGAGATAGATGAAAAAACTTAATCCAAGAAAAGTCTGGTGATTTGCCTAGGTCTTGATTTCACACCTCCTCAAAAGCATTGCCTCTGTTATGGATGGTGCATCTGGGAAATTCTCAACTTCCCCTTAATTAAGATCAGCTGGAGACACTCACTCCCTTCCAATACCTCTTCCTTGTCTACCAAACTGCTCCCAGTTTGGACTTCTTTAATTTCTTTGATTGCATTTGTTTTGGACTTCTTCCAACACAGTATTTTATCACCACACCAACTTACCTTGTGTCTTCCCCCTTGGAACTTTTCTTTTGTGTGTTGCCCTTCCCCCAGCAAGTCCTAAACTCCTAGGTCTCTGGTTTGCATCTCTATCCCCAGTGCTCAGGCACTGGTATGTTGTAGGGGCTTAATAAATGTTGATTTGCTGGTGAGATTCAATGTCAATTTTTCATGTACTCCATCACAAGAAATACATTACTCTGCTTTATTTCCAGATGTGTTTCTTCCTTACTGAAGGATTATAGAAATGTTACTTAATCTCACAGGGTCTGAGTTTCTTTACCTACAAATTGTAGATATTATAGAAAACATCTCTCATTCCTTCAGCTGTAACAATTCCTGATTTGATAATTATTTTAAGCAGGAATTTACAGCCCTTAAATTATATGTATAAGTGAATCTACTATGTATGTAAGACATTGATATAATTAGAATTATTCATATACATATACAAATATAAAAGCATTTATATCAATCACCTAGGAGTTTATAATCTGTTTATCTCTCTTATCCATGCATCTGTCCCAATATTATTACTGAAAATATTATCATCTCAAGAGACATGTGTCAGTGTGTGTCCACATGTGTGTGTGTGTGTCTACAAAATGACAATGAAAAGACAGTAGGAGTTTGACTAAGCAATAACTGGGTGAAAGTGCCACCCCTAATTCTTACTGAAAGACCAGTGAGATCAGTTCTCTCAATCCAGAAGGCAAGAGTATAGCTCTAAAATCTTTGAGCAACTAGGCACTTTGGAAAAGGGAATAAAAGGCAGGGTTAATTGGCTCTTTATTCTTCTTTTCAGAGACCAAAGAATTTCCTGAAGAGAAACTTTATGAAAGTTGTGACTGTGGGAAGGCTTTTCGGATAAAAAACTATCTCACTGTGCATCAAAGAATTCATGCTGGAGATATTCTGTGTGAGTGTAAGAAGTGTGAGAAGACCTTCCATTTCAACTCAGATCTTATTGAACATCAAAAAATTCATACTGGAGAAATATCTCCTATATATAATGAATATGGAACATCTTTTGGACAGAGTGCACAATCTTATATCTATCAGAGGATTCATAATATAGAGGTTCTTCATGAATGTAAGGAGTGTGTGAAGACCTTCCATTGCTATTCAGCTCTCATTCAACATCAAAGAATTCATACTGGAGAGAAGCCTTATGAATGTGAAGTATGTGGGAAGGCCTTCTGCCAGAATGCAAATCTTATTGTGCATCAGAGAATTCATACGGGTGAGAAACCTTACAAATGTGCAGTATGTGGGAAAGCAGTCTGTCAGAATACAAAACTTTTTATGCATCAGAGAATTCATACTGGAGAGAAACCTTATGAATGTAATGAATGTGGAAAAGCCTTCAGGAAGAAGGAATATCTTACTGTCCATCAGAGAATTCATACTGGAAAGATTATTCATGAGTGCAAGGAGTGTGGGGAGGCCTTCCATCACAACTCAGTGCTTATTCGACATCAAAGTATTCATACTCAAGAGAAACCTTATGAATGTAATACATGTGGGTAGGCCTATAGGATCAAAGGACATCTTACTGTGCATCAGAGAATTCATACATGTGGGAAGGCCTATAGGATCAAAGGACATCTTACTGTGCATCAGAGAATTCATACTGGAGAGATTCTTTGTGAATGTAAGAAGAGTGGTAAGAGCCCTTAAATGATTAGATTCTGATTCCCTGCATGAAGTTCAGGGAGTCCTTATATATCCCTCATGGGCGTAGGTCATACTCCTATCCTCTGCAGAGGTCTTTAAGGGAGGCAAAGATTTAGTGTTTTCCTGAGTTAGGGAGAAGTTATGCTGCCAAAGGTTGGAAATGATGATAAGTGGATGGTGGTATTGGGAGATGAACAGAGGGAGCCTATGATATTGCCCCAACTTATATTGTATAAAGCAGTTTGGAATAATCAGGGCCCAATACATACTTCTTCAAATTCTGTCATTTTGATGGTAATCTCTTTTCTTTTTCCTTTCTGTGTTTGTTTTTAATTAGCATTTTATTGGCATGTCTCAAAATGCCATCAAAAGCCCTGAATTATGCAATTACAAAATTGAGAATTCCTATTTCTTAAGAAGGAATGAGAAGTAAATAACATTCCAGTATTTCAGTCTGAAGCCCAATTCTTCAGAGGTAACAAAACTAGCAATAGTTGAATCAATTTGTGTAAAAACTTAAGGGAAAAACTTGGAGGAGGAATTTAATTCTTTTCTATCAATGCAATATTGTAAAGCAGTCATCAGAAAGTACATCTCTTTATGAGCTAGCATACTGTGGAATATAAATCCAAAAAAATGATAGTAACATTTGATTTGAGTTTTCCTCCATAATATTTTCCTCTGGTATTATCTTCTCAAAACCACCCTCTTTTCTAAATAACGAATTTGGAACTTTCTCCTAAAGAAGCTAAACCCATTTATCAAAGCTTCTTTTGAAAATTTTTTGTAATAATAGCTTTTGATTTTCAAAGTACATGCAAAGATAGTTTTCAAGATTTACCCTTGCAAAATATTGTGTTCCAAATTTTTCTCCCTCCTGTATGAATAAGAAAATTTATGGTTCAGATTCACACTTACAATAAGACACACAAGAAAAAGAAGATAGATGTTTTATTGATTTATAGAAAAGGCAAATGAATAGGCAATTTGCAGTAACAGAAACAATAGCTAACAAGCCTTCATATTAATGTAATTATAGCAATACTCATGTAAATGTAAAAAGTAGTAGAAAACATTGCCAATTCAGAGAGCACCAGCTCCTGATGTTTTCATCTAGGAGATCTCAGCTTCAAACCTGCTCAAAACCTTTGCCTCTGTTATGGATGGTGCATCTGGGAAATCCTCAACTTCCCCTTAATGAAGAACAGCTGGAGACACTTCCAATATCTCTTCCTTTGCTACCAAACTGCTCCCAGTTTGGACTTCTTTAATTTCTTTGATTGCATTTGTTTTGGACTTCTTCCAACACAGTTTTTGATCACCACACCAACTTACCTTGTGTCTTCCCCCTTGGAACTTTTCTTTTGTGTGTTGCCCTTCCCCCAGCAAGTCATAAACTTCTAGGTCTCTGGTTTCCATCTCTATCCCCAGTGCTTAGGCACTGGTATGTTGTAGGGGCTTAATAAATGTTGGTTTCCTAGTGAAATTCAGTATTAATTTTTATGGACTCCATCACAAGAAATACATTACTCTGCTTTATTTCCAGATTTGTTTCTTCCTTACTCAAGGATCATAGATAACTTATTTAATCTCACTGGGTTACAGTTTCTTTAGCTACATATTGTACATATTATAGAAAACATCTCTCATTCCTTCAGCTGTAACAATTCCTGATTTTATACTTATTTTAAGCAGGAATGTACTGCACTTAAATTATATGTATATGTGAATATATTAAGTATGCAAGACATTGATATATTTAGAAATATTTATATAAATATACAAATATGATAGCACTTATATCAATCACCTATGGGCCTATAATCTGCTTATCTCTGTTATCCATCCATGTGTCCCAATATTATTACTCAAAATATCATTTCAAAAGACATGGGTGAGTGTGTGTGTGTGTGTGTGTGTGTGTGTGTCTGTGTGTGTACAAAATGACAGTGAAAAGACAGTAGGAGTTTGACTAAGCAATACCTGGTTGAAGTTGCCACCCCTAATTCTTTCCACCTCTGTAAAGTTTGGCAACTATGAGAGCTTTTTGCCTAGGTTTTTGATCTGTCAAATAACATTTTTGGACCAGCTAGCCTCTCTTTTACTTTAGCTTCGGAATCTTTGATAAGGAGATCCTATGTCATGTAAGCCCTTTCTTTAAGTCATTTTTAAAAAGGATCAGTGCATATATTCATTCTTTGATGTCAAATGCTCATGGGAGAGAATCTCAACTCTTCTAAATGTAATGGCCTATACATTTGTCCAGAAAATCAAAATATGGTTGGAATGTGTCATTTGAAGTCAGGAAGAGCTGGATTCATATTCTGCCTAAGGCACCAGCAATTACCACTGCCAAAATCCCTCGACCACTTTTTCCTTCCAGAATCAATTTATTCAGGGGCTTCATTAGTGTTTGTTTGTTTTCTTTCCCAAGCCAAGGACATCACCAGCAAAATCTCTTCATATTTCCATATTGAAACATATATTTGAGTAGACAATATTAACCACAGGTCAATTTAATATGACTGGCACCAAGAATTTCCAAATTATTATTATTTGTCCTCCTTTTCCTCTTTTCCATCTCTTCTGCCCTTCTTTCTCTCCCTCCTCCCCCTATTCACTCTCCTAATCCACTTCATTCTCCTTCTGCTTTCCTTCCTCCTCCCCGTCCTTGTCCTTGGTGCTCTCCTTCCTCTCTTCCCCGTTCTGGCCTCCCCCACACCTTCCTGCTTCATCAACTCCTAGTAGAAGTCCTCCTCCTCCTTCCCTCCCTCTCCCCCCTTGTATTTTTGGCTTCAGTTCTTCGGGGGTTTTTCCTCTCTTCCCCCTCCTTTTTCTTCTCCTCCTCCCTCGCTTCTCTTTCTTCTTTTTTTCCCTTCTCTTCTTCCTCTTCTTCCTCCTCCTTTTCTTTTTCTTTGCACATGGAAACAAATATCAGTTTTTCAAAAGGGTCCTGCACTAAAATTTGCCTTGTTATTGCCCCAAAACATTTAGCAAATGCATCCCAGATGTTGCTTGGAATCAAAATACCTTGTATAACGACCATATAGATGGACAAGTCACTTAAACTCTATTTTTCTTGATTTTCCTATGTGTAACATGCAGATGGTACCAAGGCACACTTTCATTGCACACAGAAGATGCTATTAAAATAATGATTCTTCAGAGAAAAGTCTAGTACTAGAGAGGGATGATCTTGATGGTGAACTTCATAAACAATGTACAGATATGTTAACTGATTTTGAACAGTGTGTAAGTTCTTCATAGAAATATGATGAAAATCATTTACAAAATTTAAGGGGGGAATTGTTGTGTGGAATAGAGAGATATAAGGTGAAGAACTTCCAGTTATGCATGAATTCTTTTTCTGTATTTTATTTTCATTGTTTCCCTGTTTCCCCTATGACCTGTAAAATATGTGCAGGCTCAGATGTACTGGATCCTTGGCCAGCTATTAACATATTGACTTAACTTGAGCTGATCACATTTATCAGTATTTGATGTTTATCAACATTTAGTCTATCTGCTTGATTAAGTCTGCTGGCCTCGTTTTCTGTTTCCTACTTATCAGGATATTTGGGGGAAATTGAAACCTTCCATTCCAATCTCTATGAATAGCAACAACAGATTAGATGCCTCCCCTTGGCCTTCTCAATGCTCTCTTTACTTGTGATGTGATCTCTTTTTGAAAAGCTATTTATCTATACTACTTCTTTGGCTCTCCTACCCCAAGCTTTCTCTTTCTCATCTCTTGATGGGATGGCTCATCGTCCAGAGTTTTTCAAGAACTAACTTTTCTACTTTTGACTGAATGATGCCCGAGTAGCTATTTTGGATCTTCTACATGCCTCCCAGTCAGATCTTCCTGACTTCAAAGCTGGTTTTCTATGAAATTCGCCTCCGACATGGCCCTGATTTTGCTTTTTCAGGTCGTTTTTTTACACATGTGTTTGACTTCTGCTAGCTTGAGTTAGATGATTGCTCTTCTTCTAAAATTGAAAATTATCTTTGGGCATGTTTTGAAAATAAAAGCTTCAATACACAAAAATACAAAAGAAAAAAGAAATAAATTGTCCACGTTTCTTCCAAATGGTCAAAGATGTATAATCTATTGTAAACATACTTGTTGCTGCCCCTTTTACTACTCGAACCTTGTGGCTTCCCTGAAAGCTACTCTTAATGCCCGTGCCTCCACTGCATGGCTAAGTCACACTCACCCATATTTGGCCACCCACCCGCATCCCACAGAGACAGACCACTAGGAGGTAAGGATGAAGTGAAACAAAACTTTATTCTTAGATAGGACATATTGACAACCCCCTGAGGATCCTGGGCAAGGGAAGATCCTCTAGCATAATGTCATTGACCCAAGAAGAGAGAAAAATGACATTGAAAATTGAAATCAAACGGAACGAAAGGAATGTTGAATATTGGTCTTCTGGAGGAGTAGGAAATAGTCAAAATAATAATAATTTTTGTAGTATAGTCATTAAGTTGGTTTTTTTTGTTTGTTTTTATTTTGTTTCATTGTTTGTTTGTTTTGTTTTGTTTTGTTTTTAATTTGAAGTCTGTTGTGGAAGCCACCTGCTAGTGGCTGCTGGGGATCTCATTCTGAACAGCAGAATACACAAAAGTCAACTGTAAATTTGTCAGAAACTGTCAATGTCCTTACACATATTTCATTTAATCCACAGGAAAACCTGTTCTTTCCTCTCTTTTACATTTAAGAAAACAGGAAAACAGGTTAATTGACTTGAGCAAGATTCCACAGCCAATAAGGGTCTGAGACTGGATTTGAACCCAGGTCTTCCTAACTCCATGCCCAACACTCTACCCAGTAAGTTACATGGATGATAACTACAACAATGGCTGACTTACAATGACATTGACATCTTGTACCTTCAGATCTAAAGAAGTTTATGGTCAAGATGCTGTAGATCCTAATTTAAGCTTTGAGTAAATTTATCCTCTCAGCAAAAGGTCTGAATTCTCAGTCATGTAGAGTTGGGACCTCATAATGTTATTAGGATTTCCCAACAAGATCATTCTTCTTCCAGGATTCTATCCTGGCCTCAAGTTCCTCACATCCAGTTATATAAATGGCATATCTCTCTCCAGAGGAGCTACCTGGAACCATGATGCATCTCTTTTTATCACCAGACAAGCTATAGACATAAAAGCGTTCTGGTGACTTTAAATTTTTGACATATTGCAAAAATTGCGTTGCCACAGTATAATAATGAGAATCAAATGTTAAAGTGTAAGGTTCCGTAATCTGTTGGTCATAAACCCTTTGATAATCCCTATGGAAAGTCCTATGGACAATATCCTGGAGCAGTTCGATATTTGGCTTCTGGAGCATTTCTTCCGACTTTTGGATGACTTCTGCTACAAGTCTGCTTTGTCTGGTTATCATAGCTTCCCACTTCTTCTTTTCTTCCATTATTTTCCATTGCAGGGTAGCCTCCAACTCCTTCAGCGTCTGATAGAGCTCCCTGAATGTCTCATCCATCTGCTCGACAGTAAGTTCTTCATGTTGCACTATCTCAGTTTCATCCTTCATACCCAGGAGGTGTTCTTCTATTGCAAGACTTTCTTTCTCAGACAGCCTCCAGTATGTAACTTTGTAGCCAGTGTCCTGCACAGCCCATGCCATCGTTTTTTCTTCCTCTTCTATTATAAGTTCTTGAGTATCTTCCATCAGCTCTTTCAAAAGCTTCCAATACTTCAGGATATACTTCCTACAAAGGAGAGCAGCCACTCCAATTGGCCAATGGATGTGGTTCTCATGATTCTCTGATTGAGAACAGGTCACACAGAGTAGCGCTTTGTTGGTATCACAGAAAAACTTCAGGTCTTCCCCGTGCATCTCACAAAAGCCTTCTCCTTCAGGGAACATGACAATATCAACTTGAAGATTTCTGAGCTGGGAGAATTCCCAGCATGCAGTGCAACATGAAGATCCAAAAACTTTTTTCTGGAGACAAAACTTGCACACGGTGTGTCCACATTCAAGAGTGATTTGCTTAGATGTCTCTCTGAGACAGTCATAACAGATAGTATTTGTCTCTTGTAGCTCTTCAAATTCATTTTCTCTCAGCCTTTCATCTCCTTGGAAATATCTGTCCCTCAAGAAAGCATTGAGTGGAAGCATTTTAGTTCAAAGAAAGCACTGGACTGTTCAGGTACCAAAATGTGAAGTCCAAGCTAGCACCCTGAAGGGCTCAGAATAAGTCCTTGCCCCAAGTTGGGCACCAAAATGGAGTGTCCTGTTGTTTCTCAAATTGTAATCTTTCTCTGGGAGGAATCCTTTTCTCTGTGAGCAGGTTTCTTGGGATGTTTCTGGAGCCTCCAGCCAGAGCAAAGGGAGAATCCTGAATCCTCTTCTTCCTGATTCCTGGCTCCTTTTATCCTCCCAGAAAATGGGCTTGTGGGTATTCCAAAGGTGTAAACTCCTTTATAGGTGTCAACTCCTTTTAAAGGTGTCAACTCCTTTCAGAAGTTTAAAGGTGTGAATTAAAGATGTGCATTCTGAGCTAGAGAACTGTTAACTACTATGCTAAATCAGACAACTGAGTTAGCACCTAGTGATCCTTACAAGAAACAGTCACAATTTTGTTGTGTTCCATACTCAATTCCCACAGTCCTCTCTCTGGGTGTAGATGGTTCTTTTCATCACTGACCAAGTGGAACTGGTTTGAGTCCTCTCATTGTTGAAGAGACAATTGGCTATTTCTTTTACCCTGGCCGAATCAGGAAGAATTAAATCAAGGGTAGCACCTGGTGAATCCAAGGCTAGAAATCTAGTAGTTCTGCATTTGGGTAATTCCTATGCTGGGGGGTAACTATTATTGAATAAACTATGCCAGAGGAAGCAGTGAAGGGGATAACAGAGCAATTGGATGATGTCAGAAGAATGGGAATGGTTCTGGACATGTTGTTGGCAAAACAAAAAAGAAAAAGAAGGGGAGAGAAGGAGGAAAAGGATAGGAGGAGGTGAAGGGGAAAGGAGGGAAAAGAGGAGGAGGAGAAGAAATCTGCTACAATTGGAGCAAGTTGTTATACATTCACTTCTGATATAGCCCTGTCAGAAGAATTAACAGAGAATTCAGGGAGTAATTATCCATTGACTGAATGTCTGGAGTCATGTTTTTTCTCATCCTGATCTTCATAGCAATTGCTGGGATTTTAAATGTAGCAGGAGATTGTCCTATGTGAGATTTGCTCAGAGGTTAATATACTTTTATGAAGTGGGATATAAAAAGTATTAGGCAATTTCTGGGGGTTAGAAAAGGCTGTGGAAATTGTGAAGTAAAAAAAAAACAAAGAGTTGGGGGATTGTGACACCCCTTCCCCCTCAGGGCTGAGTAGTGTGAGCTGCCTGCCTCCCTCCCACTGCTTGCCCTCAGCCTGGGCCCAGTCTGTTTGTCCCCTCCCCCAAGCCAACACAAACCTTTTCTGACGAATTTCAGGGATAGCTTCTGTTGGTAATTATTGCTGGGTTTTTTAACCCAGCATTAATTTAGCATTAATTCGGAGGCTTGTCATGAAGTAAATTCTGAGAGAAAACAGGGAGCTCAAGCAGTTGTGTGCCTCCTCTCCGGCATTTTGGCAGGAAGTCTGTCCTTCATTTTCAAAGAGAACCATGATTTTGGGGAAGTGATACAAGTAAGCTGGATTTCAGGAATGGGAGGGGGAGGAATGGGCAATTTCACTTTCTGCTCTGGAGCCATCTGTGCCTGCTGGTAAGCTGGAGATCAAGAGAAATGGAGATGGCCCTGGAAGTGGGGAGTCATGATCAGGTGCTCTATTTGGCATCCAAGAAGTTTTCCAAGTCCATATTGGATGACCAACACTCAAGGAAATTCTAGAAAGGATGGGTTATAGTTGTTTATTTCTTTTCAAAAATAAGTTGAATTACATGATATCTGAGAGCTTTAAAGGTGTAAACTCCTTCCAATAGAGAACAGGTGTAAACTCCTTTTAAAGGTGTAAATTCCTTTCAGAAGTTTAAATGTCTGAACTAAAGGTATGAATCCTGAGCTAGAGAATTGTTAAGTACTATGCTATATTAGACAACCCAGTTAGCACCTAGTAATCGTCAGAAGGAACAGTAACTTTTTTTTTGAGAGTGACTTTGTATTTAGGATCAGATTATTTAAAACTTCTCTTCTTATAAAAAAAAACAATCAGCAGGATGATTTCAGAGAGGCCTGAACAGATTTTCATGAACTGATGCTAAGTGAAATGTCTAGATCATAACATTGGCATATCAGGGACAAGAAGAACTAGATAAATTTGTCTCCTTGCTCCTGGTTCTTTGCTAAATTCTTTTGGAACTTGGCCCACTTCAATTGGTGTTACAACTACAATAAAAATTTCCCCTTAATTTGGAGATGGGTTCAAGCATGCAAATTCTTTTGGAACACCTCACAACATCAGCCTGCAAGCCCCAACCTTTAGAGGTCTTTTCTGAACCTCAACAATATTACATTGTTTTCCAGGGCAATTTGTTCTGAGATTATACATATTGCAGTGCCCATTTTTCTTACTTTTACTTCCTTGTTAAAGGATGAAAGCAAGACATACCTTAAGATTTAGAATATCTAAATAACGTAGGACTTAATCTCACAAAATTTATATCAGATATCCAGGTGGCCTGACAAAATGTTAAAGCACAATTGATATACTTTTCACCAATTATACAATATGCAATTTAGCAAGCAGCATGGTCTACTCAGGAAAGACAAATATATGATCTCTTTAGACACCAGAGTACCAAAAATTTTTTAAATGAAAATTAAATCAAAAGCAAATTTAAATTTCTAGTAGCAATACTTCTGGACCAATGCATACATATTTGTAAAATCTTATACTCGAATAAACAAATTCACAATCTCAGGACACACTAGGTAATAGTAATTATCTCGTACAATTTCAAAATCACAATTCCGATTTAAACACAAGCAGTCCCAAGACTTAAGGTGGCAGAAATGTTCCCCTTCAAGTCTATCTACAAGGCTGTGAGAAATTAGTGGACTTTGGGAGCCTGTGGAAGAGAGTCATAGCATTTGTGGACCCAGGTGTCCAGCTGCAGATATATAGTCCAGGGACTAGCCCACACTCCTTGCCAGAAATGCCAGGGGGGCACTGTCAAAGATGTTGAGCACCAGCACAAATTTCAGAATAATCCAGGCCAAGAAGGAAAGCAGTCCTAGCCAGGACAGATTCCACAAGCTTTTCCAAGGGAGAGAAGTTTGTAAAATCCCAGAGAAGGTGATTTTTTTTCCCTTTTGCAATTTTTCTGTAAGACTCAGGCAAAAGCCTCTGGTTAAAGTCACTGCCTTTCTGGATGAAATGCCAAGACAAGGATGCCATTAGTGGCCTCTCCTGTGGTAAAGGATTTGATGCTGATTCTACTTTTGCTTAAAGCATACAAAAGCTGACTACAATCTTCAAGGTTATATGAAAAGAGGCTATCCAACAGTAACTCAAATATGTCTCCATTGTCCATTTTAAAGGAAAAATAGCTTAGTTATCCTATGACATACATGGAGGGAAGGAGGGCAGGGTCCCACCTCTTAATCATTGCCAATAAGATTTGCCTACAACTCCTCCTTAATAGGCTAATCCTTCAACTGGAAGTTGGTCATCCACCCAAGGGCAAATAGATCCATATCTAAGTGATTGAAGCAACATGTATTGTTTATGGGTGCTTAAACCCAATGTAATTTTTACTATAACAATTTTGTTTAACTAATCTATTCCTTTAATGTCACACGAATTAAATTATTTTTAGAAGATTTTATGGATTTACAAAAAAATGAGAGAAATCCCAAAGTTCATTTGGAAGAACAAAAGATCAGGAACTTCAAAGAAGCCAGGAAAAAAAGATATAAAGGAAATCAATTTAGCGGTATAAGACCATAAACTACATTATAAGGGAGATCTTTGCTGAAGTTGTGTGGGACAAGTTAGGTGCCCCTTCCCAATTAACTAATCAGAAACATCATCAGGTACATTTAATTTCTGCAAGTTGAGGCCTAGAAATACACCTGGGAGCCATCCCAACTCAGCCATATGCTCCTGGAACCTGGCCAGCTTCCATCATGTCCAAGGTGTAAAAGCAAAAGACTCGAGCTTACTCATTGGATAGACTAAAAGGACATAACCATCCTTGACCAATGGTCACCAATGTTTGTTAAGGGACAGATCAATTCCCCCAAGAGATCAATTCCCCCAGAACCTCCACAGATGTAGATCATAACATCGGTAGGATTTGCAAAGCATCCTTTCCTGAAAAAGCTGTTGAAGACTGGGAAGGAGATAAATTACAGGCAGAGGGAAGAGAGAGGTAAGACAATGCAACAGCTTCTTACTCAGAGACTTCAGAGTGTTATACCACAGTTTTCTTTGAATGTCCTCAGTTTCCTTAATTGTCCTATTCAGTTACTCTGCCTCAGATTATTACCATTCCCTGCTAATGTTTGATAGGATAAAGGTCTTATATCTTAGACCTTAGGCTATACTTATTCCCTCTTAATGTTTAATGGGATAAAGGTCTTTATCCATTTAGACATCATTAGAATATCAGGAGCCTCTCCAGTAGCTCCCATTATGTCATCCTAGGTGCCTCCCCCTAATTAGGTCAGACCCATCCAGGTACCTCCCCCATTATGTCATCCCAAAAAAGAATGCTGTATCTGATAGTCAGGGCTAGATTTTTTGAGATGATAGAATGGATCAGCCCTGAGACCAACCATGGATCCATTGGTCCCAGTAAATCTCTCCATTTATTAAATTCTGTATTGAATATTCTCTAATCTCTGTCTTGCTTAGTTTCTCCAGCATTACATTTTGGAGGCCCCAGCGAGATATGAGAAAATGAGCAGGATTAGAGATAAGAGACTTTCCAGCCTCTGCCTTTGGGCCTGAGTTGCTGCTGATCTGAATTCTTGGCCTCGAGGGGCTGGGCCCCCTGGATTTTTTTTCTAGAGACTCCAGGAAACAGAAAATTTTCCTGCTACAAAAGTCTGAATGTAGACACCTTTCATTTACAAGAGAATGTAAATCTGTCTGGGTACCACCTATTTTGTTTGTACAAGACGTGTTTAAGTACCTATACCTGTTCTGTTCTGTATGCTAGCATCTGGATTCCCAGAATTACAAAATGCCAATCCGAATAAATTCTGGGAGTAGGGACTTCTGGACGCAGGGGATCCTATGTGGCTGTCTTCTAAGACACATCTAGTACTGTGTGCCTGTTGACACAACTCTAGGCATTCCAGAGTATAAGTCTGCGTGTTTTTTAAGATACCATCTGGAAAAAAAAAAAAAAAAAACAAACATCAAACAAACAAACATACAAACAAACAGCAGGCTCTGTTTGGATTATGGAAGGGCAGATTGTAGTTGACAACCTCCCTCAAGGCTATTCTTTCTAGATAAGCTGCTATACAGTCTATGTGTGTTCTGTGTTCTGTGTGATTTGTTTGTCTGTTTGTTAATTTTAAGATCTCTGTTAAATTTAAGAACAATGATCAAATTTGAGAATTGGTTATACTGAACTCTAGCTGGAGAAAACATTTGATAAGGAGTTTTAAATTGTGAAAAAAACAATGTATGGTTGCCTATGCTGGCTAGATTTAATTATCACTAAGTATGAGATCTTAAAAGAACAATATCTTGTTAAAGAAGTTCTGTTAACTTGTCTGAAAGGGGTCATGTGGCTCTAATTAGGTAAAGTATGTAGCAAAAAGGATCTGAATTCGGAAGACTTCAACGCTGGCCAAATTAGAGCTTAGGAGAAGTCTATTGGGAATAATGGCCTTGTGGAGCCAGAGGGAGAGAAAGAAAAACTATGCTGTTTCATTATTTGAAATATGATAGGAAAAGCAGTTTTATATTATTGGGAATTTAAAGCTGTATTTAGTTTGGTTCAGAGTTTCTTACCTATGATAGAACATTGCAAATTATGCTTTAAATCCAATTCTGCTGGACATGTAGGTTTTATGAAATCTTCCCCCTCCCCTGACTAATGTTTGCTTCTTTAAAGGTTGATTGGGGTAGGGATATTTTGTCTTTAAAGTGAAGATTTAAACTGGATCTGCATTGCTCTCTGATACTTCAGGCCTGGAGTATCTGGTTAGCCTGGGCTGCAGTTTAATTCGAATTCCCTCCCTCCCCAGCTTCTTTGGAGATGGAATGGGGGAAGTTCAGCCACATGGAATCCTCTTCTCTCCTTCCCCCTTTAAACTTGCAGACATTTTCTATCAAGTTGGAGCCACCTGTGTACTTGGCTAAAAGGAGCAAACTGATTCATATGAACATAAGGTTAGGGTAAATATCTGTATAGGATTTATCTGAAACTTTGGTTCGTGCAGGTAATTGAAACATTATTGGAGATTAAATATCTTGGGTTTGTAGTTATTTAGAGCAATGGTCAATAAGAAACTCTTAATGCAATTCAATTATGTCATACTTTGCTATTTCCAGTTTGGTTATATGTTATACCTGGCTATCTGTAATCAATACTTGAGCAAATAAGTATTTAGTCTGTTCATCTATCAGTTACTAGATAGTGTGTCTAGATATTTAAGAGGTTTTTTTTTAAGTTCATAAATAATGAGAGGCCACATCTTGTAGCAGTCTTTGTGGACCAGTCTTTCTATCTCAGACTGTTCTAATTTTTCTTTGTTAGACTTATTTTTGTTTCTAGATTTGGTCAAATTACCGATATTGACTTGCTTCTAGGACCTAGATCCAAGCTTTGATTGTCAGCACTCCACACTATGCCCATCCCCCTCCGTGGACTGAGCATTTCTGCCCATCTTCAGCAGAAAGTAGTTTTGAGAAAATCATCTCCCCTACTTTTGATGTAATGTGGACTGATATGGGGGAGTGGGAAAGTGGCTGAATTATTGTTAAAAATTTAACTATTACTGTGTTTGAGACAGGATGGAAATTCTTAAACTTGTGTACCTATTGTAGTTATATTTGAAGGATTTTTAGTCTGTTGTATATATGTATAGGAATTTTGATTCGCTCTTGGGATTTATATGTGAAATGGTTATTTGATAATTCATTTCCATAAGAATAAAAGGGAGGAAGATATAGGATATTGGGGAAACTGGTGTATTTTCTTAGCCACTTCTGTCCTACTACCTATCTCACTAGTTCAGATTGAATTGAAGTCCTTAAATTGACTGGACTATGATTTGTTGGTTATGCTTTAACTTTGAAATCCCTTATTCTGTTGAATTGCCCTGGCAGACTCAAGTCAGACACCTGGCAGTCTCTCTGATCTGTTTTTCCACTCCTGTAATCCCAGTTCCTTAATTAGTATTTCAGCATTCTCAAAGAACCTTGCAGCAGTTTGATATCAGGCCTCGAAAAGTTTGGGGTTGCTTGCCTTGGTCTAACTGTGCATACACTGCTCAGAAATCCGCATCCTAGGAGCAGCTCCTGTCCCATTGAGGGGACAGCTGGAGCTATACCAGGCCCCACTTTTCCCCTAGGACTTGGGGTGCCCCGCTTAGTATGGGCAGCGAATTCAGGATTGTCTTGAGGCCTGCTGCTCTATAAGCAGAGGCTGAGTTAATTGCACAAACATCCACAGACCTAACTCACAATGAACTGTCCATATGCTCCCCAACTGCAGAGAATCTGACATGATTGCAATGAGGAGCTTTCTGTATTGCTGATTAACTCTGGGGTTATCAGAGAGAGACTTGTCTTTACCATAAGTACTTGCATTGTTCTAGCTTTATTTTGGTTTTTATTTCATTTATTTGCTTTACATTGGGTTGGTCAAAATTATGGGGCTAAGACCTTCTAGAGGGAAGGTAATTCAAATATTTGAATAGTTAGAAGAGAGTGTGTGGAATGTTGTGCAACAGTTTTCCTTTAATGTCCTGGCCAGTTTCCCTAATTGTGCTATTCAGTTATTCTGCCATTCCCTCTTAATGTTTGATAGGATCAGGGTCTTATATCTTAGACCTTAGGCTATACTTATTCCCTCCATGTTTATTGGGATAAAGGTCTTTATCTATTTTAGACATCATTAGAATAGCAGGAGCCTCTCTAGTACCTCCCATTTTGTCATCCTTGGTGCCTCCCCCCATTAGGTCAGCCCCACACAGGTACCTCCCCCATTATGTCATTGTTATCCCATAAAAGAATGCTGTATCAGATAGTCAGGGCTGGATTCTTTGAAATGATAGTCTCGTTCAGCCCTGGGACCAACATGGATCCACTGGTCCCAGCAAATCTCTCCATTTAATAAATTCGGTATTGAATACTCTCTAATCTCTGTCTTGCTCAGTTTGTCAAGCATTACAAGAGAACAACAACTGCCTCTCAGTTTCCTTGTATCATGCTTTCACAAGAGGAGATTCACTCTGGGTTGGATCTTCAAGAAGCCACTGTTAGGCGGCTCCCATGTATTTCAGCAGCTCTCCCGTGCATTCCAACAAATGTTGGCTTCGTCCCACAGGTCATGTCACTTCCCGAAACTTCCTGTATCTCCAGGTTCAAATTTCATTCCTCCAGAGATCAAATGGCCTCCCCAAGGTCCCAGTTCTGGAAACAGGGATCATGTGACATTGTTGAGAAATACTTCATCCAATCATTCCCATTCAAAGTCTAAAAAGGATAGTTTTGTTTTAAGTTACAATGTTGTAGTATAAATAAAACCTATGTAGTCAAGAATAAAAGGACTGTAGAAAATTGGGGGGAAAAACTTTCATGGACAATCTCTCAGGATGTAATTGGGTTAGAATACTGCTATTGTGTAAGAAATAATGAGCTGGTTAATTTACAAATACGGGGAAAAAATTTGGCCTAT
This sequence comes from Sminthopsis crassicaudata, assembly GCF_048593235.1. Classification (NCBI taxonomy): domain Eukaryota; kingdom Metazoa; phylum Chordata; class Mammalia; order Dasyuromorphia; family Dasyuridae; genus Sminthopsis; species Sminthopsis crassicaudata. Next base: position 35,667,459 of record NC_133618.1, on the reverse strand, counting down.
GAAGGAAGATGGTACCCAGTCTCTGAGAAACAGATGACAGGTGGAAATAATCATAGTATGGTCTTAAATATATGTGAATGCATATGAGTGTGTGTGTGTGTGTGTGTGTGTGTGTGTGTGTGTGATTATAGATATCTATGTTTAATTGTAGCTTTCTTTAGAGCATTGGGGACAGAGAGGGGGACAATAAAGTAAAAAGTACACAGTATAGAGCAAAGGAAAATCAACAAGAAAGCAAAGAAAATGCAGGCTGCTTTGAAGAAATATGTAATATTTATTATACAGGTTTTCCAAAAATGAAAAGTTACTGTTTTCTATTAAATCCTGTCCTGATGTCTGCTGTGTACATAACAATGTTTTCCTTTTTTCTTTTTAAGTATAGTTAGGGATAATCTGATGCAGCTTCCTAATTTTACTAATGAATGAATTAAGATCCATTCTATAATTCTAGCCAATAAATATTATCTATATTTTTTTGGTGATAAAAGCAACTATAAGAGGGGAAGCTAGGTGGCACAGTGGGCAACCACCAATCCTGAAGTCACTTCATAACTGTATGATCCTGGGCAAGTCACTTAACCCCAAATTGACTAAGGGGAAATAAAGCAAATATGAGAATACAAGTAATTTTCCAATTAATAGTCAAACTACTAATAGTTATATAAAAATGCTCTAAATAATGACTGATTAGAGAAATATAAGTTAAAACAACTGAGATATTAGCAGGCACTGATCATAAGAACTAACATGATTGAAGGGGAAATGACACATTTTGGATTGAATGGCAACAAATTGGGATACTGATAAGTAAATCTATCTCCAGAAAACAAAAAGGGGGACAGAGAAGAGAAGATCTCAGACAGGATCAAGGTAGCTGTATTAAATTATTAATCCTAAATATCTCTAAAGTAACAATGCTTAAAAAAAACAATAATATTAACATATTAGTCTAGGGTGGGAAAAGGGAAAAGGGATTTAAGAAGGGTTATGATTACTGGAGCTGGAAGATTGGAATAATTCTTGAATTCTCAAATGGTACTTAGGGTATCCTCATTTTAAATTCCCTATACATTACATGTTTTCACTATAAGTAGGAAAATAAGTGTCCACTAATTCTAAGAAACCTTCAGATCACTTCCTTATCAATATTTCCAACACTTTGGCCCTCCCTCTTATCATTCTTGCTTTTTTGCTAATCTTAAAAATGTAATTATTTATGGAATCCTTCCCTAATTATAATGTTCTATTGTCTCCAGAAACTGCCAATCACTCTCTGGGAGGAGATCTGCTGTCTCAACTCAATCTCCCAGCCAGACTCTTCTACCTCCAGAGTAGACTACTCCTCCAGACCCAACTCTGTCCTAGAGTAGACTAATTCCTTGCTCAATGTTGTCTTCTTTTATCCTCCCAGAGAATGGGCTGGTGAGAACTCAAGGGCTTGTGGGAAAATTAATTCAACCAATGAACTTGCTCCTATTAAAGGTTGTGTAAACTCCTTTTCATATGTAAACTCCTCTTCAGAAGTTCAAAGGGGTAAACTCCCCTTAAAGGCCAGAACCAAAGGTGGGAACTAGAGAATTGTTAAGTACCAACTTAGCACTTAGTAAGAACCTAACTCAGACCTTTTCTGGTGAATTTCAAGGATGGCTTCTGTTGGTAATTATTTGTGGGTTTTTAACGGTGAAGCATTAATTCAGAGGCTTGTAATGTAGTAAATTCTGAGAGAAAATGTGGAGCTCCAGTAGATGTGTGTGTGTGTGTGTGTGTGTGTGTGTAAACTATAAAAAATCAGTAGGAGTTTGACTAAGCAACACCTGGTTGAAAGTGCCACCCCTAATTTTTTCCACCTCTGTAAAGTTTGGCAAATATAAGAACTTTTTGCTTAGGTTTTTCATCTGTCAAATAAAGGTTTTGGACCAACTAGCCTCTCTTTTACTTTAGCTTTGGAATCATTGATAAGGAGATCCTATGTCATTTAAGCCTTTTCTTTAAGTCATTTTTTTTAAATGATAAATGCATACATATTAATTTTTTGATGTAAAATACTCATTGGAGAGAATTTCAACTCTTCTAAATGTATTGGCCTATATATTTGTCCAGAAACTGAAAATATTTATAGTTGGAATGTTTCATTTGGAGTCAGGTCAATTTGATAATACTGGCACCAAGAATTATCACATTATTATTATTTCTTCTCCTTTTTGGTCTTCTCCCTCTCCTCTTCCCTTTTTTCTCTCCCTCTTCCCCCTACTTATTCCCCCACACCCCTTCATTCTTTTTCTATATTTCATTCCCCTTCCCCTCTCACTCCTTGTTGCTCTCCTTCCTCTCTTCCCTTTTCTTGCCTCCCCCAAACCCTCCATGCTTCATCTACTCCTAATAGAAGTTCTTCTCCTCCTTCCCTCCTTCTCCTCCTACTTCTCTTTTTTTGGCCTTCTTTCCTTATCCTCTCCTCTCCTCTTTTTTGTTCTCCTGCTCCCTCTCTTCTCTTTTCCTCTTTTTTCCCACTCCCTGCTTGATTAAGCCTGAAGCCCTAACTTTCTGTTTCCGGGAAATCAGGAGATTTCCATTCCAATCTCTCCAAATAGCAAAAGCCAATTAGATGCCTTCCCCTCCCCTTCTCAATGCTCTTTTACTTGTGATGTAATCTTTTGTATAAAAGCTGTGTATCTTTACTACTTCTTCAGCCCTCCTACCAGGAGCTTTCTCTTTCTTATCTCCAGAGGTCTCTATAAACAACTTTTCTTCTTTTTGCTGAATGATCTCTGAATAGTCATTTTGGGTAAGGGTTTTCTATATCCCTCACAGTTGAGGGCTCTCCAAGATCGAGTGTTTGGGGAAATGGCTGTGTGCTCGCTGGACCAGGACAGGCACCCACACAATAGTTTTCTCCATGGTCTCTGGCTCTAGTTTAGCCGCCTCCCTCCCCTCTTAAACAATGACCCGGGGCAGGGATACTCAGTGGAAAGCAGAATTGAAGATTGAAGGAAGTAGAGGCCTGATGGCCAGCATTTGCAGCCTGAAAGATATGTAGGAGTGTAAACTCAAGGTAACTCTCCTGGGAGTCTGGGGGTCCATTGTTTAGGTGGAGGGAGACCCTGAGGGATTAGCTCTCCTAAATTTGTTTTTGGTTTGGACTGCTGTCGACCCCAATGATAAAGGACCTCATTGAGCAAGCTCTCTGGTCTCTTCAGGGGGGTGAGAGTAACTAAGAACCTCTGCCCTGGCATAAGGGCAATGAAAGGCCTCCATCAAAATCTGGACTGGCTCAAAGGCGGTAATATGGGATAGAAGCAGTCCAAGAATTTGTATCAGGAGGTTAGCTAGGGAGTTCAAGAGTGCAATGAACTTCCCAGATTAAAAAGGGAAGAAAACTGTATATCCCAGGACTATTTGGGTATATCAGACTTAAATCTATATGTAAAAGGTGAAAATAGAGTTTTGCATTTGTCTGTGTATGTATGTCTGCTTGCATTGCTTTTGTTCTGTGTTAAAAGTTAGCAAGCTCATAAGAGATCACAATTCATCCTTTGTGTTAAGGCTGAATTGTTGGGAGTTGGAATTCATTCAGAGTAGTAATTCTTTCATAGTGGCTCAGAATGTATTGGCAATTAGGGAACTAATTCTGGGCTTCTCAAGAAAAGAAAATCTTTTTTTCTCTTTCTCTTCCTCTTCCTCTGGCAGCAGCTCTGCAGGAAGGGGGAGAGAAGGTGAAAAAAATAAAAACATAATTTGAAAGTTTGGAAAATTTTGAGATAATAAAAGAACAGTGGCTATCACTCGTATAAACAAGGAGCCTGTTAATATGACACAGTAGGAGAAAAAAAAATTTCAAGGTAAAACAAGGATTGGTGCTTAACTCTTTTCTGGCTTATCAAACAAAAGAAGTTTGTCAACTGTTTGGTCATGTATACATATATTGTATTTAATTTATTCTCCAACACATTGAACATGTATTGGTCAACCTGCCATGGGGGGGAAGAAGGGGAAAAATTAGCACAAAAGGTTTGGCAATTGTCAATGTTGTAAATTACCCATGCATATATCTAGTAAATAAAAACTATTCTAAAATAAATAAATAAAATTTGAAAAAAAGTTTGAATGGAATAGCATGGGTGATTTTGGGAAATTTCACCAACTAAAGTACTGGTTAATTTTAAAATAACCTTAAATTGGTATTTCTGTTAAGATTGGAAACTTAAGATTGGAATCAACAAATTGTAGCGATTTGAAGGGAGGAAAACAAATAGAGAAAATAGCTGAACAGGGGATCTCTCTGACCTCTTTAACTTGTGGGAAAACTAGGCATACTTCTAAAAAGAAAAAAATGTTCCAGGAGAAGAAAGAAAAATCATTATTAGCAAGTTTGCTTTCATGGAGTTAGAGAACAGAAACTTTAAGAAGGCTAAACTGGGTAATTGTTTGTCTGCAATATTTGATTAAGAGTTTGGGGAACTTCAGAGAAGGAACACTGGGAAGAGAATGCAAATTGTTAGCACTGCTGTCTATCTACCCAGGTTACTTATACCTTCGGAAGCTAATAATTAATGTGCAACAAGAAAATGGTACTTACACACCTATATTGTATCTAGGTCATATTGTAACACATGTAAAATGTATGGGATTACCTGCCATCGGGGGGAGGGAGTGGAGGGAGGGAGGGGATAATTTGGAAAAATGAATAAAAAAAAAAAAGAGTTTGGGGAACTTACTATATTTTAAAGAGGTTCTATAATTTTGATATAATTTTACTGTAGCCTTGCACATATTAGATTTATTAAGAGGATAGAATCTTAAGAATTGTTTGAATATCGTGGCCATGACAACTGAAGAGAAAAACTTTTTTTTATTATTTGATTGGACTTCAAATGAAAATATAGGTTATTAAACAAAATGCCAGTAGCTTACCTTAGCTGGGGGGACGGGGATCTGTGTTACTTAAATGGTATGTTGGTTTCTAGAAGTATTGGCTAATTTGTAAACTATATTATGTTTTTTATAATTTGATTCACACTACTGATCAGAGAAATCCAAATTAAAACAACTCTGAGATACCACTACACACCTGTCAGATTGGCTAAGATGACAGGAACAAATAATGATGAATGTTGGAGGGGATGTGGGAAAACTGGGACACTGATGCATTGTTGGTGGAGTTGTGAAAGAATCCGACCATTCTGGAGAGCAATTTGGAACTATGCCCCAAAAGTTATCAAACTGTGCATACCCTTTGACTCAGCAGTGCTACTACTGGGCTTATATCCCAAAGAAATAATAAAGAGCGGAAAGAGACCTGTATGTGCCAATATGTTTGTGGCAGCTCTTTTTGTTGTAGCTAGAAACTGGAAGATGAAAGGATGTCCATCAGTTGGAGAATGGTTGGGTAAATTGTGGTATATGAAGATTATGGAATGTTATTGCTCTGTAAGAAATGACCAGCAGGAGGAATACAGAGAGGCCTGGAGAGACTTACATCAACTGTTGCTGAGTGAAATGAGCAGAACCAGAAGATCACTATACACTTCAACAACATACTGTATGAGGATGTATTCTGAAGGAAGTGGAAATCTTCAACATAAAGAAGATCCAACTCACTTCCAGTTGATCAATGATGGACAGAGATAGCTACACCCAGAGAAGGAATACTGGGAAGTGAATGTAAATTGTTAGCACTACTGTCTATCTGCCCAGGTTACTTAATACCTTTGGAATCTAATGCTTATTGTACAACAAGAAAATGGTATTTACACACATGTATTATATATAGGTTATATTGTAACACATGTAAAATGTATGGGATTGCCTGTCATTGGGGGAGGGATAGAGGGAGGGGGGGGATAATTTGGAAAAATGAATACAAGGGATAATATTATAAAAATATATATAATATAATTTGATTCAAAATTAATTGTGAATCTTGAAGTTTAAAGTTTAAAAAATTGGTTTAAAGACAAGGAAAAAAAAGATTGATTTACAAAAGCAATTAATATTTTAAATGGAGCTTCTAGTCAAAAGGATTATTGGTTTGGGAGAGTTTAAAGTATGTCCAGAGGGGCAGCTAGGTGGCACAGTGGATGGAGCACCAGCCTTGAATTCAGGAGAACTATCTCACTGTGCATCAAAGAATTCATGCTGGAGATATTCTGTATGAGTGTAAGAAGTGCGGGAAGACCCTCCATTTCAACTCAGATCTTATTGAACATCAAAAAATTCCTACTGGAGAAATATCTCCTATATATAATGAATATGGAACATCTTTTGGACAGAGTGCACAATCTTATATCTCTCAGAGGATTCATAATATAGAGGTTCTTCATGAATGTAAGGAGTGTGTGAAGACCTTCCATTGCTATTCAGCTCTCATTCAACATCAAAGAATTCATACTGGAGAGAAGCCTTATGAATGTGAAGTATGTGGGAAGGCCTTCTGCCAGAATGCAAATCTTATTGTGCATCAGAGAATTCATACTGGTGAGAAACCTTACAAATGTGCAGTATGTGGGAAAGCAGTCTGTCAGAATACAAAACTTTTTTATGCATCAGAGAATTCATACTGGAAAGATTATTCATGAGTGCAAGGAGTGTGGGGAGGCCTTCCATCACAACTCAGTGCTTATTCGACATCAAAGTATTCATACTGGAGAGAAACCTTATGAATGTAATACATGTGGGAAGGCCTATAGGATCAAAGGACATCTTACTGTGCATCAGAGAATTCATACTGGAGAGATTCTTTGTGAATGTAAGAAGAGTGGTAAGAGCCCTTAAATGATTCGATTCTGATTCCCTGCATGAAGTTCAGGGAGTCCTTATATATCCCTCATGGGCGTAGGTCATACTCCTATCCTCTGCAGAGGTCTTTAAGGGAGGCAAAGATTTAGTGTTTTCCTGAGGTAGGGAGAAGTTATGCTGCCAAAGGTTGGAAATGATGATAAGTGGATGGTGGTATTGGGAGATGAACAGAGGGAGCCTATGATGTTGTCCCAACTTATATTGTATAAAGCAGTGTGGAATAATCAGGGCCCAATACATACTTCTTCAAATTCTGTCATTTTGATGGTAATCTCTTTTCTTTTTCCTTTCTTTCTTTGTTTTTAATTAGGATTTTATTGGCATGTCTCAAAATGCCATCAAAAGCCCTGAATTATGCAATTACAAAATTGAGAATTGCTATTTCTTAAGAAGTAATGAGAAGTAAATAACATTCCAGTATTTCAGTCTGAAGCCCAATTCTTCAGAGGTAACAAAACTAGCAATAGTTGAATCAATTTGTGTAAAAACTTAAGGGAAAAATATGGAGGAGGAATTTAATTCTTTTCTATCAATGCAATATTGTAAAGCAGTCATCAGAAAGTACATCCCTTTATGAGCTAGCATACTGTGGAATATAAGTCCAAAAAATGATAGTAGCATTTGATTTAAGTTTTCCTCCATAATATTTTCCTTTGGTATTATCTTCTCAAAACCACCCTCTTTTCTAAATAACGAATTTGGAACTTTCTCCTAAAGAAGCTAAACCCATTTATCAAAGCTTCTTTTGAAAATGTTTTGTAATAATAGCTTTTGATTTTCAAAGTACATGCAAAGATAGTTTTCAAGATTTACCCTTGCAAAATATTGTGTTGAAAATTTTTCTCCCTCCTGTATGAATAAGAAAATTTATGGTTCAGATTCACACTTACAATAAGACACGCAAGAAAAAGAAGATAGATGTTTTATTGATTTATAGAAAAGGCAAATGCATAGGCAATTTGCAGTAACAGAAACAATAGCTAACAAGCCTTCATATTAATGTAATTATAGCAATACTCATGTAAATGTAAAAAGTAGTAGAAAACATTGCCAATTCAGAGAACACCAGCTCCTGAGGTTTTCATCTGGGAGATCTCAGCTTCAAACCTGCTCAAAACCTTTGCCTCTGTTACGGATGGTGCATCTGGGAAATCCTCAACTTCCCCTTAATGAAGAACAGCTGGAGACACTTCCAATATCTCTTCCTTTGCTAAAAAACTGCTCCCAGTTTGGACTTCTTTAATTTCTTTGATTGCATTTGTTTTAGACTTCTTCCACCACAGTATTTTATCACCACACCAACTTACCTTGTGTCTTCCTCCTTGGAACTTTTCTTTTGTGTGTTGCCCTTCCCCCAGCAAGTCCTAAACTCCTAGGTCTCTGGTTTAGATCTCTATCCCCAGTGCTTAGGCACTGGTATGTTGTAGGGGCTTAATAAATGTTGGTTTCCTAGTGAAATTCAGTATTAATTTTTATGGACTCCATCACAAGAAATACATTACTCTGCTTTATTTCCAGATTTGTTTCTTCCTTACTCAAGGATCATAGATAACTTATTGAATCTCACTGGGTTACAGTTTCTTTAGCTACATATTGTAGATATTATAGAAAACATTCCTTCAGCTGTAACAATTCCTGATTTTATACTTATTTTAAGCAGGAATGTACTGCACTTAAATTATATGTATATGTGAATATATTAAGTATGCAAGACATTGATGTATTTAGAAATATTTATATAAATATATAAATATAATAGCACTTATATCAATCACCTATGGGCCTATAATCTGCTTATCTCTGTTATCCATCCATGTGTCCCAATAGTATTACTTAAAATATCATTTCAAAAGATATGTGTGAGTGTGTGTGTGTGTGTGTACAAAATGACAGTGAAAAGACAGTAGGAGTTTGACTAAGCAATACCTGGTTGAAGTTGCCACCCCTAATTCTTTCCACCTCTGTAAAATTTGGCAAATATGAGAACTTTTTGCCTAGGTTTTTGATCTGTCAAATAACATTTTTGGACCAGCTAGCCTCTCTTTTACTTTAGCTTTGGAATCTTTGATAAGGAGATCCTATGTCATTTAAGCCCTTTCTTTAAGTCATTTAAAAAAAGGATCAGTGCACATATATTCATTCTTTGATGTCAAATACTCATGGGAGAGAATCTCAACTCTTCTAAATGTAATGGCCTATACATTTGTCCAGAAAATCAAAATATGGTTGGAATGTGTCATTTGAAGTCAGGAAGAGCTGGATTCATATTCTGCCTAAGGCACCAGCAATTACCACTGCCAAAATCCCTCGACCACTTTTTACTTCCAGAATCAATTTATTCAGGTGCTTCATTAGTGTTTGTTTGTTTTCTTTCCCAAGCCAAGGACATCATCAGCAAAATCTCTTCATATTTCCATATTGAAACATATATTTGAGTAGACAATATTAACCACAGGTCAATTTAATATGACTGGCACCAAGAATTCCCAAATTATTATTATTTGTCCTCCTTTTCCTCTTTTCCATCTCTTCTGCCCTTCTTTCTCTCCCTCCTCCCCCTATTCACTCTCCTAATCCACTTCATTCTCCTTCTGCTTTCCTTCCTCCTCCCCGTCCTTGTCCTTGGTGCTCTCCTTCCTCTCTTCCCCGTTCTGGCCTCCCCCACACCTTCCTGCTTCATCAACTCCTAGTAGAAGTCCTCCTCCTCCTTCCCTCCCTCTCCCCCCTTGTATTTTTTGCTTCAGGTCTTCGGGGTTTTTTCCTCTCTTCCCCCTCATTTTTCTTCTCCTCCTCCCTCGCTTCTCTTTCTTCTTTTTTTCCCTTCTCTTCTTCCTCTTCTTCCTCCTCCTTTTCTTTTTCTTTGCACATGGAAACAAATATCAGCTTTTCAAAAGTGTCCTGCACTAAAATTTGCCTTGTTATTGCCACAAAACATTTAGCAAATGCATCCCAGATGTTGCTTGGAATCAAAATACCTTGTATAACGACCATATAGATGGACAAGTCACTTAAACTCTATTTTTCTTGATTTTCCTATGTGTAACATGCAGATGGTACCAAGACACACTTTCATTGCAAACAGAAGATACTTTAAAATAATGATTCTTCAGAGAAAAGTCTAGTACTAGAGAGGGATGATCTTGATGGTGAACTTCATAAACAATGTACAGATATGTTAACTGATTTTGAACAGTGTGTAAGTTCTTCAAAGAAATATGATGAAAATCATTTACAAAATTTAAGGGGGGAATTGTTGTGTGGAATAGAGAGATATAAGGTGAAGAACTTCCAGTTATGCATGAATTCTTTTTCTGTATTTTATTTTCATTGTTTCCCTGTTTCCCCTATGACCTGTAAAATATGTGCAGGCTCAGATTTACTGGATCCTTGGCCAGCTATTAATATATTGACTTAACTTGAGCTGATCACATTTATCAGTATTTGACATTTATCAACATTTAGTCTATCTGCTTGATTGAGTCTGAAGGCATCTTTTTCTGTTTCCTAGTTATCAGGATCTTTGGGGGAAATTGAAACCTTCTATTCCAATCTCTATGAATACCAACAACAGATTAGATGCCTCCCCTTGCCCTTCTCAATGCTCTCTTTACTTGTGATGTGATCTCTTTTTGAAAAGCTATTTATCTTTACTACTTCTTTGGCTCTCCTACCCCAACCTTTCTCTTTCTCATCTCTTGATGGGATGGCTCATCGTCCAGAGTTTTTCAAGAACTAACTTTTCTACTTTTGACTGAATGATGCCCGAGTAGTTATTTTGGATCTTCTACATGCCTCCCAGTCAGATCTTCCTGACTTCAAAGCTGGTTTTCTATGAAATTCGCCTCCGACATGGCCCCGATTTTGCTTTTTAAGGTCGTTTTTGTACACATGTGTTTGACTTCTGCTAGCTTGAGTTAGATGATTGCTCTTCCTCTAAAATTGAAAATTATCTTTGGGCATGTTTTGAAAATAAAACCTTCAATACACAAAAATAGAAAAGAAAAAAGAAATAAATTGTCCATGTTTCTTCCAAATGGTCAAAGATGTATAATCTATTGTAAACATACTTGTTGCTGCCCCTTTTACTACTCAAACCTGGTGGCTTCCCTGAAAGCTACTCTTAATGCCCGTGCCTCCACTGCATGGCTAAGTCACCCTCACCCATATTTGGCCACCCACCCGCATCCCACAGAGACAGACCACTAGGAGGTAAGGATGAAGTGAAACAAAATTTTATTCTTAGATAGCACATATTGACAAGCCCCTGAGGATCCTGGGCCAGGGAAGATCCTCTAGGGTCTGGGACTGTCAGGTCATAATGTCATTGACCCAAGAAGAGAGAAAAATGACATTGAAAATTGAAATCAAATGGAACGAAAGGAATGTTGGATATTGGTCTTCTGGAGGAGTAGGAAATAGTCAAAATGATACTAATTTTTGCAGTATAGTCATTAAGTTGGGGGGTTTTTTGTTTTTATTTTGTTTCATTGTTTGTTTGTTTTGTTTTGTTTTGTTTTTAATTTGAAGTCTGTTGTGGGAGCCACCTGCTAGTGGCTGCTGGGGATCTCATTCTGAACAGCAGAATACACAAAAGTCAACTGTAAATTTGTCAGAAACTGTCAATGTCCTTACACATATTTCATTTAATCCATAGGAAAACCTGTTCTTTCCTCTCTTTTACATTTAAGAAAACAGGAAAACAGGTTAATTGACTTGAGCAAGATTACACAGCCAATAAGGGTCTGAGACTGGATTTGAACCCAGGTCTTCCTAACTCCATGCCCAGCACTCTACCCAGTAAGTTACATGGATGATAACTACAACAATGGCTGACTTACAATGACATTAACATCTTGTACCTTCAGATCTAAAGAAGTTTATGGTCAAGATGCTGTAGATCCTAATTTAAGCTTTGAGTAAATTTATCCTCTCAGCAAAAGGTCTGAATTCTCAGTCATGTAGAGTTGGGACCACATAATATTATTAGGATTTCCCAACAAGATCATTCTTCTTCCAAGATTCTATCCTGGCCTCAAGTTCCTCACATCCAGTTATATAAATGGCATATCTCTCTCCAGAGGAGCTACCTGGAACCATGATGCATCTCTTTTTATCACCAGAGAAGCTATAGACATAAAAGCGTTCTGGTGACTTTAAATTTTTGACATATTGCAAAAATTGCGTTGCCACAGTATAATAATGAGAATCAAATGTTAAAGTGTAAGGTTCCGTAATCTGTTGGTCATAAACCCTTTGATAATCCCTATGGAAAGTCCTATGGACAATATCCTGGAGCAGTTCGATATTTGGCTTCTGGAGCATTTCTTCCGACTTTTGGATGACTTCTGCTACAAGTCTGCTTTGTCTGGTTATCATAGCTTCCCACTTCTTCTTTTCTTCCATTATTTTCCATTGCAGGGTAGCCTCCAACTCCTTCAGCGTCTGATAGAGCTCCCTGAATGTCTCATCCATCTGCTCGACAGTAAGTTCTTCATGTTGCACTATCTCAGCTTCATCCTTCATACCCAGGAGGTGTTCTTCTATTGCAAGACTTTCTTTCTCAGACAGCCTCCAGTATGTAACTTTGTAGCCAGTGTCCTGCACAGCCCATGCCATCGTTTTTTCTTCCTCTTCTATTATAAGTTCTTGAGTATCTTCCATCAGCTCTTTCAAAAGCTTCCAATACTTCAGGATATACTTCCTACAAAGGAGAGCAGCCACTCCAATTGGCCAATGGATGTGGTTCTCATGATTCTCTGATTGAGAACAGCTCACACAGAGTAGCGCTTTGTTGGTATCACAGAAAAACTTCAGGTCTTCCCCGTGCATCTCACAAAAGCCTTCTCCTTCAGGGAACATGACCATATCAACTTGAAGATTTCTGAGCTGGGAGAATTCCCAGCATGCAGTGCAACATGAAGATCCAAAAACTTTTTTCTGGAGACAAAACTTGCACACGGTGTGTCCACATTCAAGAGTGATTTGCTTAGATGTCTCTCTGAGACAGTCATAACAGATAGTATTTGTCTCTTGTAGCTCTTCAAATTCATTTTCTCTCAGCCTTTCATCCCCTTGGAAATATCTGTCCCTCAAGAAAGCATTGAGTGGAAGCATTTTAGTTCAAAGAAAGCACTGGACTGTTCAGGTACCAAAATGTGAAGTCCAAGCTAGCACCCTGAAGGGCTCAGAATAAGTCCTTGCCCCAAGTTGGGCACCAAAATGGAGTGTCCTGTTGTCTCTCAAATTGTAATCTTTCTCTGGGAGGAATCCTTTTCTCTGTGAGCAGGTTTCTTGGGATGTTTCTGGAGCCTCCAGCCAGAGCAAAGGGAGAATCCTGAATCCTCTTCTTCCTGATTCCTGGCTCCTTTTATCCTCCCAGTAAATGGGATTCTGGGTATTCTAAAGGTGTAAACTACTTTATAGGTGTCAACTCCTTTTAAAGGTGTCAACTCCTTTCAGAAGTTTAAAGGTGTGAATTAAAGATGTGCATTCTGAGCTAGAGAACTGTTAACTACTATGCTAAATCAGACAACTGAGTTAGCACCTAGTGATCCTTACAAGAAACAGTCACAATTTTGTTGTGTTCCATACTCAATTCCCACAGTCCTCTCTCTGGGTGTAGATGGTTCTTTTCATCACTGACCAAGTGGAACTGGTTTGAGTCCTCTCATTGTTGAAGAGACAATTAGCTATTTCTTTTACCCTGGCCGAATCAGGAAGAATTAAATCAAGGGTAGCACATGGTGAATCCAAGGCTAGAAATCTAGTAGTTCTGGATTTGGGTAATTCCTATGCTGGGGGGTAACTATTATTGAATAAACTATGCCAGAGGAAGCAGTGAAGGGGATAACAGAGCAATTGGATGACGTCAGCAGAATGGGAATGGTTCTGAAGAGGTTGTTGGCAAAAGAAAAAAGAAAAAGAAGGGGAGAGAAGGAGGAAAAGGATAGGAGGAGGTGAAGGGGAAAGGAGGGAAAAGAGGAGGAGGAGAAGAAATCTGCTACAATTGGAGCAAGTTGTTATACATTCACTTCTGATATAGCCCTGTCAGAAGAATTAACAGAGAATTCAGGGAGTAATTATCCATTGACTGAATGTCTGGAGTCATGTTTTTTCTCATCCTGACCTTCATAGCAATTGCTGGGATTTTAAATGTAGCAGGAGATTGTCCTATGGGAGATTTGCTCAGAGGTTAATATACTTTTATGAAGTGGGATATAAGAAGTATTATCCAATTTCTAGGGGTTAGAAAAGGCTGTGGAAATTATGAAGTGTAAAAAAAAAAAAAAAAAAAAAAAAACAGTTGGGGGATTGTGACACCCCTCCCCCCTCAGGTCTGAGTAGTGTGAGCTGCCTGCCTCCCTCCCACTGCTTGCCCTCAGCCTGGGCCCAGTCTGTTTGTCCCCTCCCCCAAGCAAACACAAACCTTTTCTGACGAATTTCAGGGTTAGCTTCTGTTGGTAATTATTTCTGGGTTTTTTAACCCAGCATTAATTTAGCATTAATTCGGAGACTTGTCATGAAGCAAATTCTGAGAGAAAACAGGGAGCTCAAGCAGCTGTGTGCCTCCTCTCCGCCATCTTGGCAGGAAGTCTGTCCTTCATTTTCAAAGAGAACCAGGATTTTGGGGAAGTGATACAAGTGAGCTGGATTTCAGGAATGGGAGGGGGAGGAATGGGCAATTTCACTTTCTCCTCTGGAGCCATCTGTGCCTGCTGGTAAGATGGAGATCAAGAGAAATGGAGATGGCCCTGGAAGTGGGGAGTCATGATCAGGTGCTCTATTTGGCATCCAAGAAGTTTTCCAAGTCCATATTGGATGACCAACACTCAAGGAAATTCTAGAAAGGATGGGTTATAGTTGTTTATTTCTTTTCAGAAATAAGTTGAATTACATGACATCTGAGAGCTTTCTCCCCCACAGAAACAACATGAAAGCTCCTTGAGTATAGGCACATCAATTTTCTCCTGGTATTCCAATCTTCCAGTAAAGTCCCTGACAGAGTTCCTACTCTATCATTGTGAAATCAGTCTGCTCCTATGAATTATGGCATCAGTGGGTAGAGTTGGATGAGATAGATGAGGAAACTTAATCTGAGAAAAGTTGGGTTATTTTCCTAGGTCTTGATTTCACACCTCCTCAAAAACTTTGCCTCTGTTGTGGACAGTGCATCTGGGAAATCCTCATCTTCCCCTTATGAAGGTCAGCTGGAGACACTCACTCCCTTCCAATGTCCTCTTCCTTTGCTACCTAACTGCTCCCAGTTGGGACTTCTTTACTTTCTTTTATTGCATTTGTTTCTGACTTCTTGCAGCACTGAAGTTTTATCACCACACCAACTTGTCTTGTCTTGTCTTTCCCCTTGGAACTTTTCTTTTGTGTGGCATTCCCCCATCAAGTCCTAAATTCCTAGGTCTCTGGTGTGCATCTCTATCTCCAGTACTTATGCATTGGTATGTTGTAGGGGCTTAATAAATGTTCCTTTACTCCTGAGATTCAGTGTTAATTTTTTATGGAGTCCATCACAAGAAATACATGACTCCATTTTATTTCCAGATTTTTCTTCCTTCCTTACTGAAGGATTATAGAAATGTTACTTTGTCTCACTGGGTCTCAGTTTTTTTACCTACAAATTGTATACATGATATAAAACATCTCTCATTCCTTCAGTTGTAACAGTTCCTGATTTTATAATTATTTGAAGCAGGAATTTATTGCATTTAAATTATATGTATATGTAAATCTATTATGTATGCAAGACATTGATATATATTTAGAATTGTTCATATAAATATACAAATATAATAGCATTTATATCAGTCACCTATGAGACTATAATCTGCTTGTCTCCTTTATGCATCCATCTGCCCCAATAATATTACTGAAAATATTATCATCTCAAGAGACATGTGTGTGTGTGTGTCTACAAAATGACAATGAAAAGACAGTAGGAGTTTGACTAAGCAATAACTGGGTGAAAGTGCCACCCCTAATTCTTTCCAGCTCTGTAAAGTTTGGCAAATATAAGAACATTTTGCCTAGGTTTTTCAACTCTTGTATAGCCTCTTTTTTATTTTAGCTTCGGAATCTTTGATAAGGAGATCCTATGTCATTTAAGCCCTTTCTTTAAGTCATTTTAAAAAAGGATCAATGCACATATATTCATTCTTTGATGTCAAATGCCCATGGGAGAGAATCTCAACTCTTCTATTTGTATTGGCCTATAGATTTGTCCAGAAAATGAAAATATTTATAGTTGGAATGTGTCATTTAAAGTCAGGAAGGGCTGGATTCATATTCTGCCTAATGCACTAGCAATTATCACTGCTAAAATCCCTTGACCACTTTTTGCTTCCAGAATCAATTTAATCAGGTGCTTCCTTTGTGTTTGTTTGTTTTCTTCCCCAGGCCAAGGACATCATCAACAAAACCTCTTCACATTGCCATGTTGAAACATATATTTGAGTATTTTGACAACAGTTCAATTAAATATGACTGGCACCAAGAATTCCCAAATTATTATTATTTGTCGTCCTTTCCTTCTTTTCCCTCTCCTCTCCCCTTCTTTGTCTCCCTCCTCCCCCTACTTGTTCCCCCACTTCCCTTCATTCTCCTTCTGCTTTCCTTCCATCTCCCCCTCCCTCTCTTTGTTACTCTCTTTCCTCTCTTCCCATTCCTGCCTCCCCAACACTCTTCCTGCTTCATCTACTCCTAGTAGAAGTCCTCCTCCTCCTTCCCTCCCTCTCCTCTCCTTATCTTTTTACTTTTTCTCTTCTTCCTTGTCCTCTCCTCTCCCTCCTTTTTCTTTTCCTCCTCTCTCTCTTCTCTTTTCTTCTTTTTTCCCTTCTCCTCTTCCACTTCTTCCCCCTCCTTTTCTTTTTCTTTTCACGTAGAAACAAATATGAGTTTTTAAAAGTGTCCTGCACTAAAATTTTCCTTGTTATTGCCACAAAGCATTGAGCAAATGCATCCCAGATGTTGCTTGGAATCAAAAACAGCTTGCATAACAACTACATAGATGGACAAGTCTCTTAAACTCTATTTTTCTTGATTTTCCTTTGTGTAACATGGAGATCGTAACAACAAACAACTTCCACAGTGGTAACATTCAAATAAGATTATACTTTAAAAGTGTCTGCCACATATTAATGTCTGATATACATGTTAGTATTGATATCATTATGACTCTGGGAGACTTTTATATTTGCGGGGGTAGGGGGTGGTTTTTTTTTGTTTGTTTGTTTTTGTTTTTGTTTTTGGCTGAGGATTGAGATTAAGTGACTTCCCCAGGGTCACACAGATAGGAAGTATTAAGTGCCTCAGAAAACATTTGATGTCTACTCTGTATAATTACATTAGTAACCAGAATAGTTCAACAGTCCCTATCAAAATATTGCATACAGAAGATGCTAAATATTAAAGTGATGATTCTTCAGAGAAAAGGCTAGAATGTACTAGGGAGGCATGATCTTGATGGTGAAGTTGATAAACAATGTATAGATATGTTAACTGATTTTGAACAATGTGTGAGATCTTCATAGAAATATGGTAAAAATCATTTTCATATTGAAAAGGGGGTTATGTGGAATAGAGAGAGATAAGGTGAAGAACTTCCAGGAATGTATGAATTCTTGGTCTGTATTTTATTTTGATTATTTCCGTGTTTCCCCTATGACCTGTATAATATGTGGAGACTCTTATTTACTTGAGCCTTGGTCAGCTATTAACATATTTCCTTAACCTGAGCTGATGACATTTATCAGTATTTGACAGTTATCAATATTTAGTCTATCTGCTTTATTAAGCCTGAAGGCCTGGTTTTCTGTTTCCTAGAAATCAGGATATTTGGGGGAAATTGAAACCTTCCATTCCAATCTCTATGAATAGCAACAATGGATTAGATGCCTCCCCTTCCCCTTCTCAATGCTCTCTTTACTTGTGATG
The DNA here is from genome assembly GCF_048593235.1 of Sminthopsis crassicaudata. Taxonomy (NCBI): domain Eukaryota; kingdom Metazoa; phylum Chordata; class Mammalia; order Dasyuromorphia; family Dasyuridae; genus Sminthopsis; species Sminthopsis crassicaudata. The sequence goes on along the minus strand of NC_133618.1, from coordinate 35,649,723 downwards.
TAATCTCTTTTTGAAAAGCTATGTATTTTTACTACTTCTTTAGCTCTCCTACCCCAAGCTTTCTCTTTCTTATCTCTTGATGGGATGGGCTCATCCTCCAGAGGTTTTCAAGAACTAACTTTTCTACTTTTGACTAAGTGAAGTCTGAGTAGTCCTTTTGGGTAAGGGTCTTCTACATCCCTCCCAGTCAGATCTTCCTGACTTCAAAGCAGGTTCTCTATCCAATTCACCACCCAGCTGCCCCAGAATTTGTTTTTTTTTTTAATCCTTTTTGAACTTATGTGTTTGACTTCTGCTAGCTTGAATTGAATGATTGCTCTTCCTCTAAAGTTGAAGATTATCCCTGGGTATGTTTTGAAAATAAAAGATTCAATGCACAAAAATAGAAAAGAAAAAATAACTTTTCCAGGTGTATTCCAAGTAATCAAGAAGGTATAAATCTATTGTAAACATTCTTGTTGCTCCCCCTTTGACTACTCTAACCTTGTAGCTTCCCTTAGAGCTATTCTTAATGCTCGTCCCTTGACTGTATGGCTAAGCCACACTTACCCATATTTGGCCACCCACCCACATCCCACAGAGACAGACCACCAGGAGGTAAGTGTGAAGTGAAAGAGAAATTTATTCTTAGATAGCACATATTGATAACCCCCTGAGGATCCGGAGGAATGGAAGATCCTCTAGGACCTGGGACTGTCAGGTCCTAATGGGATTGACCCAAGAAGAGAAAAAAATGACATTGAAAATCTAAATCAAAAGGAAAGAAAGGAATATTAGAAACTGGTCTTCTGGAGGAGTAGGGAATAGTCCAATGACCTTGACACACATGATTCTTTCAACTATAGAGGAAAGAAATTTTGGCTTCAGTAAATTCAGATTGTGTGGAGGATAGTCTTCCTACTTTCCTCCTCCAATTCTGGTAACAGTTCACCAGTCTTGGTTTTCACATCTTCTGTCTGCATACACTGACAAGCTTCTTCTGTGGCTTTTTACTCATTGTCCTGAATGTCCACATGAATCCTATGGACTGGCTGCAAAGTATCTTGATTTCTGGAATACACCTAGACTTTTTTTAACTCTGAAGGGAAAAAAAACAATTTGTAGCTTCGGTAAAAACAGGGTATGGAGCAAAGGCCTATCATGTTTCTCCTCTAATTTTAGTAACAGTTTATCTATCTGAGTTTCCATGTTTTCCAAACTCTGAATAAGTGACAGAGTTCACAGATGAGAAAGGCTCCTAGAATGGCTTCTTCTTCATTGTCCTCAATGTCCACATTAATCACATGCACTGGCTTCTGAGTCTCCTGATGCCTGGAATTTACATGTTCTACTACCTTGTCATAGACTCTCTGTTCACAGGTAATGATGAGATCAAACTCATCCCTGCATTTCTGGAACCTCTCTGGCCGGGGCTTGATTCTCTTATTTCTGCTCATCATGGACAAAACCCCATTGTCTCTATAGAGTTCTGCATCTTTTTTAAGAAGATCATTGTACATCTGATGATAGGTCATTTTGAAATCATAGACATTAGGCTGGTCTGCTGTGGGTCCCAGAATTTTACAGAAGTTCCTGCTCCAAAAGATGTGACTCGAAATCCTCTTTTTTTGAGGACACTGTGAGCCTCCATGCTCCAGTTCTGGTTACTGGAGCACACCACAGCCACTTTCAGAGCAGAAGACAGCATGGTAGTGGTGAGAGCAACCCGAAGAACAAAGTTGGTGAAAGCAGCAGAAAACAGGAGATTGGGGGATCCAGTGGACAGTTAAAGCAACAAACAGTCTCAGCTGGCCAAAGCAGAATGGAGCTGTTCCTGCAGCCAGGCTGAAAAAATAGGCACCTTCCTGACTGGAGGGACAAGGTGGGGGAAAGCAGCAGCTAAGAGGAGACTGGGAGAACCAGTGGAGAGCTAAAGCAACAGCCTCAGCTGTAAGAAGAACGAAGCTGCACCTCAGCCAGGCTGTAGAAATACTTCCTTGGCCTGAGACCTTCCTTATGTCATCCTGGAAATGAGAGATGTTTTTATATAATATATACAACTTGTAGGTAAAGAAACTGGAAACAAGTGAAATTTAGTAACTTGTGTATGATCCTTGAGTTAGGAAGAAACAAATCTGGAAATAAAACTGAATAATGTATTTCTTCTGATGGAGTCCATAAAAAATTAACATTGAATCTCAGGAGTAAACCAACATGTCTTTGAATTTTTTTCTGGAGCTATATGCAATTTATAATTGCTTAGTGTTTCTATGGTTTTTTGTAGACATGCTTCTAACATTTGTTCCTCAGGTGCACATCCCAAGAGATCATCCATGTGATGTAATAACATTACTTTTGTAAATGCTTTTCTTACTGCAGTAAGAGCAGCAGCAACATACATTTAACATATATTAGGGCTGTTTTTCATTCCCTGTGGCAAAACTTTCCATTAATATCTTTTATAAGGCTCAGCTAAGTTAATCCTGGGCACTGAAAAGGCAAATCTTTTCATATCCTCCTTATCTAGAGGGATAGAATAGAAACAATCCTTAATGTCTATAACCCAAAGAGGCCATTCTCTAGGCAACTGAGTAGGAGATGGGAGTCCAGGTTGAAGAGTTCCCATAGTTTCCATGTGTTCATTTACCTTTCTTAAATCAGTCAACATCCTCCATTTTCCAGATTTCTTTTTTACAGCCAATACTGGGGAATTTCAAGGACTTAGAGAAGTTTGTAAGTGTCCTTGGTCAAGTTGCTCCTGTACTATGTCTAATAAGGCCTGAATTTTATCACTACCTACGTCCACTGTTCTATCCACACTGGTGTATCAGTCCATTGGAAAGGAACAGGTGAAAGTGTTGGCAGGTCAACAGCAGCCCTGCCTAAAAAACCAAAGTACTCATTTTTAGCCCTAATTGTTGTAAAAATATCTCTTCCCTACAGATTGATAGGAATTTTTTCAACTATAAAAGGAGTAAAACTCCTGTTTCATTTTCAAATATCCATCTCAAAGGGGTAGTACTAACTTCAGCTGCTATTGATCCTCCTACACTAGACATGTAGGTGTCTGCCTTAATTTTTGGCCAGTGACTGGGCCAGTTGGCACCTCTAATTACTGTGTGATCTGCACCTGTGTCTACCAATCCTTCCAATGGTGTGCCATTTATATAGATGGTGAGCATAAGTGGATCAGCTGCCACAACTGCTGTCCAATATATTCCTGGGTTTTGCTGCTTGGAGTCAGAATGTGGGTGACTATCACCAGGTTGCTTATTAGGAGTCTGTATCAGTAAACCTGATGCCACTACTTCTCCTGGTTAATAAGTCACACATTATCTACCTGTATTAGTGACTGGGATATTATCTACACATTCCCCAGTTTCCCACATCAGTGTATGCATAGACACTGTTTTGTAAGTACTCTCAGGAGGTGAAATGGTCAAGCCTACTGTGCCTGGAGGCAAGGGATCCATAGGCTGGAGAGGAACAGATTTCACCTCTCCAGGGGGTATCTCAGTTGTCCCAGCTGCATACAACTCTATCCTCCCTAATTGTGATCCCTTTCTCCCATCAAGTTGCTTCCTGGCTGATTGATTGTGTAATTCCTTTCTCCAATCAGATGGCTTCCTGCTGATTGGTCATGTCTGGGTATTGGACTTGTAGGCACTCTCTGGGTGTGGCATCAGCTGCCATCATGCCCCAAGTGTTTTTTGCCTGGGGCCCTGGAGCTGGGCCCCTCATCCCATTTCCCTGAATCAGTCTACACTCTGATACCCAATGGAGTCCTCTGTTGCGTCTTGTTCTCCCACCCTATTTTCTCACTATGTCTCTGTGCCAACATTGAGCTTTCAGATGCCCTGTTTTACCACATTGAAAGTATTGACGAGTCTCTCTGGAAGTCTCTTGCCAAAAGGGACCCAGTCTTCCCATGTTGGGATCTTGGGAAGACTGCATCATAGCTTGGCTATAAAAGGTATTTGTGCCCAGTGTGGCACAGCATCTTATGATCTCTTGTAAAGGACCATCTTTGTGGTATAATCTTTCTGCAAACCTCATTAGCATTTTCTTTAGCAAGTTGCCTTACCAAAGTGTCTGTTACTGTATTTTCACTATTAGTCTGTATGACAGCTGTCTGCAAACGTCCCACAAAATCAGCAAAGGGTTCATTTTATCCTTGTACAATTTTTGTGAAGGCCTCACCTTTGTTGTTTTTTATTGGGGAGAGAAGCCCATGCTTTGATAGCAACAGCAGCAATTTATTCATATTCTATGGGGTATTTAATCTGTACTGTAACTTCTGCATAAGGACCTACACCTGTTAGTTGGTCACAGGTGATTGAAGTATTAACTCCACTTTGACTATTTTGTTGGGCTTGTATCCTATAGAGTTCACTATATTCAGAAAGCCAGAACAAGTTTTGTCCAGGTTCTAAGCATACCCTTGCTATAGATTTCACTAGGGCTTAAGACTTCATAAGCCAAATTCTGTAATAATATTTTAACATAAGCTGATGTAGCCTATAAAGAGTACAAGCTTTTTTCATGTCTTTGAGAATGTCTATATCAAATATCTTCTACCTTCTTGACCTGAAGAGTTAAACTGTTGAATCACGGGAAAAATTTGAACTCTCAGACCCCTATTTCCTTCCCTTCTTCTGTGGCTTTAGGTAGAGCCTTTTGCAATCTAGTCATAGAAGGGGATGATTGCTGGGGGAGGGGCTGCTGGTGATATCACTGCCCCTCCCACTATTCCTCCTCCTTCCATCCCAGAAGGTGGAGTTGATGGGGGCCTGTCAATAATTTGCTCCCTAGGCGGGGTTGAAGCTCCCTCAAAGGAGCCAGAATCACCATGCCCTTAAACCTCATTTAAGTGGAATTGCCCTCGGACAAGGTCTTGAGACTGTTTATTGTCTTTCTTTTTTCCCTCACACTTCCTCATCTGGTCATTTCTAAAACTTTTCCTTTTTCTACAACTTGCAAGATTGTTTAAGGCCAATTGAATTATGTTGTACATATAAAATACCTCTGTGGAAATTGAACAAGGATGTGTATTATTGTAGAGTTTCCAATTATATACACTTATTTCTTTTTCTTCTAGGAACCAAGGGGAGGGGCGTTTTAATGTACCCAAGAGTCTACCAATCTGTACCCAGGTTATAAGTAAACTTTGCTCCTCAATTAACTTAAGCATGCTTTCTATAGCACCAATTTGGGGTAGGCGTAGGGGTGGGGCTGGGGATGGGGCTGGGGATGGGGGAGAATCTTTTCCTAACATCTGCCCCATTTCAGCTATAAAAGGTTACTAGTTTAGCCCTTAACAAAATAAGTTCCTTGTTTGTCTACTAAAATACTCACCTAATTTCCTGGTCACTGGAGGACTTCAGTGGAAGTAGGGTGCTTGGCCCACATGTGGGACACCAAATGTTGTGACCCTGGATATCTTAGAATCAGCAGGAGTCAGGATAAGCAAAAGCATAAAGTTTAAAATATCTAACAGGCAGCTAGAATGGATGTTGGGGGACAGGAGAGGTTGGGATAAAAAGATCTGGAAAACATCCACCTAATATGATATTTAATGCCACTGGAACTGATGAGATAAGCAAGTGCCAATTAGTGTGAGAGGAGATAAGTTCTCAGAATAGAGATTTTATAGATCTCCATGAATTATAAAATAACTTAGATGATGAATAAGCAAAGGAGAATGCAAATGATTCGATAGGTAGGAGAAGAATGAGAAGATATCACTTTCAAATATACCTAGTACACAATGAGAGAGAAAACTGTATATCCATAGTCAATGGCTGCAGTAGTTAAAGGTAATGAAGGATTGAGACTCAGCAACTCTAACTGTTTATTAAGAGATAGTTAAGTTAGAGGCAGCTAGGTGTCACAGGGGATAGAGCACCAGCAACCCTGAAGTCAGGAAGAACAAAGTTCAAATCTGATCTTAGACACCTAATGCTTGTTAACTGAGTGACTCTGGGCAAGTCACTTAAATCCTAATTACTTCAGGGAAAAAATAAGAGAGTAAGGGGGAAATGTTTTCACTTTGTCACTTAACTGCCTCAGTTTCCTCATCTGCAAAAATGAGCTGGAAAATGAAATGGCAGATCATTCCAGTATCTTTGTAAAGCAAACTCCAAATCAGGGTCATGAAGAGTGAGACACAAGTGAAGAGAAACTACAAAAGGAAGCGATTTGATACAGTCAGGTCAGGCAGTAAGCAATTTGGACAAGTGGGTCAAGATGTCCATAATAGGTGCTTCTGATTTCTTCTCATTCTCTTCATAACTCTTTATAATCTGGCTTCTGGCTTTATCATTTCACCATAACTACTGTCTCCAAAAGATCTTTTAGTTTACAATCTGATGACTTTTTCTCAGTCTTCATTCTCTGTGAAGTTCTGTTTTCTCTAGATGGTAGAGCGTTCTCTGGGGGCAGATTTCTTGGTGAGCTTCTGGAGGCAGCCTTAGTTTCACTTCAGTTCAATAATCCCAAAATGCAGCCAGGAGTTAAAGTCCAGATCCTATATTGTGTCCTTCAATGTCTTGAATATTTTCTTGTCAGAATGTCTCCAGCAAGCATCAGTCTCTAGATCCCTCTGAATCCAAAGCCTCCAGTCAGCACAAAGGTAGACATGGGAATGAAATCTTGACTCTGCCTCCAAGAGTGTGATTGTGGGCTTCTGTATGCTTGGCCCTGAGAGTTTCATGATTATATCGTGCACACTGAGTATAGTTTCATCACTAGGAAACCATTGTTTGTTGTAGGATTAAATCAAAGCTAAATTGGATTTAATCATTGTCTCCTCAATTCCACTCAGTACCTTGTCTCAAGTTCTGGCCCATAACATCTCCTTGTAGGATCAAATTAATTGTCTCTATTGATTCCAGTGACTTACCACCTTGTAAAAATCCTAACTATTCTCCTTGACTTTCCTGCAGCCTTTGACACTACTGGTCCTCTCTGTCCTTTGTTTGTATGTTCTTTTCTTTTCAGATACAGCTGGGGTTAAGAAACTTGCCCAGAGTCACACAGCTAGGAAGTGTTAAGTGTCTGAGGCCTGACTTCAGGGCTGGTGCTCTATCCACTGCACCACCTAGCTGCCCTCTCTCTGCCTTCTTTGATACTCTCTTCTACATTTTCAGGATACAAAATTCTTTTCTGCTTTCCCTTTTATTTATCATACCACTTATCTGTTTCTTTTGCTAGATTTTCTTACCGAGTATGCTCTTTAACAAACATTTTCCTCAGGATTCTGTCCTGTATCCTCTTTTCTTATCCCTCCATGCTATTTCACTGGTGAAATATCACCTCCCATGGATTTAATTACTATCTCTACCTGTCTTGCCCAATCTTTCTACTGATCTCCAGTCTCTCATTTCCAACTATCTGTGAGACTTTTCAACCTGGATGTCTAATAGATATCTTGATCTCAATTTATCCCAAACAAAACTAATTATCCTCCTAAAATTAAAGATCCTCCTCCTAGTCCCTCTAGAAACATCTAGGAATCACTCTAGATTTGTCACTTTCTCTCTCCCCATATTCAAAATCTTGCCAAAGCCTACTAACAACTTTGCAACATCTCTTGAGTCCCTTCTTATGTCCTCTGACACTGTGTCCATTCTATTTCAGGCTCTCAGAACCTCACATAGTATTATTACAAATAGTCTATTAGTGAATCTACCTTCCTAAGCTTCTTCCTACTCTAAATCCACTGAACTCATAGTTCACAGGTCCCATTTGTATTTGAGTTTGATATAAATGAGGTACAGCACTGAGGTTACTTGATTTACCCTTGTCACACTGCTAGTATGTGACAGGGTTAGGATATAAACTAGGTCTTCTTGGCTTCAAGGTTAACGTTCTTTACTCTTTATGTCACAAAGCCTCTTTTCCCTTAATTTACCTTCAGATCATCTGGAAAACAAAACAGGTCATGCATTCTCCAATTAATGTGCTTACATTCTATTATAGTTGAGAACAAAAAGAAATAAGCCTACATTAGGTAAAATTCTTAACAAAATTCATAAAACTCAGACCCTTAATAGCTGAACTTTGAGTTAGGAAAAGCTGAGTTCAAATTCAGGCTAAGACACTATTTGAATGATTCTCCAGTTGCCTTAAATATAAAAGAGGCATATGAGTAGCCCCACCCTTTCAAGATTGTTGTGAGGATCAAATGAGTTATTTGTAAACTGCTTAGCACACTAATTGGTACAAAGTTATGCAGAGGGAAGGAGGGAAAATTGGGAATAGAAGTGAGTGCAAGGGATAATGTTGTAAAAAATATTACTCATGCATATGTACTGTCACAAAAGTTATAATTACAAAATTAATTTTAAAAATATAAAAAGAAAAAAAAGTTGATTTCCTTGCTCTCTTTTCAGTTTTCTTTTTCTTCTTCCTTTAACCTCTATTTTTGTAAAGTAACAACTTAATAAAAAATAAATTTCATTCACTGTTTTGTAATGTCAGATTTAGAATAACTTAAGCAAAATCAGATGTCTGTAATTATATTCTTGTGACGTTCTGTTTCTCTAAGTTGTAATCCTTCTCTGGGAGCAGATCTCTTGGGGAGCTTCTGGAGGCAGCCTTGTCTTCAGTTCAGTTCAGTAATCCCAAAATGCAGCCAGGAGTTAAAGTCCTTTACTGTCTCTTTCCAAATCTTATCTCCAGATCCTTAATTTTTTCCTTCAAGTCTTGCATCCTTCACTTGGGGCCTGGCTAGCTTTCAGTAGAGGCCTTCCTCTCTCTTTGGTTCCTTGAGAGCTCTTTTTCAAGTGTCTCCAGCCAGCACCACAGTTGAATCTCCAATGAACTCTTCACTCTGAATCTCCTACAGGGTGAGAATCAGACTCTGCCTCCAGTTCCTTCTTTTTCCCACTGATTTCTTCTTGAAATCATTTGGTTCTACTAAGCAATCCTTTTTAAATCACCTTCATTCTCCTGTCCCATATCTCTGTCTCTCTTTCCTCCCAATGCCTACTTGTTCAAACCTTCTCCGACATACTTTTTTTTCCCCCTGAGGCTGGGGTTAAGTGACTTGCCCAGGGTCACACAGCTAGGAAGTGTTAAGTGTCTGAGTCCAGATTTGGACTGAAGTCCTCCTGAATTCAAGGCTGGTGCTCCATCCACTATGTCACCTAGCTGCCCCTCTGGACATACTTTAAACTCTCCCAAACCAATAATCCTTTTGACTAGAAGCTCCATTTAAAATATTAATTGCTTTTGTAAATAAATCTTTTTTCCCTTGTTTTTAAACCACTTTTTTAAATTTTAAACTTCAAGATTCATAATTAATTTCAAATTAAATTATAAAAAACATAATATAGTTTACAAATTAGCCAATACTTCTAAATACTTCATTTAAGTAACACGGATCCCCGTCCTCCCAGCCAAGGTAAGCTACTGGCATTTTGTTTAATAACCTATATTTTCATTTGAAGTCCAATCAAATAATAAAAAAGAAAAGTTTTTCTCTTCAGTTGTCAAGGCCACGATATTCAAACAATTCTTAATCCTCTTAATAAATATAATATGTGCAAGGTTAGAGTAAAATTATTTCAAAATTATAAAACCTCTTTGAAATATAGTAAGTTCCCCAAACTCTTAATCAAATATTGCAGACAAACAATTACCCAGTTTAGCCTTCTTAAAGTTTCTGTTCTCTAACTCCATGAAAGCAAACTTGCTAATAATGATTTTTCTTTCTTCTCCTGGAACATTTTTTTTCTTTTTAGAAGTATGCCTAGTTTTCCCACAAGTCTAAGAGGTCAGAGAGCTCCCCTGTTCAGCTATTTACTCTATTTGTTTTCCTCCCTTCAAATCTCTACAATTTGTTGATTCCAATCTTAAGTTTCCAATCTTAACAGAAATACCAATTTAAAGTTATTTTAAAATTAACCAGTACTTTAGTTGGTGAAATTTCCCAAAATCACCCATGCTATTCCATTCAAACTTTTTTTCAAATTTTATTTATTTATTTTAGAATAGTTTTTATTTACCAGATATATGCATGGGTAATTTACAACATTGACAATTGCCAAACCTTTTGTGCTAATTTTTCCCCTTCTTCCCCCCCATGGCAGGTTGACCAATACATGTTAAATGTGTCGGAGAATAAATTAAATACAATATATGTATACATGACCAAACAGTTGTCAAACTTCTTTTCTTTGATAAACCAGCAAAGAGTTAAGCACCAAACTTTGTTTTACCTTGAAATTTTTTTTTCTCCTACTGTGTCATATTAACAGGCTCCGTTCATAGGAGTCATAGCCACTGTTCTTTTATTATCTCAAAACTTTCCAAACTTTCAAATTATGTTTTTATTTTTCTCACCTTCTCTCCCCCTTCCTGCAGAGCTGCTGCCAGAGGAAGAGGAAGAGAAAGAGAAAAAAAAAGATTTTCTTTTCTTGAGAAGCCCAGAATTAGTTCCCTAATTACCAATACATTCTGAGCCACTATGAAAGAATTACTACCTTGAATGAATTCCAACTCCCAACAATTCAGCCTTAACACAGAGGCTGAATTGTGATCTCTTATGAGCTTGCTAACTTTTAACACAGAACAAAAGCAATGCAAGCAGACATACATACACAGACAAATGCAAAACTCTATTTTCACCTTTTACATATAGATTTAAGTCTGATATACCCAAATAGTCCTGGGACATACAGTTTTCTTCCCTTTTTTATCTGGGAAGTTCATTTCACTCTTGAATTCATTCACTAGCTAACCTCCTGGTACAAAATCTTGGACTGCTTCTATCCCATATTACCGCCTTTGAGCCAGTCCAGATTTTGATGGAGGCCTTTCATTGCCCTTATGCCAGGGCAGAGGTTCTTAGTTACTCTCATCCCCCTAAAGAGACCAGAGAGCTTGCTCAGTAAGGTCTCTTATCATTGGGGTCGACAGCACTTCACACCAAAAACAAATTTAGTAGGGCTAATCCCTCAGGGTCTCCCTCCACCTAAACAATGGACCCCCAGACTCCCAGGAGCATTACCTTGGGTTTACCCTTGTATATATCTTTCAGGCTGCAAATGCTGGCCATCAGGCCTCTACTTCCTTCAATCTTTAATTCTGCTTTCCACTGAGTATCCCTGCCTCGGGTCATTGTTTAAGAGGGGAGAGAGGCTGCTCAACCAGAGCCAGAGACCATGGAGAAAACTACTGTGTGGGTGCCTGTCCCGGTCCGGGGCGCACACAGCCATTTCTCCCAAACACTCGATCTTGGAGAGCCCTCAACTGTGAGGGATATAGAAGACCCTTACCCAAAATGACTATTCAGAGATCATTCAGCAAAAAGCAGAAAAGTTGTTTATAGAGACCTCTGGAGATAAGAAAGAGAAAGCTCCTGGTAGGAGGGCTGAAGAAGTAGTAAAGATACATAGCTTTTATACAAAAGATTACATCACAAGTAAAAGAGCATTGAGAAGGGGAGGGGAAGGCATCTAATTGGCTTTTGCTATTTGGAGAGAGTGGAATGGAAATCTCCTGATTTCTAGGAAACAGAAAGTCAGGGCTTCAGGATTAATCAAGCAGGGAGTGGGAAAAAAAAGGAAAAGAGAAGAGAGGGAACAGGAGAACAAAAAAGAGGAGAGGAGAGGATAAGGAAAGAAGGGCAAGAAAAAGATAAGGAGGAGGAGAAGGAGGGAAGGAGGAGGAGAACTTCTACTAGGAGTAGATGAAGCATGGAGGGTTTGAGGGAGGCAAGAAAAGGGAAGAGAGGAAGGAGAGCAACAAGCAGCGGGAGGGGGAGGGGAATGAAATGTAGAAAAAGAATGAAGGTGTGTGGGGGAATAAGTAGGGGGAAAAGGGAGAGAAAAAAGGGAAGAGGAGAGGGAGAAGACCAAAAAGGAGAAGAAATAATAATAATGTGATAATTCTTGGTGCCAGTATTATCGAATTGACCTGACTCCAAATGAAACATTCCAAGTATAAATATTTTCATTTTCTGGACAAATGTATAGGCCAATACATTTAGAAGAGTTGAGATTCTCTCCAATGAGTATTTTACATCAAAAAATCAATATGTGTGCATTTATCATTTTTTAAAAATGACTTTAAGAAAACGCTTAAATGACATAGGATCTCCTTATCAAAGATTCCAAAGCTAAAGTAAAAGAGAGGCTAGCTGGTCCAAAACCTTTATTTGACAGATGAAAAACCTAAGCAAAAAGTTCTTATATTTGCCAAACTTTACAGAGGTAGAAAAAATTAGGAGTGGCACTTTCAACCAGGTGTTGCTTAGTCAAACTCCTACTGACTTTTTATTGTTATTTTGCACATACACACACACACAAACACACACACACACATACATCTACTTGAGCTCCACGTTTTCTTTCAGAATTTACTTCATGACAAGCTTCCGAATTAATGTTTAACCGTTAAAAAACCCACAAATAATTACCAACAGAAGCCATCCTTGAAATTCACCAGAAAAGGTCTGAGTTAGGTTCTTACTAAGTGCTAAGTTGGTACTTAACAATTCTCTAGTTCCCACCTTTGGTTCTGGCCTTTAAGGGGAGTTTACCCCTTTGAACTTCTGAAGAGGAGTTTACATATGAAAAGGAGTTTACACAACCTTTAATAGGAGCAAGTTCATTGGTTGAATTAATTTTCCCACAAGCCCTTGAGTTCTCACCAGCCCATTCTCTGGGAGGATAAAAGAAGACAACATTGAGCAAGGAATTAATCTACTCTAGGACAGAGTTGGGCCTGCAGGAAGAAGAGTCTGGCTGGGAGATTCAGTTGAGACAGCAGATCTCCTCCCAGAGAGTGATTGGCAGTGTCTGGAGACAATAGAACATTACAATTAGGGAAGGATTCCATAAATAATTACATTTTTAAGATTAGCAAAAAAGCAAGAATGATAAGAGGGAGGGCCAAAGTGTTAGAGATATTGATAAGTAAGTAATCTGAAGGTTTCTTAGAATTAGTGGACACTTATTTTCATACTTATAGTGAAAACGTGTAATGTATAGGGAATTTAAAATGAGGATACCCTAAGTACCATTTGAGAATTCAAGAATTATTCCAATCTTCCAGCTACAGTAACAAATCATAACCCTTATTAAATCCCTTTTCCCTTTTCCCACCCTAGACTAATATGTTAATATTATTGTTTTTTTTTAAAGTATTGTTTCTTTAAAGATATTAAGGATTAATAATTTAATACAGCTACCTTGATCCTGTCTGATATCTTCTCTTCCGTGTCCCCCTTTTTGTTTCCTGGAGATAGATTTACTTATCAGAATTAGTATCTATTCTTGACCTGCTGCCTACTCTTTATATCTCTATATGGACTGTTATTATGAAACATCCCTCAGTCAAGAAATATTAAGAGTCTAGGTTAGCAGATGGGGATACAAAGAAATGCAAAAGCTAACAAATAATTGAAAGCAATTTACAATGTAACAGTGGAAATAACATGCAACTATATATCATTCTGTTATATGTAACAGAAATTAGAGATCATCAAAAAAGGAAGGGCAATAGAATTAACACACATCTTACAGAAAGAAGAGAGTGGGAGGAAAGGACCTGGAGAGGAGGAAGGAGACCATTCCAGACATGGGAATACTCAGTGAAAATGCCCATAGTCTGGAAATGGAATTTCAAGTGCAAGAAATAGTAAGAAACCAATATTACTAAACTGCTGAACTAACTCTCTCTCTCTCTCTCTCTCTCCCTCTCTCTCTCTCTCTCTCTCTCTCTCTCTCTCTCTCTCTCTCTCTCTCTCTCTCTCTCTCCCTTCTCTCTCTCTCTTCTCTCTCTTCTGTGTGTGTGTGTGTGTGTGTTTGTGTGTGTGTGTGTGTGTTTGGAAGGGAGGGAAAAGTAGATAGATTGTGAAGGGCTTTAAAAGTCCTAAAAGCAATTTTATATTTGATAAAGTAGTTGCTTGGGAAATAATGAACCTTACTGTTTAGACTAATGACTTAGATCTTTATTTTAGAAAGATCACTCTCATAGATCAGTAGAAGACAACACTACAGTAGGGAGAGATTAAGTCTAGGTGGTACAGTGGATACAGCACTGGGCTTGGAATTAGGAAGACTCATCTTCCCAACTTTATATTTGGCCTTCAACACTTATTAGATGTATGACCCTGGCAAAGTCCCTTAACTGCCTCTGTATTCTCATCTGCAAAATTGAGCTGGAAAATGAAATGGAAGATCATTCCAGTATCTTTGTAAAGCAAACTCCAAATCAGGGTCATGAAGAGTGAGACACAAGTGAAGAGCAAGTACAAAATGAAGAGATTTGATACAGTGAGGTCAAGTAGTAAGCAATTTGAACAATTGGGTCAGGTTGTCCATAATAGGTGCTTCTACTTTCTTCTCATTCTCTTCATAACCCTTTATAATCTGGCTTCTGGCTTTATCATTTCACCATAACTATTGTTTCCAAAGTTACTAAGGATCTTTTAGTTTACAATCTGATGACCTTTTCTCAGTCTTCATTCTCTTTGACTTTCCTGCAGCCTTTGACACTACTGGTCTCTCTCTCCATTTTTTTTCTGAGGCATTTGGGGTTTAGCAACTTGCCCAGGGTCACACAGCTAGGATGTGTTAAGTATCTGAGGCCAGATTTGAAATCAGGTCCTCCTGACTTCAGGGCTGCTGCTCTATCCACTGCATCTGCACAGCTGGAAGGCCCAGACTCCACTGAGTGTCTGACAGACTGTGATGCTCTCCTGATGTTCTTCCTGGGTGAAACCACAAATAAACCGAGTCCAACAAACTGAATCGCAGAAATAGCTGTGTCTGATATGTGTGTCTCTTTTCACTCTATCCTTTCTGTCAGGAGATCCCTCCTAGGTCCCAAGCTATTCTCAGCTTGTCCTGGTCAGAGCGCCTCTGGAATCCTGCTTACCCTCCTGGTTACCCTATTGGAGAAGATGCAGAGAGGCTGACTTTAGACTTAGCCTAAAAACAGACTCCCTGGCAATGAGAACTAGATTGAATGTAATGATCCAGTACTGGAAGCATTAATAATGATGATAGCTAACATTCCCACAGTGCTTACTAAGTGCTGGCCACTCTGCTAAGTAGTTCGTAATTATTTTCTCACTTGATCCTCACAAACACCCCAGCAGGCAGCTGCTATGATCCCCATTTTACAGATAAGAAAATTGAAGGAAAAAAAAATTGACTTTCCCAACATCATAAAATGAGGAAATAGTTTACTCTGAGCTCAGATCTTCCTGACCACCTGCCTGAAGCTGTCTTCTGCTCCTGTGGTAGCTACTCTTCCTGCATTGGAGGCTTCCTAGCAAAGGTTATAAGAGCTTTTCAAAAGATTTGAGGGGGCTCTTGATTGTGTATGTGGTAGAGGAAATTATTTTTGGGGTGTGATCTAATCATTTAGATTGTGTCACTCCTTTATAAGTGGCTGGGAAAGAAAACCAAGGTAAGAATTCCTCACAGAATCAGTATCTTCCTCTGAGACTCAGAAACCTCCCCTGGAGGCAGCCCAGACAAGCTGCCCCTATACCAGCTGAGGGAAAGGAGATACCCCTGGGGCAATGATATCTCCCTCAGCAGCTGCTGGGCAGGTTTTTGTTTGGGGTTGTATCACTGTGAGAGGCCAGCTATAGTCCTGCTGACAGTAAAAGACTGTAGTGTCCTCAGCCTCCACTCTGCTGCTTGTAATGGAGAAATCTGTGCCAGACCCATTGCCACTGAACCGGGCAGGGACCCCAGTATGCAGCCTGGTTGCTTTATCAATTAAGAGCTTGGGGGCCTCTCCTGGCTTCTGTTGGTACCAATCGAATTCTGTACAAGTTTATGAACTGGTCTTACAATCAATGGTGACCCTCTCTCTTGGAGACACTGACAAAAACTCTGGAGATTGAGTTACCACAATAGCTCCCCTGAAACCTGGAATAAAAAAAAAGACAGAACATGATCCATATGAATTCATTGTCTTGGACTTTCAACTCAGAATGACCAAGAACAAGGGAAAGGACCAAATCTTTTTTCTTCTCTCCCAATTTCCCCTATTCACATCCCAGAGATGGCCAAATAGAATAAAGGATATTTTACCTGAGATCCATAGCAACAGAGAGCAGAGGAGCTGAGCCAGGGACCCCATCTCCTCCCCTGGTCTTATATTCTGTTGAACAGAGACCTCACTCTGATCTGGCATTTATTTGGGTCTAAGTAACTGGGGCTGTCCCTGAGGAAACATGCAAATCAGAAGAAGTAGGCAGGGGAAAGTAGAAAGGCAGAATAAACTTAAGAGTTTTCTTGTCATGCATCAGGAATATCACTAAGTTTAAGTCACAAAAGAAATTATAGTTCTATATATTCCTCAAAAGAATTGCTTCAGGCTAAATTACCCTATGAGCTGTGTTTTGACTAAGATATAAAATACAATGTTACCAATGTTTTGCTGTAATTTTTCTTAATTACATTTTTAAGCTTGTATTCATTTTGAACTTTAATATACAAACAAAAAAGGAACATTTCCATGTACAGTGATAGAATAAAAAAGACATATTAAAAAAGCCATGAATTTCTATTTACAATTTCCTTTTATTGAACAATGTAATATGTATAGCACATTATTTTCAAAGCTATGTTTTTCTGCATTTTATTCTGTTTTCTACTTTGCACCTTCCATTTTTTCCTTGCTCCTTCCCTGCTCTACTCTGAATAAGGTTGTCATTAAATGTAATAAGGTTTATGTAAGCATATACATTGATATATTTCAAATCAGTCTATACATATTTATGTTTTTCAATTCTTACTCAGGATGTAGATAAAGCCTTCCTTCAAAAGTCCTTTGTATTCGATAAAAATATTTATAATACTTTATTTATGATATATTAAATAATATTGATTAATTAATTAATATTTGTTAAGTAATAATTAATTACATAATCATTATTGATAATTACATAATAATATAATTATATAATATAATATATTATGTATTATATAATTTATAATACTCAACCTGTCTCAGCTGTGCAAAGTTAGTCTTAGAGTACTTGTTATTGTTACAGTAGACAATGTTTTCTTGATTCTTGTCAATCCCCTCTTCATAGTTTCCTACAAGTCTTTCCATATTTTTTGTCCTGATCATTTATCACAATTTATTCAGACTTTCCCTAGTTGATGTGTATCCCCTCAGTTTTCAATTCTTTGGAACCACAAAGAGCTGTTCTATGTAAGTTCTTTTCCTTTCCCTCTAAGTACTTTGGTAAACATATCTAAGAGACTTATGGTTGGTTCAAAAGGTATACACAGTTTCATGAATTGTTGGGACTAATTCTAGATTACAAAATCACTGGATCGTTTTGTAGTTTCACCAATAGTAAATCAGTGTCCCAATTTGTTGACATTCAATCCAAACTTGTCATTTCCCCTTCAATCATGTTAGCTCTTATGATCAGTGCATACTAATATCTCAGTGGTTTTAACTTATATTTCTCTAATTAGTCATTATTTAGAGCATTTTTATATAACTATTTGTAGTTTGACTAGCAATTGGAGAATTACTTGTATTCTTATATTTGCTATTTTTCCCCTGAGTCAATTGGGGTTAAGTGACTTTCCCAGGATCATACAACTACAAAGTTACTTCAGGATTGGTGGTTACCCACTGTGCCACCTAGCTTCCCCTCTTATAGTTGCTTTTATCACCAACATATATATACAGCAGACATTAGGACAGGATTTAATAGAAAACAGTAACTTTTCATTATCAGAAAATCTGTATAATAATATTACATATTTCTTCAAAGCAGCCTGCATTTTCTTTGCTTTCTTGTTGATTTTCCTTTGCTCTATACTGTGTACTTTTTACTTTATTTTCCCCCTCTCTATCCCCACTGCTGTAAAGAAAGCTACAATTAAACACAGATATCTATAATCACATACACACACACACACTCATACACATTTACATATGTTTAAGACCATACTATGATTATTTCCACCTGTCATATGTTTCTCAGAGACTGGGTAGGATCTTCCTTCATAGGCCAAAAGTTTTTTCCCATGTTTATAAATTAACCAGCTCATTATTTCTTACACAATAGCAGTATTCTAACCCAATTACATCCTGAGAGATTGTCCATGAAAGTTTTTCCCCCCAATTTTCTACAATCCTTTTATTCTTGACTACATAGGTTTTATTTATACTACAACACTGTAACTTAAAACAAAACTATCCTTTTTAGACTTTGAATGGGAATGATTGGATGAAGTATTTCTCAACATTGTCACATGATCC